>NC_143052.1:186335606-186638636 GCF_052426305.1 Pelodiscus sinensis
TCCCCTCGAAAGCCCCTCTGCCACGGAGCTCACCTTCCCCTTAGAGTACAGGATTGCTGGAGGGGGGGGAGCGATGGTTCCTGGCCATGACTGGGTGCTTCCTCCCGGGCTTGGACCTTCTTCCCCTCTGGCCGGGCTGGCGCGCCTTTTTAAATGGCCGCTGCCGCCCTGGCCGCCCTATCCCTGGCGGAGCCGTGCCGGCGGCTTGCCCCAGACCCACCCAACGCCGGCGTCCCCGGTCCGGGATGCCACACACCCCCGCCTCCTTCCTTGGAGGCATGGCCTTTTTTTGCTCCCTCCGCCCACCCCAGGGCATCCCTGACGTCGCTCCTCCTGACGTCAGCCTGGGGCGACGTCCGAGCGGTATGGGAGCAGGCTGCACACCGGCGAGCCTTCCTGCCACGGAAGCTGCCCAGCGCTTTGCTGGCAGCGGGGAAGGTGCGGGGCGGGGACACCCCGTCACAGGAAGTGATGCAATCTGGCAGGGATCTTGAGCCCAGGAGGGGGTTGTGACCTGGAGCAGGGGTTGGGAACTGGAAGGAGGTGTGAGATCCAGGCTCTGACCCTGCTGGGAGGTGCTCTCCATTGGTGACTCCTGACCATTGCTTCAGTGGAGCACTTAGGCAGGCAGGCTGCATGCATGCCATGGTGGCCCCACACTGCTCAAAACTGCTGGTGGCAATTTGTCTTTACATGCCCCTTGAGGGGAACAGGGACAGCAGGTCTCTGTGTGCTGCCTGTGCTCCTGCAAACACCACCCCTGCAATTCCCACTGGCTGGTTTCCAATGGTGCTGAGAGCAGGGGCAGCACATGGAGACCTGCTGCTCCACTCTCCTCCCTCTGGTCCCCCCGCTTCCCCGGACACATAGACATATTTGCTAGTGGCAACCAGCCACTTCCCAGGAACTGCTAGGCCATGGCTGCAGGTAAACAGCCTGCCTCAGTGACCTGTTGCAATGTGGGGACTTTTAGTGGCCCAGAGGGAAATGTTTGTGGACCAGATCCAGCCTGTGAACCATATTTTGCCCACCCCTCCTCTAGTCTGAAATCCTCTGTATCATAGGCAATAGAATGTTCCCAAAATTAATTCCTAGAGCATAGCTTTTAGAAAAACATCCAATCTTGATTTAAATATCACCACTGATAGAAAGGCCACCATGACCCTCTTAATCAAAGTATCAAAATGTGAGCACATGTACAGCTGTTGATATACTACGACCCCCAAAATCTTTTTAGGAATCACAACTTTCCAGGACAGAGTCCCCCATACTTTAAGTATGGCCTACCTTCTTTGTTCCTACATGTATATGTTTACATTTAGCCAAACTAACAAATATTTTTGTGTGTGCCTAGCTTACTATGCAAGCAGGATAACTTACCAATAACCTATCCTCTTCATTATTTACCACTTCCCTAATATTTGTGTGATATGCAAACTTTATCAGGGATAATTTTGTTTTCTTCCAGGTAATTGACAAAAATATCAAATAATGAAGAGTCGATAACTGATGGCTGTGGGACCCACCTGGAAAGATAGTCAATGATTCCCTATTTACCATTACAATGAGACCTACCATCTTGTTAGCCTCTGAGCCATTTAATGTGTGCCATGTTAATTTTATACATCCTGTTTTTTAATCAAAATGCAATAGAGCACCAAGTCAAAGGCTGTGCAGAGTAAACATTATTACCCTTGTTAATACAATTTGACATTTCACTTTTAAAAAAAAAAGCTTGACAGGATTTAGTTTCCATAAACCATGTTTATTATCACTTATTTATTATGTTACACTCAATGACTGGTTCCCAAGGGTGTAACTTGGAACTGAGCTGCTGCAGAGCCCTCTGGCATACCAACCTAGTCTCCCTCTCACACTGATGTTCTGACAAGCTGTAACTTTTCCCAGGTCCTGCACTTACAGAGGCAGCAACACTCTCAGCTCAGTTACATTAATTCCTTTATCAGCCACTCTTGAACCAACAATAGAGAGGCTTCAACTAATTCCTTGCAGTTCCACAGCCTAAGTATTGACAGCTGTACTATCTTGCCCTTGTCAAAGCCTGAACAGTGTAAGTTTATTTCCCGGTCTTCTACTTCTTCAAAGGAAAATGGATGTGCACCAGCTCTTGCAATCTGAGGAGATTTTCCAAGCACTGAAGAAAATAGATTTTTACATCACAAGTGTGCAAATCAAAGTTGGTTATTCAAGACATAAAAGAAAAATTGCAATCTGAGTTCTGTAAACTAAACAAGATTTTAATCAAGCAGTCTCACCCTGTGATAAACAACACAGTCAGGTTACAGATACTCCATTCACAAGCTGGGACTCTTCTTCATATCTTTCTCAGTTCAGTGTTTGTTCCCCAGATGATTCCAGATGTAGAATTGTGGGGAGAGAGATGCCAAGTGATGATATCACTCCTTTCTTTTATAGTTCCAGTTTGCTGGAAAGATCCTTTTGCTATGATTTGAGTCAAGCAGTTTCCACTGTCTAAACCCTATCTCTGAGAAGTCTCCATTGTATATAGTTCCTTGGAAGTGTGGATTCCTTTAATGGGCACCAGCAGTGTTTTGCTGCTCCATTTTTTTTACCTGAAAGTCTGGTTGTGGGTGTTCCAATTTCATAATGTTCAAACAGATTAAGATTTCAGCGTTTGAGAAACTGGCCCTTTTAAATCACCAAGAATATATATTTCTGGTTGGAACTTTATTCGGTTGCATATTTTAAAATTGATCATGTCAAGATCACTTGTATCTGAGTTGCCATTAATTTTTAGGTCCATGACCAGTTCTTCTTTATCTGTTGAGGTCTAATCTAGAATTCCCTCATTGCCTGTTCATCAAGGATTATTTTACCAAGACACTAGCTTCTCTCTGAGCATAGAAATATTTTACTTGGTTATTTTTAGTAAATCTGAACCAAATCAGTTTTAGTAAATTAGAAAACTGGTCTTTGTGATGTAGACAGGGCTTGGTTTTGAAGGATGGTGAGCTAATGGGTCAGGCTACTCCTAGAATTGAACAACTTTTACTTCAAGAAAAACCCTGGTCTGAATGACTATCAGATACTATCATAATGAATTCTGCAGAGATGCCTATGCGTCTAGTAGTGAAACAGCATGCACTAGATCATGCTGCTGAAGAGGGGCATGGATCAGCATTCATATCTTACTCTCCATCGGTACCTGGCTAATGACCCAACCAAGTTAGGTGATGAATCCTGGTTACATGTCACCTGAGGCACATTGCACATATGGTAAGATGATGATGCTGAAAAGCAAGGCTCTAAATCCAACAGTAGCATCTGCAAACTGATTATTAGCATCTCTAGGGCAGTAGTCACTAAATGTTACCTCATGGCACCCCTTACACATGTCCATACCTCCCTGCATGGACAAAAGTGGGGCCATAGTTCCAGAAGAGGATATGTGGATTGGGTAAGGTGGCTAAGGCTGGTGCCAGAGTTGGGGGCAAGAGCAAACCCCAGATATGTCCCATGAATGTTCCTCTGTGCCACCTACATGGCACACCCCAAAGACTGGGAACCTCTGCATTAGGATCTCGTTCAGTCTAGATTCTCTTCCTTAATTTCCCACTGATGCTACTACTGGAATGGGACCACTAAGAAGACATAGACCAAGAATCTCAAATGATTAGTGATTTTTGGGTACCCAGGTTGGTACTCTCTCCCCCCACCACAACAGGTAGCCTCCTAGTCCTTACTGGTGGGACCTCAGGATCCTTTATTTGGATCTCTGTTTTACCACTTTAAAATTTAAAAGGTACCCTAAGCTGTTGCATAACATGTACTGTAGGGTGGTCTTTGTGATACACACACCATTCTCCCATGTTCTGAGATAAAGAACCACTCTATTTAAGTCTATGAACTTAACTAGAAACAGAATTTCACCCACTGCTTCCCTCTGCAGAAGGGTGTATCTAGACTACACCCCTCTTTTGACAGAGAGATGTAAATTAGACACTTTGAAATTGCAAATGAAGCCGGGATTTGAACTTCCCGCGCTTCATTTGCACAATTGCGCCATGGCGCTCTTTCAAACGTGAAATGGCAGTCTAGACATGGTTCTTTCAAAAATAGAAGCCTTTTTCGAAAGATCCTGTAAACCTAAAAAATGAGGGTTTTTTTTGGAGGTTTACAGGATCTTTCGAAAAAGGCTTCTATTTTTGAAAGAACCTCGTCTAGACTGTGGTTTCACTTTCGAAATAGCACTTTTTTGAAAGAGCGGCATGAGGTGATTATGCAAATGAATCACAGGAAATTCAAATCCCAGCTTCATTTGCAATTTTGAAGTGTCTAATTTACATCCCTCTGTTGAAAGAGGGATGTAGTCTAGACACACCCGAAGAGACAGGCAGCAGGCTACCCTGCTTTCTAACACAAGACTAGGGGTCACCAAATTAAATTAATAGGTAGCAGGTTTAAAACAAACAAAAGAAAGCACTTCTTCCAACATACAGTCAACCTGTGGAACTCCTTGCCAGAGGATGTTGTGAAGTCCAAGACTATAACAGGGTTCAAAAAAGGAGCAAGATAAGCTCATGGAGGATAGGTCCATCAATGGCTTTTACCCAGGATGAGCAGGAATGGTGTCCTTAGCCTCTGTCAGAAGCTGAGAATGGCCGACAGGGTGGATCACTTGATGATTACCTGTTCTCTTCATTCCCTCTGGGGCACCTGGTATTGGCCACTGTCGACAGACAGGACACTGGGCTAGATGGATCTATGGTCTGACCCAGTATGGCTGTTCTTATGTTTGTTTTAAATTCCTGCCATCATCTTACAGCAGCACAAAGATGACTGGAATAACAGATAATGGGGAAATGAGGGGGGGGGGGCATTCTCAGCCGGCTTACTAGTTGTTCTCCAAGAGATTAGTTTGTTAAAGCTCAAATAAACATCCAGAGTTCTATCTGTTTTTCCAATGTATATGTGTACGTAAAATCTAAATGATTAGGAATGAAAATTAAGAGGTAGAATAGCTCTGAAATGGCCCGTTTTCAGTTTGACTATGCCTGGTTATCCATTGTTACTCCAAATTATTATGGTCTAGATAGGTGACTGTAGAATCCTTACGTGACCCTCAAAGTCAATACAAAACCTCTACTGTGTCAGTATAAGCAACTTGAAGTTCTATAGTTTCTGTATGTAAGATGGAGGGAAGGTCACATAGCTCAAAACTGCTTTTTCTAATACTTTGACCTTGTGCAATCAGCTCTGGCAAAGAAATTCAGCTAATTACATGAAAAGAAGGCAAATAGTTAAGTAGAAGTAGAGTTAGAGGAGGTAGAAGTTAAATGACATAGAACATAATCAGAATGGTCTGATTATTGCTGAGCTTCACGGGTGTTTCAAGACTTTTATTCCTCCCTTTGTTGAAGAATAGTTTTACAATGATGTAGCAAACTACTTTGATCATATTAACATGATCATTTCAGCACTAAAGGTGCCATATACTGTGTTATGGCTCTGTCAGGACATGAAAAGGATTATTTCTCCCTCTGAACAATGTGGCTTGTGAGCATCATAACACCATTAAAGAGGGCGCTGTCCAAAGATATCTATGGTTGCAGGGTTTAGTCATAAGGTGTTGCAAGGCAACTTTCACTCAGGTCAGCATTTCTCAGAATCAAGCCATGAGTGAACAGCTAAAGGTTGAATTTAGTGGTGAGACCACTTCCTACATCAGGGGTGGGCAATAATTTTTGGGTGGAGCCCACCCTGGAAGGGTCGGGGCCTAAAACAGAAGGGGCGGGGCCAGGATGCTTCTGGTCTTCCTCACCCACAGACCATGATCGGTCTGGGGGTGAAGGAGCCTCTTTGCCTCTCCCCTTCACACTAAGCACCAATGCCTCTGGCAGGGTGGGAGGAGAATTCACATGCTCCCCTGCCCCCAAGCCCTGATTGGCCTGGGGGCGGGGGAGCTGCGTGAAGTTTCCTCCGCCCTACCCCTGGCCTGCAAGGAGCGTGCGGCACTTTGAAGTGCTGCACGCTCTTCACAGGGAGGGAGGAGGCTTTGCACGCTCCCCCTACCCCAGGCCAACCAGAGCTTGGGGGTGGGTGAGTGCACAAAGTTTCCTGTGCCCTTCTAGGAGCACGTGGAACTTTTCTAAGTGCTGCACACTCCTTGCAGAGTAGGGGTAGGGCGGAGGAAGCCTCGTGCACTTCCCTGCCCCCAAGCTCTGATTGCGCTGGGGGCAGGGGAGTGTGCGAGATCCTGTAAACCTCATTTTCTGAGGAATAAGGGATCTTGTGCAAAAGGTTTTTTTTTTTCCGACAAATGACCCTGTCTACACGGGGCTTTTTAGCCGCCAAACCTCTTTTGCAAAACGGATCTGCAGAAGATATGCAAATGGGAGCCCAATTTGTATATCTTCTGCCAAAAAAATGGCAGTGCAGACGAAGCCTTAGAGTCCACGGCTCTGTGCTAATTTCTCAAGTGCATGGAGACAGTTATGGTGCAGAGGAGGGAAGAAAGGAGTGCATTTTAGAAGTCCAATAATTTTTAGAGCAGTTCAGCTGACAGGCATTTAGATACATAGCTTGCTTTCTCTGCAGTCATGAATAGCACATGTCACGTTACTGGATCTTGAGGGGAGCAGCCAGATCACTGCTGCACCCATAGGTGGGGATGTTGGCCCCAAGAATGGTATAGAAGGGGGCCATGTGAGGTATTGAATAGAAGCTTACTGTCTGCTGATCCTGTGTACGCTATTTATGTGAGTGTATAATGTCTGTGTGTGTAGGTAGGAATCTGTAATCTGTGTGGAAACTGAATATTTCTCTGAATGTGGTTGAGCATTGAGCAGAGCCTGACCTATGGACAATGGCACTCGATGGGCCAAGGACAAACCTAAAGCATGAGGGCAGAGGCCTAAGAGCTGCAGCAGAGAGAGGCTGACGGCCAGGTGACCGGCTGCGGCCAAGGAGAGGCCAGGAAGAATGTATAAAGAGGCCATGTGAGGGACTCCATTTTGTTCTCAGCTCAGCACTTCATCCCAGAGGCAGCATTGCAGGGATCAAAGAGCTCGGAAGACCTGTGAACCCATCCTGATGATAGGATGTGCAACAAGAACTTTTAAACCAGCCGCTGTAACATCTCTGCTAGAGCCTGCATCGAGGACTGGGAGATTCGGTGCATGTAACGTACTATTCTTTAACAACCTTAGTCTCATGCTTTTCTTGCTTGTGATAATAAACCTTTAGATATAGATTCTAAAGGATTGGCCCAGCGTGATTTGTGGGTAAGATCCAGAGGGTAAATTGACCAGGGATCTGTGGCTGGTTTCTTGGAACCGGACAGAACTTGTTCGGGGTAGGTGGGGTTGGGTGCTAGGACCCCCCCCACATGTGTATAGGCCCGGGGCCATCTGGGGCACGGATATTGCTGGGATGTCGGAGGGGTTTTGCTCATGAGGCTTCAGGCAGGCAGCTGAAGCGCTCTGTGTGACTGGTTTGTGGCCTGTTTGGAGAGGTCACCAGTCTGGGGGCTGTAAGGAGCCCCAGATTTGAGCAATTCGCCCTGAGCGGACGCCCTCAGCTGTGCCCAGACACGGCCCGGTCCGTCACAGCACATGCCTCCATGAATGGAATTTTCTGCTGTCCATGAGCAGCCTTGCATTTTGTGACTTCAGAAATAATTCTCATTTCTCTCACAATTTTTGCCAAAGTTAGCTAAATAAATACTGCTCAGGCCTATTTGCAAGGCAAGTTTAAATGATTAGTTTCTGTTAATTGAGTTGCCAGCACTAAACCACAGTTGGGTTATGAATGTTGGTTTACAGTGGGTAAAATATATAATCTACCTGTTGTAAACAGAATGTTTCCTGCATAATTGAATGTGAACTTAAAAAATGGTGGATGAGATCCTGTTCCAACTTTCCATAAAATCACTTTGAGCCAGAGATCAAGTATGGAAAACTTTAGCACAAATTACATGTGTTTGGAATGTTCTAAGAGTCTTTAGTCAGAATGGAAACTCTTTTGCTACTTTGACTACAGAAGTGGTAATTATGACAGTTACAAATATTGTTTAACTGAACCCATCTGATCTGCATCTACTGAGGGCAAGGAGTGCATGCCAATTAGTTGTTTAACAAGCCATAATAGGTTTTAACCTTCAGATAAATGAAAGAGCATCAACAGAGAAATTAATATTGATTAAAATTTTCACTTTGTATTTTCTTAACATAACTCACATTGTAAATATCTATCCAATGACATTAATGATTGATCAGCAATCTGAAATTGTGCTTATGGTATGCTGAAGACTGCTTATGGTATGCTGAATTCATAGAGTAATGTATTTTTACAGTCTTTAGGCATTTGATTCACTATGTTTGTTTGAAACTGCATTTTGAGTCTCTTAATGTTTTTCCAGTTAAACTGAATGACTTTCTTTCCTTCATCCCACTTTTAACTGTTGTTTAATTAACCATTGACAGCTGTTGTTCAGTGAATATTTGTTTTTGGCTAGATAAATGTCAGTTATAAGCTGTGATGTAAATTCTTTTCATAAGGAATAGTCTATTTGTCAACTGCTGAATCTGTAAATAGGAAAAGTTTCCTTAAAATCTGTTTTTCAGATGATGTGTTTAGAAGAGGCAGTTTCTTAATAGATTTTTTAAAAATTGTTCCTCTGAATGAAATACACAGTTGTCACTGGATATAAAACGTTAATCCCAAACTGAAACCATATGTGATAGGAAGAGGATTATATGGCTTTCTTACAGAATTTTGTCAAGAGATTTAGCTCCCTGAAAATGCAGCTCACATTTGCATTTGTCTGCTTTTTATTTTCCCCCTTTTTTAAGCTTACAGGAACATTTAAGTCTAATGTGACCAGCAAAAAAGGAAGAATAACTAGATGCAATGCTCTCTCTTCCAGGGCCTATGCCCAACTCCTCTGTGGTCCTTTAATACCTGTGAAAAAGAGAGGCTTACTGTTGATTGGTTTGTTTTTTTACTGAAGTGCTGTGGGAGTTCAGCAGCACCTTTGAAATTTGGACAATAAATTTCATAAATTATTTTCTCACAGTAACTTTCGTTTTAAGAGAATATGTTCTGATAGTGCTAATGTAGGTTTGAGCAACAAATACCCGACTTCACATTTATGGGCATGTGACACACTTGATTGTCTATTGATACTAACATTCATGAGTATCCAGTGGCTTAGGCAGGGGAAGTCTCTGCCTTGCCAAACTGCCAGCCTGGCCCCACCCACAGTCTGCCCCCAGGATGTTTACTATAGGAGTGTTGCTGCCCCCCAGCACCCGCCCTCCCCTGTGCTTCTGGCCAGGGAGGGGCAACCACGTGACTGCCTCCCCTCCCCCAGTTCTTCGGAAGCTGTACTGTATATGCACTCCCCTTGAATCTCTGCCCCTCCCTGGTGCTCCGAGGTGGTTAGGGAGCACTTGGTGCACTACCCCGCTTCTCTGCCCCTCCCTGGTGCTCCGGGGAGGCTGGGACGTGTTTGGTCTCTTCCCCTGAGTGGGGGTATGCTCGGTGTGCTGCCCCACCTCCTCCCCTCCCCTCCCCTCCCCATGTGGGCAGGACCTCAGCAGTGGGGGTGGGGCCGTAGTTGGGATTGGGGACCTGCCTCTTCCAACCCCAGCTGCACCAATCACCCATGCTAACATTGTTTCGGTAGTTTAATAGCTTCCTTTTGGGTTGGGAGGAAGAGACTGGATGATTTTCACAGAGACTGATTTGTACAGGGGGTTGATTGTGGCCAAAATGAATAGCTTTATATTATATAAATTCTAACTAAGATTTGGGCTCAGTTCAGTTTCTAGCAACGGGAAGTCCATGTTACAAAACCAATACCACAGCTGTCTGCCTTATTGAAAGGCTCAGCAAACAGAGAAAAGATTTAATGGCTCTGGAAACTGAACTTTTTCCCTATCTGTGGATCAACAGACTTCTCTCAGGGAGTCCTGCCCTACTTCTGTACACGTTCTAAATGACCTATATTGTGCCTAAAAACCCAAGGAGCCTACATAAGCTGTAAATTGGGATCAAAGTGCAAACTCTGAAAAATACCTACATAAACTTGGACTTTCTTATTCAATGAACCTGTCCTCTGTGTAAATGCAAAGCTAGATGTGCTTACTTCACTGATTAAAAATGCATTTTTACTTCTGTTCGCCTATAAGAATCTGAAAAGCTTTAGGGGCATGAGCAGGACTCCACTGTGGCATGCATATCATTCAAAGACTGACTGACTGAATTGTAGCTTCAAGCTGTACAAAGGTTCTTACTTCAGTTGCACCTTATCTGCCTGCACAGTGCAATATATTTCTGTTAGGTCACTGTTCGCGGGGCTATCGCTCAAGCAGGAGAGAACATAGAAAGGCTTTTATATTCCAGGTTGAGTTTGCCAGGTTGACAATTAGGAAATTAGGTCCATAAAAGGCTATTAGCCAGGGGATAAAATGGTGTCCTTGGCCTTTGTTTGTCAGAGGCTGGAGAGGGATGGCAGGAAACAAATCGCTTGATCATTGTCTTCGGTCCACCCTCTCTGGGGCACCTGGTGCTGGCCACTGTCAACAGACAGGATACTGGGCTATATGGACCTTTGGTCTGACCCAGTACGGCCGTTCTTATGTTCTTATGAAAAAGGGAAAATAGCATGTTGTTACTTATAAATTAAGCCACTTGCGTCTGAAAGCCACTGATATTCCAGATATGGGCTCCAACAGTGCCTTTTTTCTTGGAATCACTTTTCAGAGTAGAGCCACACTTTAAAAATAGGATTTATCCTGTTCATTTGGAATGAAATTGTTGTACCTCCTTAGATCTTGGATTTGTAATGTTAATGTTTCTATCCAAGATCTAAGGAACATGTCTACCAAAATCAACATATCTGAATCAAAACCTGTATCTTCTTTAAAGAACACTCAATTCATTCTGTGTACCAAAACTGATATGCTATATATTTTACTAACATATATTTTAGGTACAGTAAATGATTAGTAAAACTAATCTTGTGGATCCAATCTTCCTACTTGGACTCTATAATTCCTTGGATAGCCATATCTATTTTGGAGAAATGTAGTGGCAAAATATCTATTTTAAGTACTCGGTGCTGTTAATGCGTCTAAAAGAGATTCCCTACACCAAAGGACCTGCACAGCCTGACCAAAATGCAGTGCTCTGCAGGCTGTGTTGCTACCAGCAGCAGTGCAGAAGAAAGGGTGGCATACATGGGTGGTGAGTGAAGATTCTGCTTGCGGAAGCAGTAGCTCCCCAGCTCACCCGTACTCCACCCTTGCTCTTCCTTGGACCCCATTCTCTGCTTCTGATGCCCTGCTCCCTCTCCACTGTTCCCCTCCTTTCTTCCTTGCTCCTCCCACACAGAATATCAGTGCAGATGTGGTTTCTACGAGCAATTTGTTTCAGAAATGGGCTTTTTTAGAGTCCACTCCCAAATATTGTCCAATATCCGTGTTCTGGAGTTGAACAATTAGCTGTATTGCTAGAACGTGGGGGACCCTGGGACCAAAAGGAAACGTGTATCTGTTTTTCCCTGGCTAGCCAGATCAGCTATGGGACTCCCCTCCTGCTGCTAGGTCTGCCCAAGGTGATGCTGGAGAAACTCAGGTAAAGCAAGAGGAGGCAGGTGGAACTGGAGAGCAGAGAAAAGTGGGGGCAGAGTGGGGAGAGGGCAGCACAGAGAGGAGAGGGGAAGGAAAAGACCGGGTGGATGGAGAGACGAGTGGGGATGAAAAGAAAACCCACTTTGCTAAGTGAATAGGAAGAGCAGGACTGCAGTAAATGAGTGGCATAAGGGCAGGGTGTCAAACATGAGCAGGAAAAGGAGAAAGGAACCAGGGAGCAAATGGATGACATGGAGCAGGGGAGGAGGAAACCCGCCAGATACTAGCAAGGGGGCAAAGGCTGAGTATTGAGGAGGGAGGAGACTGTCTGTAGCAAGCATGTGGGGGAAGGGGACCAGCCAGCTATCACTGCAGGGCAGGTTGGGTTAGGCAACTCCTCCTCCCACACCCACTAGTAAAGGGGAGGGGGACTAAGGAGAGAGGGAAAGGGGAGGAGAAGAGCACCCAGCACAGCTCAGCAGTAGCTCAGGCTGGAGGAAACCAAACCCACCACTACTCCACACTCTAGAAAACGGGGAAGGGGAGGCTGAGCAGGGAAAGGGTAATGGGAGGAATCAGAGGAGTGAGCAGTAGCTGGGTGGGGGCAATAAGGGCAGAGCCAAGGACACCCCACACAGAGGAGGCTGAGCAGAGACAGGGCAGGGAACTCACTGAGTAGGGCCAAATGAGCAGGGAGAAGGTAAAGGAGGAGGATGGGGGAACCTGCCTGGACTATACTAAAAACACTCAGTAGCAATATGTGGAAGTTGGAGGCGGGGAGTGGAGAGGTGGGCCCAGCACAGCCCCAGCATTTGGCCGCAAATCTGGAGTCCGGAGGTGCCAGGACAGAGCCCTGGGGCAAACAAAGCACAGAGTGAGCTTGAGCCAACCCAATTTGCAAGTGTCAGAGTTAGGGATGTAAAATCCCATTTAAGATATTAACCAGCTAAACTATATGTTTAACCATTAACTGGCCTGCTGCTTGGGCTGGGCAGAGCACTGGTTAGCCAGTTACCCTGGTAAGGCAGTACTTACTAGGTAACTGGTTACTCCTTTACATCCCTTTACAGTGAGAGTCAGGTTGGGTAGTCTCTGATTAACTCCCCCTGCCCATGAGGCAGTGCATCCATTTCCTGCCGGATGCTGCCACCTCACTGTGCTGCAGGGTAAGTGTGTTGATGAGTTGGAGTAGGTCAGGGCTACTCAACATGTGGCCCACGGCCCGTTTGTTTGCAGCCCGCAGTGCAGTTTGGATTTACATGGGGCTCAACACGTGGCCTGTGGTGGAAGCCAAAACAAAAAAGTAGTCAATAGAATGGTCTTCTGTTGATATGCGTTTTAGTAGTTAAATTCCTGGACTGTCATTGCTCATTAAAAGTGCTGTCATATGGGTGGAAATAAGGTAAATATTGAGTTTTATTAATATCAGCAGCACTAACTTAAATGGGGCCTATGTGCATTGTGCAGTCTTGCCTTAATCTTTGTATTCATGCCTGTCAGTGTGAAAGAAGCTATTTGTATATATAGTTGCATGTATATGCAACCACACTTAAGTTGCAGCCCTCAGCATTTGCTGTGAGTATCATTGTGACCCCTGGGGCTTCCAAAGTTGAGTAGCCCTAGAGTAGGTTGTGGGCTACTGTGGTATGGGTGGAACTTAAAAATAAGGCTCAGGCAGACCTCTACTCTGAAGGACTTACAGGTTTTGTACGCAGGGATGAGAGAGGGTAGTAGAAAGGGATGAAATATCCACAACCTGTTAGCTGGGAAACTGAGGCACGGATCATGTGATTTGTCCCAGGTGTCTGGCAATGACAGAGCTGGGATTTAAAGTCAGAACTCCTGAGTCCTACTCCAGTGCCTTAGGCACACTATCATCTATTTCTTTAGCTCAAGTGATAGATTCAGATATCACAGGCCTGAAGGACCAAAGTTATAGGTCTGATTTCTTCAATGTGCTGCTGATTATCTTGTAATAGTGCTTATGATCTTGAACTTCTGCATTCATTAGCTGACCATATGGCTTTATTTGTTTCTGTAATTTTAATTAGTTTAAGCCACTGTTACCCAGCCATTTCTATGCTTGGTTGACCCGTTTGGACTTAAAAAATTGCAGCGCGCCTTCACACCCCTTAAATAATGGGCTGGACTTCACTCATTCTCCTTCTCCCCAGCAGGGCTGAAACATGTAAATAAGTTCTGCAGGCTCCCTGCAGTATGGGTGCCAAAGCAATTGTCCTGCTTTTCACCCCCTAACTCTGGCCTTGTACTTGTGAGCCCCTCCCCCAAATCTGTCCTGTGGCCCTGAGGGGACACTGGCTCCCAAATTAAGAAACACTGGTTCAGGTTACCCCATAATGCCTCTTGGTAACTGGGAGGAACTAATTATTTTCTTATGAGAAGTCTTCTCTTGTAAAAGGTATGGTATCTTCTCATTCATTTTCTACTGTGCATTTTGAATTATGAGGCAGCCTTCTTTGTGTTGGACAAAATTTGAGTAGTATGAGCTTTGGTCATGTTAGAGATCAATTTAGATGCATTCTCTGATAACAACTGAGAAATATCCTGAGGTCACATTCATACTAGTGGCTCTGGGCTATTACCTTGGGCTAGCGGGATAGGGATTGGTATATGAAATACATGATAACTTGCAATGTATATTGCTAAAGAAACCAAACAAGCCATCTTTTAATATAAGAAGCTAATTTTAAAAGATTGTTAAACTAACTTTGGAAAAGTTTAAAGGGACGTAGCAGGGTGTTTACAACACAACCTTTTAGAAGAGGGTTAATGAGTCTGAGAAGGAGCCACTTAATGGCACAAGCCACAGCTGAGGGGAATTAGGTAGTTTAAGTAACTCCTGGACAATGATGATGGAGCCTAGATCACAAGGAACAGGTGGGGCCAATAGCAGAAGCTGGGTGCTGTAGTAAGAGTGTTCAGTCACTATTTGGATATTAGAAAGGGACAGAAAGAAACCTGGGGGAGAGGCTGTAGGGAAAGGGTTAGGAAAATAGCAGTAAGGTTTAAAACTAAAGGCCTCTTGAGCTAGAATCCAGAGTAGAGGATGAGTCCAGGTTTCCCACTAGCTACTGGGGCAACAGATTGCATAGAAAGATTTGATACCCTGTCCAAGCCATGAAGGGAGAACACTTTGCACAGCAAAGAAGGACAACAGAACATGTGTATAAGAGACAGAAGTGCCATGGGACCTGGACGGAGCTAATCCCCAGAGCAGCCAGAAGTCAGTTCCCTGTTGGTGAGTGTGCCTTGTGGCAAGACAGCTGCTACCTCTTAGAGCTATTGTTTAGGGGTGTGTCTCTATGGAATGGGGTGTGTGTGGCGTTATGGGATTTACCCAGTGATGGGGGTTTGTCACTATTTGCCTTGTAATTATGGGAGTCTTGTGGCTGTGCAGCTTTGCTCTGACCCCATCAGTCAGCCCTCAACCCACAAGCCTCACTCAGGTTTTTTGCAACTTGGCTGCTTCTTGAAGGCTGAACTTAAGACCTCTCCAGCCTTCAATTTCCTCCAGCGTTGTCATATTGTAGGAGCCAGTCCCTCTCACTGGACCCTCCCAGAGAAAGCTATGGGTTTGCTGCTTTAACAGAGACAGTAAAATTGTCCAGCCTGATGGTTTTCTGGCAGCACACACTTTAGGGAACTTAACCAGCACTGATGATTGACAATGTCAGCAAAACAAGTTTATTAACAAAAGAGCTTGTATTAAGTGATGCTGAGTATAAGGGGTAAAACCAAGCTTGAAAACATACACCTAAAAGACAAAAAATTAATCAAGCACAATACTTTCTCACCCACAGCCTTTTGCTGTCCAGGACCCATCAAAGAAATTAAACACTTGGGCTATGTCTACACTCGCGGCTTCTTGCGTGAGTAATATGCAAATGAGGCTAAGCATGGAATATCGCTGAGCCTCATTTGCATACCTAATGAGCCACCATTTTTTTCAGAAGAGGCTCTTGCGCAAGAAGGAGCGTCTAAACTGCCCCTTGCGCAAGAAAAACCCTCTTGCGCAATGCCGTTCTTCCTGAAAAGTAATAGGTGTAACAGCATTGCGCAAAAGGGTTTTTCTTGCGCAAGAAGGGGCAGTGTAGACGCTCCTTCTTGCGCAAGAGCTTCTTCTAATGAGCCACCATTTTTTTCAGGTATGCAAATGAGGCTCAGCGATATTCCACGATAAGTCTCATTTGCATATTACTTACGCAAGAAGCCGCGAGTGTAGACATAGCCTTGGTTTCTTTGTCCTCTAAGACAAATGATAAAGATGGATTCTCTTTCTGTTCCTTAATAGTCCTAAAGCCAGACTTGCAGCTTGCATTGTTATTATATTCTGTTGTTGTCATGTTAGCTCAATGACAGCTAGCATGCATATGTCATCTTGAGCTGGGACTCCTATCTCCAGATCTAAGTATAGACATATGACTGTTTGCAATCTAAGGGAATTACAGAAGCATAAGCCCCTGCTGTGCTAAGCATTGTACAAACATAGTTTCTCACTCCTCCAAAGAGTTTACCAGCTAAACAGGCATATCAGAGAGTGGGAGGGGAAACTGAGGTAAAGTGGATTCTCCAAGATCATGCAGCAGCTCAGATGCAGAGCACCCACATTTCCTGACTCTGTTAGGCCTACCAACTAGACCACAATAATCATCATCAAGACACAGGTCAAGCCAGAGAAGATTGTTGCTGTGGTACCATGAGTTCAATTATAGTTTTCTTTTGCAAAAAACTGAAACTAAAAAAGATGTTAGGTCTAGGCATTTAAAGTTTTTGGTAATGGCTTGTAGGCCTCCTAAGATCCATAGCCTTGACCTGGGTGAAGCGTTCTGTGTGGCTGTCATGTTTGGAAACTTTGAATGACGGTTAACTTCTGTATGAACAAGATGCATAAAGAAAAATGTAAATAGCTCAGATTGCCACTAGGTGACAGCACACTTACGACGTTTCATGTGGTCATGAAAGCAAAAGGCATTTCCTTTGGTTAAGTCTGCTTTGACTGCAGTGCATGTATCACACTGCTCGAAGTTGTGAGCAGTGATCTCCTTCTGATAACATTTCCAGTTGTTGGAAAATACAATTTTCATAAAGGATTTTGTTGTCAGCATAGCCCCAGGCATATTCTTCACGTGACAATCGAATAGTGTGATCCGTAGCATTTTCCACAAATAACAATTCAGAGGTCACATAGCAATGTATGACACTTAGTTTTGCCACATACAAGTTAATCTTTGCAAGGATCTGTATTTTCTATAGTGCCTTTTTTGGGTGGGAGGGCACCCTATTGCAAACTTTTAGTCACAAGTTGTAAGTGGGCATAAGTGTGGATGTTTTCCCCCTGTCAACTGCTGTGGTTTAATGAGAACATTGAAATTGATTTTTTTTTTTGCTAGGATTTTAATGATTTTTTTTAGGAGGTCAAACCCTAAACTCCTTACTCAGCTTCTTACTCTTTAAGCAGGAGATATCATATTGCTTCTTTGTTTAGACATAGACAAAATAGAGACTAACAAATGTGAAGACCAGGTCCTCTGTACTCAGTACATAATCCACTTTTTTTTTCTAGAGAAAAACAAATGTCCCACATTGCATCAGATTAAATACTTGTACTGTGGGTGCTATTGTTCATATATTGCTTATGTAGGGAATGGAACCAGTTTCTTTATATCTTACTATTATAAGAGGGGAAATATATAGTCCAAAGAAAGAAACCAATCCTTTATTGCAGTAGTACAGCAGTGTCAGACAAAATGTCAAATCAACTGGATTCCATATTTACCATTCATCAAATAGTATGCTTTAAGAGGGATGGGATTAGCTTTTACACAGTCCTATTTAAATGAATGGCTCTGCTTGGGCTACACAGCTTGCCCCATCCCCTTCCAAGCTCTGTAATCAGTCTCAGAGCCCTGGTCAATTTAGCTCACCTTACAGGGCTAAAAATAGCTGTGTAGATGCTGGGGCTAAGACTTTCTAAGGGGGGAGAGTCTTAGGCGAGGCTTTCACACAAGCCCAAACATCTACACTGCTATTTTTAGTCTGATAGTGTGAGCCCAAGTCAATGAATGTGGACTCTGAGACTTGCTGCTGCAGGGGTGTGTGGAGGGGGAGAGAGGTTCATCTGTTTTTTGCTGTGTAGGCATAATCTAGGGTGCTACTTGGTATAAATAAGGGAACAATACCTGGTTTTCAGCCATGATGTGCTCATGTTGTCCATAGAATCATCATGCTCAATTAAATTAAATTGGTAACAAATACAATATAAGAAATGCTGATGTGAAGAATTTCATTTTTTTTTAAACACCACACTGACTTGTCCTGATTTATGTGAACTGGACAGAGCCTTTGGGACTCCTGGGTTTAGTTCTTGACCCTGCTGTCGGCATCCTGCATGACCTTGGGCAAACTGACTCCCCATTGGCTTGGCTCTCCATCTGTTCGTGCTGATGACACCTTTCTCTATGCTTTTCTGTCTTGTTCAGTTAGACTGTATTCTCAATCTAGAGGATAGGAACTGCTTGTTCGTCATGATAAAGTGCTTAGTCTAATAAGGCCCAATTTCAACTGAGGCCTTAGATTGCCACTAAGTGATATTATAGGCTGAATGTGTCTAGTCTGGCACCCTTGGGACTGGACAAGTGGTGAACCAGAGAATTTGCTAAACTACAGGAGGTCAATATTGTCTAGTAGCATTACCAACATTTTCATTGCTTACTGGCTCTTAGGTGCCACACAACTACTTGTTTTAAAGTTACAAGCTAACACGGCTACCCCTCTGGGCTCTTAGAAGATATTTAGGGGTAAATTAGAGCTAAATAACACAGAACACTGAGAGCTAGGGCTGGTGGCTGTAAACAAACTTTACGGGACTGTGGGAAACTAGGTCAGAGGCATAAGTGGACCTCTGGCTAACTAAAATCATGCTAGATCACAGATGTCGCTCAGAGAGTGCAGGGCTAGAGAGGTTCAACAAATAGTAATAAATTGGGAGTGGGTGAGCCAATGAGTAAAACAACAGACAAATATCTTTGCTCCATAGTTCGTGCTGAATTGATATGAAGTTTGGATAAATATTTAAATAAAGAATGATTTTTGCTTCTGCCTTTTCTGTATGAAGTGGAGCCACACTCAGAAGTGCTAAATTACCGAGAGGTTGTTATTACTAGGATCTGATACTGGAAATGTTGTAAGGGGTCTTGTTTAATGAAATTTACGGACCAATTTTGAAAACTTCAAGATGTTTTAGAAGTTCGGGATAAGCATCCAAACAGCCACCTATGTTTGCTGATCACTATACTGCTCCATTGGTTACATTTAGGAGCAGGTGTTGGGTGTTCCTGGGTCATTTGCTGGCTTGTAAAACCATGCTCTTTTGTTGTCCTAATTTTGTTTGTCTATTTGTTTTAATATTGCTGCAAATACCATAACTGTGGCATCTATAACTCCCCTACTTGCTTGTGCTTAGTGCTATCTTACATGAGAGTACTGCGGACTTGCTTGGGATTTTTTAGCTACTTTCTTCTGGATATTCAAAGGTCAATTGCACATGTCTTTCTCTGTGTGTACACCTAAAACCACGTGCAGACTATTTTGTAATGGTACAAATGCTTTCTAATACATGTCCAGTTCTTGGTTTTATTGTTCTGAAACATGTCAGCAAATATTTATTCTCCTGGGGGAAAAACAGCTGGAAAATTCCATGCTCTGTTGTACTAGCCCTCCACCGCTCTCCAGGAACAGTCTGCCAGCTCCCAGGAGCCTGCCAGGGCCCGGAGAAGGCAGGCGCCTTCCTGGTCCAGGGCGGAGATCATGGACCTTATTCAGGTTTGGGGGGATGCCCCCAACGTCCGTGATCTCTGCACTAGACAGAAGAACGCGGCTGTCTATGACAGGATAGCTGCCAGCTTGGCCACCAAAAGCCACATGCGAACCCAGGAGCAGGTTTGAATGAAAATCAAGGTGGTCCAGTGAGACCCTGAGCTTCCCCTCCCCCTTCTTCCCCTTGCTTCCCCCTTCCAGCTCCCTCCTCCCAGGTTTCCCCCTCCCCTCTCCCACCCTCTTTCTTCCCCTCTTCTGCCTCCTTTCCCCAGTCTCACCCCCCAGTTTTGTTAAATAAAGAGAGTTTGTGTTCATGAAAATACATGTATTTTATTTGACGTTAGGAAGGGGTAAGTGGAGTGGGGCAGACCAGGGAGGCTCTTAGTGCTCCTCAGGGTGGAAGCTCTCCTGCAGGGCCTCCTGGATACTGACAGCCCCCTGATGGATCTCCCAGATGGCAGCCTGCAGAAAGAGCAGCCAGGCTTTCAGCAGCGCATCCATGAGAAGCACCAGAGTGCCTAGGGGCAGCTCTGGCTCCATGTTGCAGAGTGCTGTAGTGTCCCAAGTGAGGGCAAGCAGAGCACGCAGAGACAACATGCTTTGCTGTCCTTCATCGAGGTAAGCAAGCAGGGAAAGCTGAGAACCGGCTGTCTGGGGGTGGGGGTCCCTTTTAAGCACAGGCCTCAGATTGTGTGGCTGGTGCCCGAGGCTAAGTAACTCCTGACCTGATGCCCTGCCGGACCTGGTTTCGGCCGGCCTTAAATGTGATTCAGTGTGGATGCACTATTCGAAATAGCAAAACACTATTTCAAAATGCATTTTGTGTGTAGATGTGTTATTTTGAAATAACTTATTTCGAATTAACTATTTCTAAATAAGATATTTTGAAATAACACTGTAGTGTATACATACAGATTTATTTGGCACATCTAACAAAGTGGTTTTACCCACAAAAGCTTATGCCCAAATAAATGTGTTGGTCTTTAAGGTACCACGGGACTTCTCATTTGTTTGTTTTAGTGGGGAAATAAAACCCACACTAAAATGAAGCAGTAATTGTATGATGAAACTCTAGACAGATGTCTAATTGGTAACAAATTTCCACTCCATAAAAAATACATGATTTGAGCATGCAGAGTTTTCCTCAGATGAAAAATGCTTAGACTATTATGTGGAAGTAAATGGTATTCCTGAGGTAAGGATTTATATAGACATGGTTCCAAAAGAATAAACAAAAACACATGCAAGTCCAGGCTAAAATAACCCCTCTTATAGCCAAGACAAGCTCCTTTGGCTACAATTATGAGTCACCATACCATCCTGCCAAAAATGGATGGTCCCCATCTGCTTTTTCAGATGGTGGCTCATCACCTGCCGTTCAGTTAGGAAATAGCGAAGTTAAAGTAATAACCTCAAAATGCTGTATCTAGGTTTCATGGACAAACACTTCACAAATATCTAATAGTACCTACGAATTTCTTAACTAACTATGGAAAGGCCAGTATTTAGGGTAGCTTTAAAAAAAAAAATAAAGAATACATTTTGGTCTCTTATAAGACATATACCTTGCTGTTCCCTTGAACCTGGACCCATGGCTTGTTAAATTAATAGTTTGAAATGTCACTGCAGTATTGCTGATGCCAAAACTCATACCTGCAATATCCCTTAAAATCTGAGTTCTGCTGAGGAACTCATAGATAAGAAATGTAGCAAACGATGGACTGAAGATGGAGAGCTCAGCAACCATTTTAATTCTACTTGTACATGATATTTGGGGAGGAGAGGTGTCTCTACAGTCTCCTCTTTTTCAGCCTTCCTGTTACACTATCTAGGGAAAGCGTTTTCTTTCAGGAGGTGGTATAGTCATTGTGGCTTTTGCATGCATACTTAGTTCCACTTCAGTTACATGTAGAAATATTTACAATTATTGGCCATTCGTTACATAAATTACTCAACAAATATTAAGTAAATCAGCTGTAATTCATATGCAAATTCCCATCTAAACCTCAGGGAAACTGTTAGCCACAACTGTGTTTGCATAATATCTTCATGGAAAAGCATTTAATACACTTGATCAGTGTAGATAGGGCTGGGCTTTGCTTTGCTATAAACCATTTCAGAACTGCCGTTTATACTGATAAATATAACTTTCACTTTAATTGCTAACATGGCAATTATAAAAGCAATATTTCCATGCTCTAAGCCAGTCCCACAGAGATTCAGAAGTTCTGTAACTCTCCTCCCCTTCCTTCCCCCCCCCCCCCCCCCCCCCCCCCCCCAAGGATTGGAAGGGATTGGGAAGCCAATTGAGATGGATCCTTTACATTTGTTTTTGGAGTAATGTCCACAACTTCTTGCTGTGGAACCTTTTTTACTTTGCCCACAAAGTGTCAGTTATTTCCTTCTTCCCACCTACACTTTGAAGGGTCTTACTCCCTCCTCCATGCACTTCAGGGTCTCTGCTCCTTGGCTACTTCACTGGCCCAACTTTCTTTCTTTCTTGTCCCCCCTGAAGTAGTTCCTTGGCTGGGTAGCTTCTTCTAAGAAAGGTGAGCTTATTCTAGTCCCAGTGTCTCCTCCTTGGATAGGCAACAATTCTAACGTGTTTTAAAAAAAATTGGGATACCATTATAGAGGGGCAGCACAGGATGGTTTTGAGAGGGGGGTTCCAAGGAGAGTGTGCAAAAATAATATGAAGGGGAAAGAAGAGAGGAAAAAATATGGCACTTATTTCTCATTGCCCAGTCCTCTGCATATCACTCTTCACCTAATTTATGGATCTGATTGAGGAGGAGTTGATCTGGGGACTGACAGGATACTGTTTGTAGAACTCTGGTCACTGAGATTACTGCAGTACTTGGACAATTGCAGGTTTAACTGAAATCAAGTAACCAGTTTCTGTTGTTGGGCTAACAAGATAATTGGCTCACTAGATAGACTGTAGATGGGTGAGCTGAGAGAAGGAGCCTGGGAGATGGAAGAGCTGTCTGTTAGGGCACGTCTAAACTACATTGCTCTTCAGAAAGAGGAATATAAATGAAGCAGATGGAAAATTCAAATGAAGCGTTGATTTACAAATCTCATACTTCATTTCCATAATCTCTTGAGCGCTTTTTTTGAAAAAGGGTTTTTCGAAAAAGAAACCGCAGTCTAGATGGGGTTCTTTCGGGGGGGGGGGGGGGAAAAGCTCCTTTTTCGAAAGAACCTGTACTCCTGAAAAAATGAGGTGTACATGTTCTTTCAAAAAAGGGGTTTGTTTTTTTTCGAAAGAACTCTGTCTAGACTGCAGTTTTTTTTGGTTGAAAAAGCGTGCTTATGTGATTATGCAAATGGAAGTGTGGATTTACAAATCTCATGCTTATTTGAATTTTCGATTGGCTTCATTTACATTCCTCTTTCAAAAGAGGAATGTAGTTTAGACATAGCCTAAGTCCTCTTGCTGTATACATTGTGTGCTACATGTGTAATACTTTATCCCCCAGATTCCTCTGCCACTTCTCATTTCTGATTGGCAGTTTGCTACATACACTGAGGTGAGGTTATCCCTGCCATGTCTTCTTTCATCAGATATGTGTACAGTACAGTCATATCATCACTTTATCAACAATAAGCTCTCCTTTAGAAGTAAGGAAATCTCCATGATATTCCTCCTTACACTGGAGTAGAAATACCTTTTGGTTTCTCTGCTCACTCTAGTTTAGCCATTCCCCTCTGATTTTATTCTGTGATTTATATCTACCACTTTCCCCTTCTAGCTCGTGGTTACTGGTTCTGTACCTCTTAGAAATGTAGGGCTGGAAGTGACAGCTAGAGGTCATCTAATCCATCTGCCTGCAGTGAGGTAGGATCAAGAAAACTTAATGATCTGATCTATGCTTAAAAGCTTCCAGTAGATGGGATTTCATGATCTCCCTTAGTGAGCAATGGAATAGGTTACCATCTTAATAGTCAAACAGCTTTTTCTAGTATCTAACCTAAATCACACTGGCTGCAGATTAAACCCATTACTTCTTGTCCTGCTACCTTGGATATGGAGAACAATTGATCACAGTCCTTAACTTACCTGAGGACTGTTGTCAGGTTCCCTGCTGGGTCAGAACTAGAACATGCCCAGTTTTAAAACCTTTCCTCACAGGTCAAGTTTATGGGATATTTTATTACTTCTGTTGCTCTCTTCTGGACTCTCCAGTTGGTCCATATCTTTCTTGAAGCAGAGCACTCAAAACTGGACACACAACTCCAGCTTTGGCCTCCCCAGTGCCAAATAGAACAGGACAACTAGCTCTCATGTCTTATTTGCAACACATCTGTTATGACACCCAGAATGTAACCAGCCTTTTTTTTCACAACAGCATCCCGTTTTGGCTCGTTCAACTTGGATTCCATTACTATCCCCACATACTTTTCTGTGGCACCACTCCCTGTTTGGTGAGAACCTGCTTAAATGTTGCCTGTTGCACTGTAATGAAGTAGTCTGCTATCTTACATGTGCTTCAGAGTGATTCAGACCCTTTTTGTAAATTCATATAATATGGAGGAATGGTAAATATAACATGCTACATGCATTGTGTGTAATTTAATTGGGTAGTACTAAAACCTATGCTTGTCCTCCCTGTTATGTTCAGTTCCTGAAACGTAACATAATGCTACTTTATTTCTTACAATGCAGAAATCTAACACCTTATCAAATTACAGGGAGAGCAAGAGAGCAGACTGCTACATAAAGCCGAGAGACCCAAACCAAAGCTCAGCCCTTTGCTCCAGACTGGCTCTTTGGAAGACTTTTTTTGCTGATGACCCAGATCACATGTTTCCCAGCATTTGAGTAGTTAGGACTGCCAATTCTGAAGCTGTTCTGGGAGATTTTTTTTTCCCAACATGACATGTCATTTTCCTAAAATATTCTATTGAAAGCAGTCTGGGAGATTTTAACAGTCATAGGGAGATTGATGCCAGTTCCAGGACGCTCCAGGCCAATCCTGGAGGGCTGGCAACCCTACAAGTGGTATCAGGAAATTCTTAGGGTAATGATAGCTTGTAATTTTAACACAATTTTCAACACCTCTCACTCACCTCCTGTTTGCTCTCATTTTCAGTCGGGCCCTGATCCCACAATTGATGGCACACAGACAGATTGCTGTGCTTGCATGCCATCTGTTGTTGCAGGATTAGGGTCTAAGGTGGTAAGGTGTTCTGGGCAGGGAATCTGTACCGTATTTGTATTATAATGTACCATACATATCTGCAGTGATGTAAGTTGTTGCACTATGATACAGTAGATTAAATTCTCTCTAAAATGATTATGGAATGGTTACAGAAAAGCTATTTGGCTTTCTGTCTTAATTCAGAGGTACCTCACTAATGAACCAACTGCTTGTGAGTATAAGTGATGTAGTTACTTGATATCAGACAGCACAAATGTTAATTTGAGAACAGCTGGTAAAATGCACCAGAAAATTCAGCACTGTCTCTGTTCTGCTCTTCTAGGATAAATGGAGATCACGTGGCTCTTGGACATTGTGCCTGTTATGTACCTGTATTGCTTTTTAATGGATCAGTAATGCATATGGTCTTGTTTAAACGATGGTTGACTGATTTAAAAAAATCCATTTCTTGACTTAAATCTACCATCTGTCTCTTATAATTACAAGAAGTGAGTCTAAGATTTCAATTCTGTCATCAACCACGTCCTCTTCTAGCTGTTCTATGGAAAAGCTTAAAATGCCCCATCTGGACAATTCACTGTAGGTGGAAGCAATTTACGTACCAATGATCAGACTATTCATCCTCTTAGTTGAAATTTGTTGCTTTTCAATCCTATGGATCTGGGTAACAGTAATTAAACTTCGATCGAATCCTGGCAAGTGTGGTCAGGTCATTAATAGTTCTCATCTTGCCAATAAGATGTTTGTACAAACACAAAGCCTGTTCAACAGAACTACTCTCTACCCTAAATCCCACGCAATTGTTCTGAACCTCTATATCTTGCTCACATGTTTTCCCATCCATTTTTGTTTTCTTCTCTAGACGTGGGACTGTGTAGACATTTTCATTTTTAATTTTAAAAAATCTGTGAATATGTTGACGCTTTGAACTGCGTGGAGAGGCCAAAGCTCAAATAATTATTCAGACTGTCACACTCAACACACATCCTGATGTTCTGACTTTTCAACTGCTTAAAATTCTGTGCTAATTA
The DNA here is from genome assembly GCF_052426305.1 of Pelodiscus sinensis. Classification (NCBI taxonomy): domain Eukaryota; kingdom Metazoa; phylum Chordata; order Testudines; family Trionychidae; genus Pelodiscus; species Pelodiscus sinensis. The sequence continues at coordinate 186,361,257 of NC_143052.1, forward strand.
CAAGCCATTTTCTGCCCCTCTAATTCATAGTGAGGAGTTGTGCCTTATTGAGTGGTTCTATCAATTTAAAATGGATTATGCATAAAGTGATGTACAACTGACCGTGTATTAGGGTGGCAGATTCTGGCCTTTAAATTGCTAAACTGTCAAATGGGCACATAATATAATATCTAACATAATATTCAACATTATCTTCTTACTGGTATGGTAGCTATTACTACATGTCATTGTTACAAGGTCTTCCAAGTCCTTTTAGTTTGGCATGCACATAAGTTTTGTACAATGGGGTAGATGTGGTAGTGGTTGTAGTTAGTGGTTTTTTTTTTTTTTTTTTTGGTAGTTAAGCTTCATGTAAGGCTTTGGTATAGAAGCAGATTGGGGAAGGGGAGAGAGAATTGTGTTGTCAGCAGAATAATTTAATATCTGACTAGGGACAATATGTGAGGCAGAGCTGCTTTTTGCGAAAAAGACATTGGTGCTAGGTTGAATTTCCTGGAAGAAGGAATAGTCCTGCAAGCTGTTGAACCACTGTGTCAAGATTGGTGCCAAAACCCATCTAAAAATGCAGATTCACACGTCAATGTGCTAACTTCTATGGAAGTTGGGGTGGGAATTTGGGTGCTTTATTTTTAAAAAATCCCAGTTACACTATCTCAAACTCCAGCTAGTTTGTTCACTCAGTACATTTTAATGACATGGGTGACAAACTGGAACTGTAATCTTTCTTTCAAAAGGAAGGATCTCATTTTTCTCCTGATGAAGTCATGATGACTTTTGCCAACACTCCAGTTCAGGAGAGCATCCCTAGTCAGAAAACTCATGCTTAATTTAAGTCAAAGGGGTTTAATTCTTTCTTTCCTCAACTGGAGCCTAAATGATATCATTGCCTGAGATGGGAAAACCACGGGTCCATTTGGAAACGTGGTGGTAGTCTACCAAAATGCTCTCTCAACTTCACTCCTACCCAATTGCGAAATCAAATTGAGATGCTAATTACAGTAAAATAAACACCACAATGAGCTTTTTTTCCTTCCCCACTAGCTAGGGTTGCAGGTGGCTGTAGTTTGAGGAGGAGAGGGGATATGGGAGTGGAGAGCAGCCCATTGGCAGCTCTACAGGAGGCAGGTGGTGCTGCTGCTGCATGAGAGGGTCCTCTGACTGCATTAAATTTAGATTTATTTCTTTTACCATGTGGTTTCACTTTCATTCGTTTGGGTGCCCCAGTGCTACAATAGTGACTATAATAATGAATTGCTTATATTGGTTTGCTTTGGATATCTTTCCAGTGAGGTGCTAACCACCAGGTCCATTTTGGCTTAGTTTAGTAGAGCTGATGGAATTCTAGGGTGTGATGTGATGGCTGTGGGACAGACCAAGACCTGGCAAAGAAAGGGAGAAGAGGCAGGTTCTTGTTACATAGTGAATGTAAAAAGGTGGCGTCTGACATAATTTTATTGGGACAATCACATGAACATTGTCATGTGGGCCCAGCGTGCAGAGGGGCTGGGGAGCAAGCTTGCTCCACACTCACCCCAAAGTTGCAGCTCCTGTCCACAGGGTTGAGCTCAGCCCTCCGTTTTGTGCTTTATGACCTCGCACACAGGTTGGAACATGGCTTACGTTTGATGTGGCTGCCAAGTTGCAGTACTGCTCGTGTTTGGCCGGCCTGCCCCTCTGTCATGATGGTGTCGTGGATGGGCCAAATCTGAGTGGTGCTGTGTCAAAAGAATGGAGCTGGGCCCAGACTCACAGGACAGGAGCCCTGCTGTGGGGTGAATGCAGAATGGACTTGCTCTCCAAACCCTGTCTCTCCTCTGTAGCAGGCTGGGATCAGTGTTGTGGTGGTGGGACGAAGGGTGCAGCTATGGATGGTCAGTGCCTACTTGGCAGGGTGAGGAGGAAGCGGTGATAGTGATGGAGAAGGATGTTAGCCTATGATTTTAAACTTCCCCACAAATGTGGACCCGGACAGCTGGCACAAAACAAGCCTTGGTGGGTCAGCTTACTAACAATTTAGGAACTTCTACTGTAGGCTATGCCTGACTCGTTCTTAAAAACCTTGAGTGACAGGGATTCCACAGTCTCATGAGCTAACCTGTTCCACTGCTTAACTGTCATCCATATATTCAGGAAGAGTTTTCCCATATCCAACCTAAATTTGCCTTGTTGCAATCTACACTGATCATTTCTTTTCCCATGCTTAATGGCATTGGAGAGGAATTGATCACTGTCCTTATTATGCAAACATTTTACATATAAGTTTTCAAATGCCCCCTCCACACACTCTTTAAAATAAACATGCCCAGTTCTTTCAGCCTTTCCAAGGCCGGGTTGCATAAGCAACTGAATTCAAGGATGGTGGTCTCTGTTGATCCTAAGCTCTGAATTTCTGAGGTTCTCCTCATATTATATGGATTTTTGCAATGCTAAGGCAGGGCCCTGATGAAGGATGATAGTAGTGGTTCACCAGATGAGAATGAGGCTGAATGCAGGTTAAGTTGAACAAGTGGAACTTTAATAAACCTGCTGTGCTGCTCTGCCCCTGTGGCTGAGCTACTTCCAGCTTAGTTCCTTGTATTCCCTGTTTTCCTGGTGTTCCTTCTGTAACTGCTTCCAGGGAATCTTGGTTCTATGATTTGTTCTACTGCTCATGCTACATCTTCCCTGTTTTACGAGCATTTTAATATAAATATTGATGCCCCAACACCCACCCTATCCCTTAGACTGAGGGTTTCTAGCACACAGCTCACTTTTGAAGTCTCTCATTTTACCAGAGACTCAGCTGCCTACACAATCTGAGATGAATTTGTTTTCCTCAATGAGCACCCACACAGGTGACCATCTTTCTCTCTATCAACTGTCTGAGTCTTCTCCCTCTCTAAGGAGTTTGCCTCCAGTTGGTTTTGCCATTCATTCCCTGGTGGTGTCTGTAGGGTTTTTTTCTGGATGGTATGTCTGCGTTGTCATAAGTGCCTCTTGTTTTTTCAGACAATGTATTCCTCTTGCCTACTCACCTCACATAACCTGGATGCCATGACATCCTGCACAACACTCGCCCACTCTTTCTGGTGTCCCTCTAATGACTGGAGCATCTCAGGAGTGCTTGCCTCCTTCTGGACCAGCAAGTCCTTTGTTGACCTGTCATGTTGTTGTGCCTGCTTTCTCTGATTGTGGTGGTATCGCTCATCCTTCTAGCTGTACAAGCCTTCCCTGTAGCAGGGTTTGCTCCACAGCCAGTGTAGGCACTGATGGAACAATTTTGGCATTCCTGGAGTGGGGCATTTGTGTGCACCAAAAATGCTAACAAGGGGATTGAACCACAGGAAACAGTCTTGTGTAACAGTCTCTTAGCTGTTTTTTGTTACTGATTCCACCTTGTCTCTGCGGGCAGGCTGGGAAGGTGGTGTGGTGGTCTAACTCCCACATGCATGCAAATTCCTTGATTTTTTTCTGAGGCAAATTGGGGTCTGTTGATGAATTCAGTGTCTGGAATGCCATATCCTACTAAATGGGTCTTCAGTATACAAATTACTGACTTGCCTCTTCTGTGAGTCAGGGCCTCAACCTCACAGAAATTCGAGGAGTCTATCATATTCAAGTACTGCTTTTCCTTGACAATATGTCTGCTCCCACCTTCACTCGTGGCCAAGTGGGCAGCTCACAAGGTAAGTCTCTTTATGCTGGTGGTGATCACATGACTAACAAGTGTCACATGTTTCTATCAGGAAGAGGAGCTGCATATTCATTCCTGACCAGTGAGCACACTCCGGCCAGTCTAAGACAGTGGTCAACATGCAGGTGTGAAGCATTTATTTTTGCATGATCTCCATGTGTGATGAGGTTTGAACGGCTGCTCTTTGTCCTTGAAATAACATTTAATCCTTCAGGAAAACTCATCTTTAATTTGAAAATTAAGGTTCTGCTTCAATTGGTACTTGCTTCTTCTGGCCACCTTGCTTGTATCACTCTCTTGACTGCCTGTAGTTGAATATCCTTCTCTGTAGTCTCATGGATTTCTACCCACTTTGCTACTGAAACTGGGAAACCGAGATGCCTGGTAATGGATTCAATGTCGTGATTCCCTTTCTTCTGCCAATTTCCTGATGCTGGTGTAAGCAGGGTCAGGATAAACTCTACCCTGACATCTGGTGGTGAATTGTGGCGAGTGGTGCAAAAAAGACTTCAGGGGCTGATCTTGTTTCCATAGGCACGCCCACCCCGCCTAGTATGATCTCACAGCAGCCCAAATGGTCACTTTGACTGCTGTGGGATCCCCAGTCTCTCTGTTATTGAGGCGGAGGGATAAAGTGTTACCCTGATAATGTGAATCAAGGACAGCGGAACTGTTTTGACAGAGGGATTCACCATCAACTAAGTAGCACTCGCTAGACAAGGGGCATGGGTTCCAAACCCAGTGAAGTGAGAGGCTGGGGACAGGTATTTGTACCTGGTGGTAGGGCCTCTGTCTGAGGGCCTGAAACACCAATTGCACCCTCTCCTCTCTCCACTGTGGAATATCAGAGCTAATTTGGATTCCATTAAGAGTCTAGTTACAGGCTGCTGAACTGACTTCACTTTGGGCCAATGGTGCACTAGCACTGAGGCTCCTCTTCTATGAGCTGAACTTGCTAAAGAGCTGAAATCTACTATGAGCTGAAATCACTGAGTGCTGTGGAGAGCCTGAAGCTAAATTGCTGAGCTGCTAGCAGAACAGTTTGTGGGAAAGACCCAGTGGAGCAACTGGTGGGAACAACCGGCGGGCGGCTGGTAGGAGCAGTGGTGGGTGGCCTGCAGAGTGACTAATAGGAACGACTGGCAGGTGGAGTGGAACAAGACGGAGAGGCGGAGCAGAGCAGTTCATGGGGACGGCTGGAGCAGCTCGCGGGACAGCAGGTGGAGTGTGGCGGAGTCGCTTGTGTTAAAGGCGGCAGCAGAACCCTATGGTGAGGCGGGGTCATCGGCAGACCACGTAAGGCGTATCAATCCCCCACCCCCTCCGTTCTACCCAGGTTGGGAGGTAAAAACCCTGCAGGTAAACTTTTGAACCCTGGGGCGGCACTGACCCAGGGACAGAGACTTTTGGGGTGTTGGACTTTGAGAGATTTTTGGCTGGGGGTGGGTCTTTGCATGGTTTGGGCTATAAACTCTGTTTGTGGTATTTTCCCAAGTTAATGCCATGTGATTTCTCTCTCTGTTTCATTAAATGTTTCTTTCAGTTCTGTGATGGACCCCTAGATATTGAACCCGGCCCTGGTTGCTGCCGGGCCTACCCAACAGAAGGGTTACAGTGGGTATATCTGCCCTGCTCAGGATTAGGGATGTAACAGTGTAGTCCATTAACTGATGAACTGATAAGCAAAAGCTTACAGGTTAATGCTATAGACTACACGCATTCTCCACCCCTATCCACCAGTAAACTTTTTTGGCAGGCTGGCTAGCAGCTCAGCTCAGTCCTGGCTTGCAATGGCTCCAGGAGCTACTCCTGCTGCGTCTCTGCATTTAAAGTGTATCAGGAGCTGGGTGGACAGGCAGTCTGGCTCAGTTCCAGCTCATGCTGGGTCTGAGATCTCAGACCCTCCCCCCAGACAAAGGCTGCTGCCACCCTGTGCTGCTGCCTCTTTATCAGAGGTAGCAACACAGGGCGACAGGCAGCTGGTCTGCAAGAGGAGCCGGTTTTTAAACGGGCTCCCCTCACAGACCAGCTCCCACCTGGCACCCTGCGCTGCTGCCTCTGATACAGGAGCAGCAGCACAGCGTGGCAGAGTACTCCTCAGGAGTGAGGCCACAGTGCACTGGCTGCTGGCCTCAGCCCCAGGGACTATAGAATAGTCGACTAACCAATAAGAATTTATAAGGTTACTCGATGATTCAATTAACTGATATTTAACATCCCTACTCAGGATGTGAGCTCACACCAGTAGTTTTCCTGGACAATGTCTCATCTTTGGCTAGTAACATGGGAGTCGCATCAACATGTGCTGCAATCTCTTTGGAGCATTAATTAGGGGCTTACCTCTGGAAACGGTCATTGCACTATGACTGGGTGGCTGTATATGTACCGATGAAAACACTCCATTCCAAAGATCACAGCCCCAAGTTCTCCCCCCCCCCCCTCCCGTGTGGGGTCATCCTGGCCACACTCTACCAGGGCTTTGCTAAGCTCCTCTAACAGAGCTGCATCCAATCTTTTCCCCAGTGTATCACATGGGAGTGTCAGTGGTTTTCTTGGCTGAAAGTATTTCAGTACATGAGCATTTGTTGTTCTTTTTTGCTTCAGTATGGCAAATGTTTGCAGTTGGGGACCTGCCCATTCCAACTCCACAAGACAAGATGTTAGTTGGTATATGGATTCCAGTCTGCAGCCAAGCACGGACAGAACTTGGACAGAATTCCATTCCTACGAAGCACTGTACCTCTTTCCGAAGCACTAGAGCTGGCATGATTGTGAGGGCTTTAATCTTCTTGATTCGCTCTCAATCCCTCTGCTGTGAGCAGATGTCCAATATGTGTCACTTCTTTCTGTTTGAATCCCTTTTTTCTTCCTGGGTTCAGTTTCATGTTCTTGTCCCTGCCTCACTGTAGAAAAGTGGGTAGTTTTCTAGTTGTGGTCTTGTTCAGCTTCCACATTGTTGTTCTCTTCAGCTACAGTGAGACACCTGCAATTATTTTCTCCCCACGCAGACTTTCCAGCACTTGGTCGAGTCTTTTCTAGCCCATGTCTGGGACTCGGTGTAGGCCTCTTGGCATGTGCAGCTGTCTATTGTGACCCAAATGGTGTGGCTAAGACTGCCAGCCTGCTGCACTCTAACCAGGTTTATGGGCCAAAGCCTGTTTTATGCACTAAACCATAAAGTTTTTGACTTTGGGAAGTTCTGGCAAGCTGTCATCAGTTGTAGGCTGTGTATAGTGACCTTTTTTAATGGCCAGTTCAGTGGCTCTAAGTTTATGCAGATGAGGAATCTGTCTGGTTGCTTCTTTATCACCAGACTCGTTGGTGCTATGATACTCCCCTTCTTCAGACTTATGAGCTTCTTGCCTTACTAGATTAGAAGCCCACTGGAATTGACCTTTGTGATAAGCATACAAGTTCCACTGTAGGCCCTACTTCCAGTTGTAGTTGTCTTTCAAGGCACCTGTTGCTCTTGAAAACATCCCTATGTGCTTTTAAAATTATCTCTCTTGGTGCTAAAGTTGGGGCAAGAGGTCATAGCAACAATTGCTAATGTGTTCTTCACTTATACTCTTCCCTTGTTCCCTTACCAAATGCTAGCTCTTTTATGCAAAGCAAACAAAATTGTATGCCAAAACTGGAAGCCAAACTCTGCTAGTTTAAAAACAGCTGAGTTTGTCTTTAAACCACTGTTCAGTGAGGCTATGTCTACATTAGAGTTTTTCCAGGATACTGAAGTTATCCTGGAAAACCTCTGCCATGTCCAGGGAACACATCCGCTTTTTCTGATCAGTTTCCAAAAAAAAGCAGGCACGTTCTTTTGGAAGCCCTGTATTCCTCATTTTTTGAGGAGTAAGGGCTCTTCCAAAAGAGGAGATTTTTCCCACATTTGGCCCCATGTAGATGGGCCAAATATCGGAAAAGCCTCTTTTGAAAAAAGAATTGGAAAAAGGTAAGCAAATTGTGGTTTGCAATTTGCATACCTTTTTCCGAAAAAGAACTGCAGTGTAGATGTAGCCTAGGATACATCATCCAGAGCTTTTTCTTTTGGAAAGTGTTTTGTTTTTTTCAGGAGTGAGGAAGATTCATCTGGTCAGCAGAGACTTAGGTTTTTCTTGGTTAGGCTTTAAATAACATCTGTAATGGGCTTTACAAGAAGGTGAGCCCAATCCAAATGTGTGTGTGTGTGTTTGTTTTCTGCTCTTACCTGCATGCCCCTCCACCCTCAAAGTAAAATATTTTTCCTGCTGTTCAGGGTTCTATGTATGAATGCCTGTTGAAAGCATCAACACCTAAAATAATTGGAGTGGCGCAGCTTTTGCAGCTACAAATTTAGGATACAGCCCCTCTACCTTTCCTTCCCCACCACTGCTAGAACCTCATCTTTAAATTCTGAAGGAATGTGTAATCTGATTGAATGAAACAGATTACAGGGATTTGTTAGGTTAATAAAATGCTAGATTAACAGTAATGCAGCATTGTGATTAGAGAGAGTAAATCACTGAAGGCATAGTTTCCTTTGGATGTAAATTCTCTCAATTTAGAACAAAAGTTGTCTATTGAAAACTATTTTTCTAGTAATTAGTAAACTGAAAACATGCTGGCCTCTTGAAAAACTATTGAAGTTAAGAGGTAATTTTATCAAAATGTTACTTGATGTTTAATTTTTAAAGTAGCAAATTTTCCTGACACGCCTCCATTATTTATTTTTCAGTGGAGGATGCACTGTACACTAAAATATCCTGTGTGTGTGTGTGTGTGTGTGTGTGTGTGTGTGTGATAAATTCACCATGGAACAGCTGCTATTATATAAGGGAGTAGCACTTGACTGAAGAGATCATCTGCCATTTTGGGTGCAAGGCTCTGGACTGCCTGGGGAAGAGCCGGGAGTGGCTGGCTGAAAATCATGGCAGCCTCTCCTTGCTGTGATGAGAAATAGTCTTTAAATTAGAATATCAGTTGCTAAATACAAGCTCTCCATGATTTAATAAAAGCTACAGCCTTCTTGAGGAATGTAAAGATGTTCTCTCAAGGCATGCAACTGACTAAAAAAAGAAAGTGTGCTCTAAACAAATCCTTGTTCAGGTTGAATTGAGTGAATAAGGAGATCAAATGAAAAACAACGAAATGTTAAAATTCTTTCTATGTGAATAAACTGAGAGCATATAGGCATGTGTTTTTTAAAAAATACAGTCTGGCAGCATCCCATTTTCAAAAGAAAAGAACATCATCTGTGGGTTAGTTGTTTCATCTGATGACATACTAGTTCCACATTGAAAGAGCAATGTTAATATCTCAATGAAACCTGCAATGAGAGGTTTTTGGGTGCTGGCATATGCAGCAAATTCCTTTTTGGAGTGCTCAGACATAAGACAATCAAAAGGAATTATAGGGTGGAACATGAAGCGCCTCCACATGCACCATTAGAAGTGTATCCGGGACACAGCGAAAAGAATTAAACATGACCGGCTCCAGACATGTTGAAAATAGATCATTGTGTGACACAGAGGCACTGAGAAATGGACAGTGAAGCTCTCCGCTATTGAAATGAGCTTTTAACAATATTACTAGGTATCTATCTATACCTTTAGGTGCCAAAATATATCTGAAAATAGGGAAAGAACAAGCTAAAAATTACTTAGACAAGGTATGTGTCTTTGAGTCTCGAGGACCTGTTGAAATACATCCTAGAATACTCCAGCAGCTGGCTGCAGAGAGATCTGAGTCATGCTATTACTTTCTTTGAAGGGGTAACAAGCCTTGTGGATAAGGGGGAAGAGATAGACATTGTGTATCGTGACTTTAGTAGGGCTTTTTCATGACCTTCTCAGTTGGGTACATAACTGGAAAACTTCCCAGAGAGTAGTAGTCATGGTTCGCAGTCAAGCTGTGAAGAGAATATAGTGAGGTCCCACAAGGATCAATTCTGCGTCCTGTTCTGTTTCATATCTTCATCAGTCATATAGATAATGGTATAGAGAGTCCACTTATAAAGTTTGTAGAAAGGGTTGCATGTACTTCAGATAATAGGATTAAAATTCAGAATGATGTGGACAAACTGGACAAACTGTCTAAAGTTAATAAGGACAAATCAACAGTAATCCACAGGAAGGAACGCTCAGTTGCTGTATGCACAAAGTGGAAAAAGAATATCTAGGAAGGAGTACTGTAAAAAGAGATCTGGGGGAATCATAGCGGATCACAAGCTAAATATGAATCAGTGTTACATTATTGGGGGGAGGGGGAGGAGAGCAAATATTCTAAGATATATTAGCTGAAGTGTTGTAAGCAAGACATGAGAAGTAGTAATTCTGCTCTACTTCATGTTGTTTAGGCCTCATCTTGAGTATTGTGTCCAGTTCTGGGCTCCACATTGCAGGGAAAATGTGGTAAATTGGAGAAAGTGCAGAGAAGGGGAAGAAAATTGATTAAATTGGTTTTATTTAATCTGGAGAAGAAAAGACATGCTTGAGGGGAGATATATTTATATATCTATAGCTATAATATAGATTAAAACGTTATGAGAAAGAGGGTTGGAATTGTTATATTTAACCTCTGAGAACAGGTAGTACAAGAAGCTGTGGGCTTACATTGCATCAAGGATAAGTTTAGATTGGACATTAAGAAACAATTCCTAATTACCAAGGTGGTTATGAGAGATTATGGAATCTCTATCATAGGAGATTTTTGAGGGAAAGGTTAGATGAACACTTGTCAGGAATGGTCTAGATCAGTGACTCTCAACCTTTACAGATAACTGTGGCCTTTTTAGGAGTCTGATTTGTTTTGAATACCCCAAATGTCACCTCACTTAAACTATTTGATTACAATCAGACATACACTTTTTTATATTTTCATATCAAACTATTACTGAAACATTCTTACTTTTTCATTTTTACTCTATAGTTACAAAATAAATCAGTATAAATACTTACATTCTTCTTCAAGTGGTCCCCGTGGGTGCTCCACTCTAGGTGTCGGGCTCGTCCCGGCGCCGCTGATCGGAGGCTTTTCGTAGCCGTAACTGGCCGGACCGCGCATGCGCGGCAGGCTTCGCGCGGTTTCCTCAGTCACGCGGTCCGGCCCCCCCGCCAGTTCCTTTCAACCGTCCTAGGTTGCTGACGGACTTCAGATTCTCTCCTCAGAGACAGATCCTTAAGAGATAAACGTTAAAATTATTACAAGTTTTTCACAGTTTATTGTTAATTAGTTAGTTAGTTAGTCGTTTGTTCGTTAAAAAAAAAAAAAAAAAAAAAAAATTTCGAAGTTCAGTAGATAGTTAGTTACGGGTTTTTTTCTCTCTATTATTCGTTATTGTTGTATATATATATATATATCATGCCCGGCTCTCCGGGGTTTAAGAAATGTATTCGTTGCAAGGACCCCATGCCAGCGTCAGATGGCCACGACGCGTGCATACGCTGCTTGGGAGAGTCCCATGTGCCGGGAAAATGTGCCCATTGTTCGAAGTTAACGGCCAGGGCACGTAAAGACAGAGACATGAGGCTGAAGCTTATCTTGTTTGATAAGGCTTTACAGCCCTCTGAAGCGCCTCAACGGGAGTCTTCCCGAACTCTTGAGAAGACGTCTCCACCATGCCTGGGGTCGACTCAAAAGAAGTCTAAGCGAGTCTCCCCAGCGCGCTCTCTGGCCGCGGCCCCTCGATCTAGAATCAGCGAGGGTGACCAACCGGGTACCTCTGGAGTGGGGTATAAACCCGCGAAACACAGGCGGGACAGAGGGAAATCAGTGGGGCGCTCGTCTTCAGCGCCGGCACCGTCCACTGTCGCCAGCGCTACCAGGCAGCAATCGGCACCGATGAGTCGAGAACGGCACCCTATAGACCCGGCCGACCATAAGACCTCGGCACCACCGGTGCGGAAACATGCCACGGCACCGCAGTCGGCACCGGCTCAACCATCGGCATCGACAAAACAGACGGCACCGACGCGCCTAACGCTTGCGGCACCTGACGCGGTGCCGAGCGACAGCCATGCCTCGGTGTCGGGGGCGGCACCGCATGCGATTAAGGAAGGGGTTACGGAACCGGCGGTCCGTAGTACCCCGGTTTCCCCTAAGGCACCGGAGAGTCAGCTTCCCTCCCCATCAGTGTCGGTACCGCATTCTCCTATACTACTCTCAGACGATGACGATCGCGTCTCCAGACGCTCTCCTGATAAAGGTCCGGTACCGACGAAGGCTCAAAGAAAGTCGCTTCCTCGAAGATCGTCTCCTTCGCCATCTCCAAAGTTCTCGCCGGCACCGTCTCCCTCCCCCCCGCGATATCATGTGCCAAGGGAATCGCGGTACTATCACGCCTCGCGTTCTCCATACCACTACTCGAGGCCGCACTAAACGCGTATTTACAGACATCCCATTCCACACTTCGGGATGCGATCTCCTATATCTCGCTCACCATCCCGCTCACCTTCGAGGTCATATGGAAGCAGGTACAGCGTTCCCTATTCATCTAGGAGACCGTCTCCCGATTACTCTTATCATCGTCGAGAGCCGGACTATTCCCCATATGCCTACTCAAGGTCTCGGTCACCTCATTCCTGTCGCTGCCGTACCTCGCAGCACGAGCACCAGTCACCAGTGGGTTCCCCGCAACGCTCGGTTCAAACCCCAAAAATTCGGGCGGCTGCTCCCTCGCCGCCTCCTCAGATATCGGATCCCGAGGAGGGCCAGATTTCAGATGAGGATGCCCCCTCACACGCGATATCTCCACAGGACGTGGCCTCATCCTCTCCGGACGAAGCGGTGTTTCAAGGGAACGAATCACCCCCGGACGACAGTCGAGAGTTCCAAGATCTGTTTAAGCGGGTAGCTGACACGCAGAACGTTCATGCGACTGACGTTCAGATGAAGCACTACAAATTGCTTAAAAACCTGCATCCCAAACAACAGTCTAGAGCAGCGCTCCCGATTGACGAGGCGATCCTTGAACCAGCCTCAGAAATATGGCACACCCCGGCCTCTGTCCCGCCCACATCCAAACGGGTAGAGAAGAGATATTTTGTACCTTCGAAGGGCTTAGAGTTTCTTTTTACTCATCCCCAACCGAACTCATTGATAGTGGACGCAGCCCTGAATCGAGCTAAGAACCCGCAGGCGAGGAATGCGACAGCGGAGAAAGAAGCGAAGAAATTGGACATATTTGGTAGAAAGGTCTACTCATCCTCTACCCTTCTTCTTCCCATTGCCAATTATGCAGCGCTACTGTCCAATCATGGGTTTGACAACATAGCCAAGCTATCGGGTCTGGCCCAGAATGCCTCCGAGGAGGATAAAGCCATTCTGCGCGCGGTGGTGCAGGAAGGATACGCTTGCTCTCGTGCCAGTCTCCAGATAGCCATGGATGTTGCGGACACGGCTGCGAGATCTATAGCCACCGCAATATCCATGCGTAGAGCTTCATGGCTGGCGGCGGCGGGTGCTCCGAGAGACCTTCAGGCGAAAGTTGAAGACCTCCCGTTCGACAAATTAAAATTGTTTGCGGACAAAACGGACGAACTACTTCACACCGGGAAGGACTCCCGGACGACCCTTCGTATGCTGGGCATGTACGTCCCACCGTTCCGCCGTCGGAGATTCTTCCCATACCAGAGGCGATACGATTTCCAATTTCAGAGGCAACAACCCCGCCCGTTTGACCACACCCGATCCAAACAGAGGCCACAACGCCGGCGCCCGCAACCTTCCAGGGCGAACAATCATCCGCAGACCAAACAACAGGTTTGACGGGTCTGTCGAGGGCGCAATCGTACCAATCGCGACCGCAAGTACTACCAATACCTCTCCCATCTTCCATCATCGTCTTCGGCCCTATTATCATCGTTGGGCCGCGATAACCACCGACAAATGGGTATTGGACATAGTGAAATCGGGTTTCACCATTCCCTTTACTTCAATTCCCCCTTCCCACCCACCAACCCCGTCCCTTTTCAGGGACCCCTCTCACGAAACTCTTTTGCGACAGGAGGTCCTACGCTTGCTCGCCATAGGAGCCATAGAAAGAGTCCCGAGAGAGTTCTGGGGGAAAGGGTTTTATTCCCGTTACTTTCTGACAGAAAAGAAGTCAGGAGGATGGAGACCGATTCTCGACTTGCGACTTCTCAATCGTTATCTGAGAAAAATGCGTTTCAAGATGGTGACATTAGCAACAATAATTCCGTCTCTGACTCGCGGCGATTGGTTTGCGGCCCTCGACTTGCAGGACGCATATTTTCACATTACAATTCACCCGGCACACAGACGCTTTCTACGCTTTGCAATGCTCAACGACCATTTCCAATACAGAGTTCTTCCCTTCGGTCTAGCGGCAGCTCCCAGAGTCTTCTCGAAAACGCTGGCGGTAGTTGCAGCATACCTACGACGGCAGCACGTCCTTATATTCCCCTACTTGGACGACTGCCTCATAAAGGCCCCAACGCACCAGGAGACCGTACAAATGGTTTCGTTGGCCAGAAACACGTTCGATTCGCTCGGCCTGATATTAAACGAGCAGAAGTCGACCACTGTCCCGACGCAAACTATAAAGTTCATAGGCGCAGTACTAGACTCGGTCACGGAAAGGGCATACTTACCTTTAGACAGATTTCAGGCCATACAGAATCTGATAAGAGTCCTGGATATCGCTCCGACCGTGTCTGTGCATACATGCCTCCGCCTCCTGGGCCACATGGCTTCCACCACTTTCGTGGTTCCTCACGCCAGACTCCACTTCAGGGACCTTCAGCACTGGTTACGGAAGGTATACTTGCCTCAGAAAGACAGCATCCGCAAGGCAGTTATTCCACCGCCTCACGTTCACGACTCTCTACGCTGGTGGAAACGCACGGAGACGCTCCTCTCCGGGGTTCCGTTCCGTCGTCCTCAGCCTTCTATGCTCATAACAACAGATGCATCTCTCATAGGCTGGGGAGCGCACATGGACAGCGATCGCGTTCAGGGCAAATGGTCCACCATAGAGAGCACATACCACATCAATCTCCTAGAGTTGCGGGCCATTTTCCTGGCATGCAAGCATTTTCTTCCACGCATAAGGCATGCCGTGGTCAGGATACTCACAGACAATGTAGCGGCGATGTACTACATAAACCGGCAAGGGGGTGCCAAATCTCGTTCCCTTTGTGCGGAGGCAGTGCGGTTGTGGAACTGGTGCATAAGGAACGATGTAACCATCATGGCATCGTACTTACCTGGCATCAGCAATGTTATTGCGGACTCGTTAAGCAGACAATTCCCAGTAGATCACGAGTGGGAAATGAGGGCAGACGTTCTTCGACACATCTTTCGCAAATGGGGAACTCCGAAACTAGACCTGTTTGCCACGACGCAGAATGCCAAGTGTCCCCAGTTCTGTTCCAGAGGGGGGATCGGAAGAGGGTCTCTGGGCGATGCTCTCCTAATAACTTGGACGGGACCCCTCCTCTACGCGTTTCCCCCGACGGTCCTAATACCGCGAGCTCTCGAGAAGATAATGCTCGAGCGAGCGACGGTCATCTTAATAGCTCCGGCATGGCCGAGACAGCCGTGGTATCCGCTGTTGCACAGGCTGTCGATACGCCCACCGTGGACACTTCCCCTTCACCCAGACTTGTTGTCCCAGCAGAAGGGAGCCCTCTTGCATCCCAGACTCGAGTCGCTTCACCTCACAGCGTGGTTCATAGATGGCTCAGACAAGACGAGCACCTTTGTTCACAGCGAGTTAAAACAATTCTTATGAGTAGCAGAAAGACTTCTACTCGGAGATCTTACCTGGCAAAATGGCACAGGTTCCAGCAATGGTGTCAAGCTATAAACGTACAACCTATTACTTCCCCTCTACAACACATCCTGGACTATATCCTCCACCTCCATGACTTGGGTCTGGCCATGGCTACATTGAGAGTTCATTTAGCAGCGATCAGTGCCTTTCATGAACCTCTGCAGGGTACTTCGATTTTTTCCCACCAAATTACTAAAAGGTTTCTAAAAGGCCTAGTGAACCTGCATCCGCCCCACAGGCCCCCTCCACCAACCTGGAACCTCGATTTGGTCCTACGGGCAATTATGCATCCCCCCTTCGAACCGTTGGCATCAATACCACTTCGAATGTTATCGATGAAAGTAGTATTCCTATTGGCTATCACTTCCGCACGAAGAGTGAGCGAGTTAGGGGCGTTGATGGCGAGTCCACCCTACACTTCCTTTTCAAAGACCACAGTGACCTTACGTCTACACCCAGCGTTCATCCCCAAGGTCAACACTTCCTTTCATATTAATGAGCCCATAGTTCTAACTGCCTTCTACCCTAGACCGCATGCTTCTTCGTCAGAAACTTTGCTGCACATGCTCGATGTGCGACGAGCACTCGCGTTTTATATAGACAGAACACGCTCATGGAGACGCACGGACAGACTACTTGTGTCCATAGCACAGCGCTCTAAAGGCAACCCTCTTTCCAGTCAACGCATAGCTAGGTTGATTACCGCTTGCATTACAACCTGTCATTCACTGAAGGGAAAACCTCTCGCTTCTCAGCCTGCTGCGCATTCCACTAGGGCAATGGCCACCTCCACTGCATTTGCTAGAGGTGTGCCTCTCAGCGACATCTGCCGAGCAGCCACCTGGTCCTCTAGCACCTCCTTTGTTCATCATTATGCGATTGTGCGACGTTGGTCCTCGGACGCAGCAGTAGCGTCCGCAGTTCTAGCCTCTACGGAGGAACACTGACCCGGTGCGCATGGAGGTTACTGCTTGGTACTCACCTAGAGTGGAGCACCCACGGGGACCACTCGAAGAAGAAGGGGAAGTTACTCACCAGGTGTAGTAACGATCGTTCTTCGAGATGTGTCCCCGTGGGTGCTCCACGTCCCGCCCTCCTCCCCGCTCCGGGTCTGTTTTTGTTTCATTGCAGATTCCGGACGGTGACAGGAACTGGCGGGGGGGCCGGACCGCGTGACTGAGGAAACCGCGCGAAGCCTGCCGCGCATGCGCGGTCCGGCCAGTTACGGCTACGAAAAGCCTCCGATCAGCGGCGCCGGGACGAGCCCGACACCTAGAGTGGAGCACCCACGGGGACACATCTCGAAGAACGATCGTTACTACACCTGGTGAGTAACTTCCCCTTTCAGTGTATAGTGTATAAAGCAATATACTATGTTGTCGATATGAAAGTCATTTCTATATGAAATAAGTTTCTTCTGACTTTTATGTAGCCTGTTGTAAAGTTGGCACATATCTAAGTGAGTTTATGTACATCCTGGAAAATCTCTGAATACCCTTAGAGCAAAGGTGGGGAACCTCAAGGTCTGGGGGCCGGTTGCAGCTCTGGGCTTGCCTGGATCTGGCCTCCAAGGCTCACCTATCCCCCTTCACTCTGAATTGGGAAGCCTGTGCAGGTGCTCCAGCCCCTCTGCTGCCTCACCATGGGGTTGGAGCACACAAAATCTACTCGGCTGGGCACTCCCTAGGTTTTGGTGTGCGAGGGAAATGTGTAAGGACTGTCTTTCAGCTTCTCAGTCAGGTGCCACATGAGTGAGGGTATTTTGTGTGTGGCCCAGAACTGATTTTTCTGTGGGTCAGTGGCCCCCAACCCAAAAAAGGCTTCTCCACTCCCCCCCCTAAAAGTACACACACCTCTTTTTTGGTTGAGATTCACCAGTCTAGATAGTACTTAGTCCTGCCTTAAGTGCAGAGGACTGGACCAGATGATATCTCATGGAGCCTTCCAGTTCTACAATTCTACTGTAAGAAACAATTCAAATTGTCTTGTGATCCTACTGCAAAGGCATAGTCCAGAATCTTGTCCTCAGCTGCAGTTCACAATAGGCTCACCCAATTCCAGAAAGAGAATGGGTATGGATATCCAAATGCTGATGGGCAGCTCTGGGGTAAGAAATTCTCTGACCACATCTTGGAACTTAAGGTACTCTGGAAACACATTTTAGAATATTATTACAACTTGACTTGGAACATGATTTGCAAATATACAAATTTAGCAGAAACTGTGCTATAGATTTGCTAGGGGTAGCTCATAATACCTAGAGCAGCGAAAAACATACAGTGGTGCAAGTTTTCTAACTAGGGTTCTGTAGAAAATTGCATATAATGAAAAGGTCTGACTGTATTAAGCTGCACAGCCATTTTTTTCAA
Source organism: Pelodiscus sinensis (assembly GCF_052426305.1). NCBI lineage: Eukaryota > Metazoa > Chordata > Testudines > Trionychidae > Pelodiscus > Pelodiscus sinensis. The sequence continues at coordinate 186,379,069 of NC_143052.1, forward strand.
TATAACTGTGGCTAGCAAGCTATGCTGCCAGGTTTGGGAAGGACCTTAACAAGAAGCTAAAATGTGTCAGCTAACAATTAATCAGGTAATTTGGATTATTTACCTCACTTATCAGCCACTCACTAAGCTGGATCTCATTGGCCAGTAATAGAAAGTAGAGGGCAAACTTGATAACCTTGTAAAAGCTCCATACCATGTTCTCTTAAAATGCTCAGCAGCATCCTTATTCTTAGTGTCTTACTGGTCTTTAGCAATTCTCCTTTTGTAAGCTCTTCAAGGTGAAGGCTCCTGTCTGCTTAAATATTTAGGGGCTATTAATAACAAAAAACACACATACATAGCAGATGCTCAACTTCACTTTTGGATGCAGGCATTAGAAACATAGAACCCTCACTGCTGGCTTTAGTCACATTCTTGGCTGCTTAAGTGTTGTACATCTGTGGCTTTTGGCACTGCACTGTCATGTTCAGAACTAGTCTTTTGTTTCTCTTGGTTCTTACCCCTCTCCCCTTTTTTAAAATTAGACCAGATACCTGTAATGCCATTTAGGTACAAGCCTGCATTGGGGTGTGGCACAGCTGCCCTGACCTACCTCCAGAAAGATTTTTCCCAGATTTCCCTGCAAGTCCTTGGTGTGCAATGGGAATGCTGCCACTGCTCCAGCATGCTCATCTTTCTCCAGCACCTCAATCACATAGGCTGGTGCAGAGGGGGATAGAGCCATGATCCAGCATGTGTAAGTGCCCATCCCAAAGGTCTCACTGTTCCATTGATAGCCTATTCAGTGTGGCCACAAGACTTACTTACACTCACTTCTGGTTTCTCTCTCCAGATTTATGCATCTGGTTGCACCACTGCAGTGCAGCCTTCTCCACATCCCTCATTGCCGCCTTTTGCATGGCTAGCAACCTTGGCAGCTAGCAAGCAACAAAGCCATACTGAAATCATTGCAAAGTTGTGCCTGCCCTCTGCATGGAAGACCTGTTCTGACCTGCCCCGCCTTTGTGCACTATACAAAGACAAGCCCAATGTGGCCTTTTATGAACATGTTCTTGTGCTGCCCCTTTCAAGTATTTTAGCTAGATTCTCTGCCAAAAACAGGAAAATTGCTCCTCAAGGTGGTGATGGTGATTCTCCCAATAGAGGGGAATCCTTGAGTTTAGCTAGTTGTATGCCACTTTCATTCCCATTCCTGCATACGGGTGACTCAGGGGTATGCTGGGCCAGCAGAGGGGGACTGAGTACACAACTATTGATAAATTGTATAATCAATTGCTTGATTATACTTTGGTTCATCATGAAATATAATCGAGACCTAATAATCAATATCAGTCATGGTTGATTGCTAAAAAGTCAATAGCAGTGCATAGGTTGAACCGTCCAGCAACATCTGTGGTCCAGCATGACTTTAGTTAGCCATATGTCCACTAGACTTTAGTTGCCAAGTTTCCCAAGGACCCATGAAGTTTGTTTACAAACACCAGTCCTGGCTATTGGTGTGCTGTACTGTTATTTAGCGCTGATTCACCCCTAAATGTCTTACATACATTCTGTAATTTTCACTCCAACTCATCTGATGAAGTGGATTTTACCCATGCAAGCTCATCTAATATATTTGTTAATCTCTAAGGTGACACAGGACTGCTTGTTTTTAAAGTTACAGACTAGCATGGCTACCTCTCTGAGACTTTCTAAGAGCCCCGTGAGCAGTGGGAGTGTTAGTAATGTTGCTAGACAATGTGGACCTCCCATGGTTTGGCAAATCCTCTGGTTTGGCACAGGTCAGGTTCCAAGTCTGCCAGACTAGAGAGGTTCAACTTGTAGTACAGGCAAAGTTTCAATATATCAGTTTCCGGGGAGCCATGTAGTGCAAAGTTGTTAAATTCACCTTATGTAGAAAGTTTGGTTCCAAAGGTACACACTTGTGCTAGGAGTATTTAAAGGATAACTTTACAAGTTACAAATCTCTTTACACATCACAAAAATCCAACCCACCACTTTGCCCCAATTCTTTATCTTATTGTCGTTGTATTGAGTTACTGTACAGATACTGGTATCTTTCACCTTGCACCAGGACAGAATATTAACGTGTTTTGCCTCTGAGAAGTTTCCTAGTTTCTAATGCCAAAGCAAAGTGTTATGGGATACTTAGCATAAGTGAACAGGGTTACAGAAAGACATAAATCCATTCAGGCCATATGACTTATTGATATGTTAGCCTAGTATATATTGGTCAACACAGACATCTGCCTTTCATTAACAGCATTCCTTGGGCTGCTATAAGCTATAATTGCAGTTTTTCTGACCTCAACTGCCCCATGATCAGAGAAGGAGAAAGGTGTGTCAAAGTCAACTTTCTATTATCACTTTCCTCAGGTGTATCCAGTGTAAATTCGGTGCAGTTGTAGATCTGGCCCATTGACTAATGAAAGAAACACAATCCTCAAAATTTCCCAAGATGGCTAGTGACGGGGGTGCCTCAGTATTTGAGTGCTCAGTCTGAGGGAACTTTAAAGAGTCTGATGTTTAGCACTTTCTGAAATCAAGTTCACTTAAGGCTTCTCATCACCCAGGATCACTTACCATTTCCGAAAATCTCAGCTGAAGATCTTCTGTTACTGGGTGAAGAAACACAGGCGTAAAACTAATATATATGACTTTAATTTTAAAAAATATTTTCTAAATGTCACTTCAGTTGGAACTATAAGAAAAATATTGAGAGTTGATTTAATATTGTAAATATTTTTGCAGTGGATCAGCACAGTTAATTAGTCAAGGAATTTCTGTAATTGTGACTCATTAGGAAAACGAGCAGTATACTATTTAGTAGTTGGCACATGGGTATTTTGGTTGGGTTTCTGTGAATGGTCTGTGCATTGGTATACTTGTGGACATGCTGCCTGAATAAAAAACTAACAGTTCCTCTTCCCACTGTGCCCTTTAGAGATAGCTGTATGAATAACAGGATCTATTCACCAGAAGTTCCAAAACTGGGGGAAAAAATTTTGTTTCAGGCTAAATGCCAGATTTTTAGAAAAAAACTTTTAAATCAAAAACTGTATTTTTTAATTGTTCAGAATTGAACTAAAAGCTTTGTCTTAACCATTAAAATGCTTTGTCTCAATTTTTTATTTTTAAAATAAAAATAAGGAATTTCCAAAAACTAAATGCTGTTTTGAACCAAAATAAAGTGGGGTGGGAAAATGTTTTCAGATTATTTTATTTTATTTTTTTTTTACACAAAATGTCTGCGTAGCCCAATCTGCATGTTTACTGAGTGTCGGAGAAGGGAAGCTCATACAAAATATTTTGCCCAGCTCAGTTGATAGCCTCCTTTTGTAGTCATTGACCATGCTTCTATTACAGCTAACGATGACAAAACTTGTCACTTGGGGTGTGGAAAAAACACCCCCATGAGTGATATTCGTTTCAATATCATAAGTGGTAGTGTGCACAGCTACTGCTGCTCATGTTGGTGGTTTAATTTTTTTATGTCAGTGGGAGAGCTCTTTTCCATCAGCCTGAAGCAGGTACATGAGTGATCGTATAGTGGTACAGCTGTGCTGGTGTAAACTCATGGGAGTAGACAAGCCTTTTGTCTGTACAGCATTAAAAGGAATTGTACACCCTAGTTTTAGAAGGGTTAAATTGGGAGTACTGTCAGTGTGCAAAAGAGTGATACGTTCACCGAACATCTAACTACCCTTGTGCACCACACAATTTGGGTAACGCAAAGTACTCTTGTGTATCTGGTTTTGTACATAGCTCATTCTTAAGAGTTCTAGAGAGATTCGGATAATTTTTCTTTGGCTGTTGAACAAACATCTGCCCCTGATCAGCTCACCACAAAGTAGAGGGCAGTGAATGTTACAGAAGACATACATCTGATTAACATTTTTTTATGAAGCTAACTATAGTTTTCTCCCTCTCCTTCCTTTCTCTAAGCCTCTCAGTGTTAAAAAATTCCATCTGAAACAAATAGCTTAATTCAATATTACAATCCTGTAGCACTTTAAGGGCAGAGCTACCAAAAATTGAACAATGCTAAGTGGGCTCCCATCCCAAGAAAAATTGTTAGTGAGATTCCAAGTGTTGTTTGAAACATTATCATTGTCATACTCAGCCTGTACCTATAATGTCCTTCCTAATTCTACAAGGCTCTCCACCACAGTCTGTTGTGATTGGGTCAACATATGCTGGAGTTTGGCCATGCAGACCCCTCTTATCAGCTGCTCCTCTGTCCAGATAGCCTTTACCATGGGTGCAGATGAACAAGCAGCTTGAAAGGAATTGCCATCTTCTTTTCCTTTGTAAGGTTCCTTCTGTGGAGTTGGTGATTTGACACTTCCCTCCACCCCTCTGCTCTCTTCTGTGTTTTCCTTGGGTTCTATCCTTTAGTCTCTTCCCCTTCAGACCAGCCAGACTGAAGGAGAGGCAGCTAGTGGAGTTCGAGTCTTTCCTCTCTGACTTGTCTGAGAAGATCTCCCCCCCCCCACACACACCTCCACTCCCACCCCAGCCACTACAGTATGGTGTAAATCCTACCATATAGCTGTTATGTAGGGAGTAGCCACTTCCATAGTGCCCATTAATAGCTGAGCCAACAGAGGATTCCAGTCTGTGGAACACCAGTCCCAAATAAGATTGGTTAGAAATTTCAACCTGGCCAGTTGAGCAGCAGACTAGCCTTTTAGACACCCAGTTGTGCTGAGCTCAATTCAGTTTTCTAATGCCAATTACTTTTTGTCACCAGCCTAATAGAGTTCTATGCTGTGAGTCCATCCTCAGAGTAGAAGGATGTGAGTTCCCCCAAACAGATGCAGTCAACTATTTTGACTTTGCTCTTCTCAATCATTGCGGTTTAGTTTCCACATTGCATTTCTAAGAGTCTGACAATATTAACCATATAACATCTATTTTAAAAATAGCAAAGACAGAGATGGGAGTGTGGGAAAGTGAACAGAATCAAAATTTTAGCTTCAAATATGAATTTTGTTTGACATACACATTTTGTGTCTGCCAATAAGTTGTATCTTTTTTCCAACTGATCAGCTAGCCAGAAATTCCCAGTCATTTGAGGGCTGCAGGTGACAGGTAGCTAAATAGCAGTGATTCTGATCATTGAGGAAACTTGACTACTGCCAGTCCAATATGGAGTAATTAAGGCATATCAATCATTTGATACATGGGATTACAGATTCATAGCATTGCTGCAAGAATCAGTCCCTTAACATAGGGTGTTAAACTGGTCCGTTAGCCAAATGAAACCTTCTGGGCTTAATATTGACTTTTTATTTCAGCTGAAGACTTTTGAAGATCAGTATAAGTAATAGAAAGTATAAAGCAGATGGCTATAAAGAAAAATACAGTATACATTTTTCTTCCTCGTGAGTGGAAAGTTTCTTCCTTACACTGTGCACTGATGTAACATGGTGAAGGAGGCTGGGATGAAAAGGGAAAACTGAAAAGGTGAACTGGAGTCTTTGTTGGAGGAAGTGCTTTGTACTTAAAAGACGTGGGGCAAATGAACAGAGTGCCAGTAACAGCTTGTGTTCTTTTGGTTGGCTTGATGTGTTTTCATGTATATAACTTGCATTGCAGCAATACCCACACGTCCCAATTATGCGTCTGTTGAGCTAGGCTCTGAGTGTACACAGTTAAACCCAGAGATCTGATATAGTATGTTGTTTTGTACTTTCTATAGAGTCTTTTTTCCAGGTATCATCTCAGTTGTTAAATGTTAATTAAGCCTTACAATACCCCCCCAACCTCATGATGTGCAATAGTATAAAGATCACATCACCCACTGCAAAAATACAGATGCTTCTGGAATGAAACACGGTAGCAGCACCCATCAACACTTCATTCCTCCATTAGAAGCAATTAGAGTATATGCATGAAAAATAAGCCAGTTTAACTCTCTAATAAGAACATTTGCTTTCCTGACAGATAATCTTCCAGTTAACTTAATTTGCATAATGTTCTGCCATGTAAGAAAAAAATCACTATTTGCTGGGACATTATAAAAAGGTCACAACTAATCATATTTGTTACTGTGAGTTTGCAAACAGACACACTGTTATCCCTCAGGACAATGTGTGTTTTCCCTCTTTGGGTTTATACACTACAGGTTGAACTTCTCTAATCTGGCACCCTGGGAACCTGACGGGTGCCGAACCATGGCAGGTCAGTATTGTCTAGCAACATTAACAACTCTTCTATGGCTTACTGGGCTCTTAGAAGACACTTAGTGATAAATTAGAGCTAAATAATGCACGGAACACTGAGAGCCAGGATTGGTAGCATGGAAATTTGGCCTCCCCCCATAAGCTACCTAAAATCATGCCAGACCATGGATGTTGTTGGACCAGAGGGTGCCAGACTAGAGTAGTTCAACATGTAGTTGTAATCTTACCTTGTGCATTAATATAGCAGACACATTATACGGTGTATAAGCAGGTATTAAAAACTAAAATACACTTAATATCCACCATGTCTTTTAAAAAAAATGAGGAATGATCTGAGCCACTTTAAAAGTGATTTGATTTGCAGGGTGGTGGTTGCTTAGATCTTTATGAAGATAAAATATCTGAAGTTCAGCACCTAAAATCACTAATCACTATTTTAAATCCAGCCCATAATAATTTATACTATTCACACTACTCCAATAAAGGAACTTAATTCATTTCAAGCTTCAGGCCTCCACTGCTTCCTTTTGATTCCCCCAGCTGTGCAAGTTAGTGTAAAAGATCCAGGGGGACAAAAGGGAAGGTTCTTTTCCAGTTTACCTCAATGTATGTATTTCTCCCATCACAGCAATTTGCAAAGGATGTGGATGTTACCAGAAACCCAAGGTGAGTAGCAGGAGGTCTGCTTCCCCATGAAAATGTCGAAGAATCACTATGGAGCTTAGCACTCCACTGAAGCAGTAATAGCTCTTGTGTCTCTTTTGTTGACTCCCCAATCAGAGAAGGCAGAGAACATGACTATGAACTGTGATAGATGGCTAGGGCCTGACTCTCTGATGCTTTGGGTCCATATGGCTGTCAGAGGATCAAAGAAGAGAAGGGGGTCTTTGCACAGCAGGCTGGGGAATCATGGTTTTCAGACGTATGGTAATTTTGCTAGTGTCACCCCCTGGGATTGCTCCTTTTTTCCACTTGTGAATCTGTTCAGAAGAGGGAAATATGTCCACTTGGTGACAGTCATTTAAAAAAAACTTTACACAGCCTCTATACTCCCACCTCTCTTTGTATAATTTGCAGTATTTTTCAGATAGGTGGTGACTCATTATACAGTAAAACTATAACCTATTTATGACGAGTACAATATCAGCCTGGGAGGCTTTAAAGCTAATATTTACTAGCTTATTTTTAAGTCTCATGAAAATTATCAAGAAAGTATGTTCATGGTCTGTGGCCTGCTCACGGAGAGTAGGGAGATGGGCTGGCTGCGGGGGCCAATAAATGAAACTGGTTTTGTACATACTACACAACAAAACGGTTGATATTTTGGGACAATTTGAGACATTTTAGTTTGGTTTCCAGGTTTGTATGGAATCAAAACTGGAAAGTGAAAGATGAAAAGTGTGCGAACTGCAACAAAAGGTTATCAGACTCTGTAAGCTTGAAACACTGAGTTACATAACTCAGGATTTTTTGGTTTTTGTTCTTTTCCTGGAAGGTCATATATTTAAAAGACAAAGTTGTATCCTCTGCTGAGCACTACAGGAACTGTACGCACATAAGCAAGGGCAGAACATGGCCCTTCAAATTTCACACTTTGGGGCCATCAGAAGCCATTCCTCATATTTTCTCAGATGCTAAAAAGAGGTAGTATTTCAGGAGAGACTATTATTTGCTTAATTATAGTATCTTTAAGTGGTGTCCCCTGTGACACACTTAAAGCAAGTACAGTTTCATCCTAGAAAATGAGCTCTGTTCTATTTCCTAAAAGATGCAGTCTAGCTTTGGTATTTTTGTGGTCAGTTTTATAATATGAATAAAATTAATGGTGTACTATTGGCTGTTATTTCTAAGGGTGACAGTATACATTAGGCATTTTTTAATACCAAGAGCCAAAAGGATAATGCAGTATACAAATGGTTTGACTGCCAACTTTCTCACCTTTTCAGAGCGTTTGTAATATTTGTTATTGTTTCTTAAAGCCCTCATTTTAATAAAAGGGAGAATCTCAGCTTTTATTTTAAAAATCCCACCTCTCCTGGTTGCAGTGAGAAGCTTAAAAAATGTGATGCTAAATAGGTCAATACCAGGAAGGCAAATAATCTTCAAGCCACTCAGTTTTGTATGGCCAGACACATGTTTTTTAGCTGCTTGTAATTGGCAGTACTGCAATTTTTTATGAAAAGAAATAAGAATATGTTATGGCTATGAAAGTGAAAGGAAAAATGTAGGACATACAGATTATTTGGAAAAAAACCCTCTGTATCTTTATTTATTTAGAAAGCACATACAGCGATGTATGGGAAGGGAACAGAGATGCAAAATAGGTCAGCATACAAATTCTTTTCAAAAGAAATGGTGAGATGCTTTTCCAAATAGTTGTACATCAGTCTAAATGAGCATTTAAACTGCTGGACCTTTCCTAGATAAAAAGAAACCACATACAATTTCTGAAGAACAAGTTAAATGTCTATTTTCAGAAATTCCTCGAGTCAATTTTGTAGGCAGCAAAGTTTGGTTGTTTGTTTTTATTCCTGATGTTTCCTGGGAGGGGTTTCCCCCTGTTTATGCCATGGTTTCTTTCCTCAGTGTCCGCCTCTGATGACAAGTAAGGATACTTGTGAACGATGATCTCCCTTTAGTTCTTGACCTTTTCTTTAATTTCTTCTGATGCTTGAGTGAAATTCCGAGCTCCTCCATTATAGCATTGAAAGAAAGACACTAGAGGAATTTGGAAAAAGTTCTTAACATTAATTGAAAATACATTTTAAACTAAAATTCTTCAAAACTTTCTGTCTGTAGAAACCTAAACTCTGGCTATAAGGCACAATTCACGGGTTTCACTAATTTTGGGAGTTTCTTCATGGAATTAAACAATCTGTAGTGTAGGGCCATATTGCAGAGTGGATTTTCAAAAGTTCTGGGCACCAGCCCCAATCCTGCTTCCATTGATATTTAGTTTAACATTTATTTCAATGGAAGCAAAGTTAGCCCACCGCTGTGTGGATTTGAAAATCTTACCCGAAGTCATTTATGGCTTCCACAGTTCCATCCAATTATGGAACTTACCTTTCCTTGGAAAACCATGATCACTGTTAGCCTTAAAATGCACTACTGCTAAAGAGACCAAATACAACTTATTTTAAAAGATTATTTGATTCTTTCCCTCCTCATTAAACTCATACATCTTAAGAATAAAACATTTTCCAATACTCTATATTTCTACTGAAAAATGGAGAAAAACACTTCAAGAACATTGTGTATCCAGGAAAGTTGAAGTTACCAGTACATTAGAACAAAACACTTGGAGAATTGCAATATGGTTTACAAAGTGGACTGTCATTTGCTACAGCACTCATGATGATATGTTGAGGGAAAATAATATAAAACTGACTGCTAAAATAACTCCATGTGGTATAAAAATGTATAATAAATGCCTCAAATGGAATGAGTTGTGATGTACAACTAATATATAGATTTTCAAAAGTCAGGTGATAGGTGTGATTTTAAAATGTACTTTTGACCATCTCACTGGCACCCTGCCCACTAATCTATTCTTTACTTTTAACATTCCAGACCCCTCTGAGGAGTTTTAAGAGATGCTATTAAAAAAAAAACCCAACCCAATGAAATATTTTCTGTATCCCAAACATGGATTTCCTTCTAAAAGTACAATGCTGGAAGATGGGCTCTCTTCAGTCTTTGATTAGTAAATCAATTCTAATAGGTCATAGCCTACAGAGCTAAATATGAAATATTTATACCAGGAGAAAAAGAAATCCAAACTTGCCTACCAGCTTCTAGTTCCCAAGAAAGAATTTGAAGCTGGTGGAATCATGTTAACTTGGGCAGAAAAGTGATTTAGTAAAGGTTACAGAGGGAATCCTTTTCAGAGCAAGGATTAGATTTCAGGACTTCAGTACCATGCCCTCCCTCCTTTCTCTGAGTAGTATGTGGCCCTGTTTCTGCAAACTGTGGTGCACACAGCACCAGTAAGAGACTGGAGCAATACTATGTGTGTTTCTTCAGGTACGTATATATATTGTATGTATCTCCATAAGGAGCCATTTATCTTCTGAAATGTGGCATATACTTGATGTGAACTAATTTGAGCAATATGTTGCACACACACCTTGGCTGTATCTACACTGGGCCACTTATTCCGGAAAATCAGCCGCTTTTCCGGAATAAGCTGCGAGCTGTCTACACTGGCCCTTGAATTTCCAGAAAAGCAACAATGCTCTACTGTACAAAATCAGCCGCTATTCCGGAAAAACTATTCTGCTCCCGCTCGGGCATAAGTTCTTATTCCGGAACGGTGTTCCAGAAAAGGGCCAGTGTAGACAGCCCAGTAGTCTTTTCCGGGGAAAAAAAAGCCCCGATCGCGAAAATGACGCTCAGGGCTCTTTTCCGGAAAAGCGTGTCTACATTGACCATGGACGCTTTTCCGGAAAAAGGGCTTTTCTGGAAAAGCAGCCTAACAATGTAGATGCTCCTTTTCCGGAAATACTTATAACGAAAACTATTCTGTTTTAAGCATTTCCGGAAATTCATGCCAGTGTAGACACAGCCCTAGTGTAACTCTAGATTATTTATTTAATATCCACTTCCTTTAGGCTTCATTTTGGTTCATCTTATGAAACACTGACTGCCTTAAGTATATAATAAGTAAATGGTCATTAACTCATGACTGACTTAAAATGTAATTGATATGGGCAAGAAAGCATACTGCTTTCTTCAAATTACTTTCTTGCAGATCACCCCTTGGTAACATTCAGGAATTCACTGGTGTAATTACCATTTTAAATACAGCTTTTGGCAACACAATTTACGAATTTCTGCAATTAAGCATTAGTTTGAAGCAGTGATAGCTGCTAGGGCTCTAGGCCCTCTGGCAGCAGTTGCTGAAGCAGGTGTCGTCCTGCTGTTGAAGTTACTTTAAAATTGAATGAGCAAAGCTTTTTTTTTTTTTTTTTTTTTTTTTTTTTTTTTTTTTTTTCAGCGAATGTAATCACTGATTTCCCCAGCTGCTAAAAAATATATGCACCAACTCACTGGCTCTAATATGTGGCTACTCCCTCTACCTTATTTTAATAGTAATTGGATTTTTTTTTTAAATCTAGGTTTTAGAATAAACCAAGAATTCCATGGTGAATGAGCAAGGGAATATATTAATCACTAAACTGTGTCTAATTTTTAGATCACTATCATGCAGTGTTTGACATTAATCCATGTTCTTTATATGTGTTGCAGATGTAGACTTATACACAATCTGCATAGGGATAATTCCTATAGACTGAACAGTGTCTTCTACTGGCATGTGAATGTTTACATCAAGGTTTTTCCCAGACTGATTCAGATTAACTAGATCATACTGTACTCATTTTGTTGTATATAATTAGAAATCTCATGAATAACATGTCATAAGTGTGTAGAGATGTTTGAGACAACACTGATAGGTCGATACTTGAAATCTTAAAAGTTTGGATACCTGTTGAATAAACTTCATGGAGCTTTACATGGCCCATTGGTCTGTTTTACTTATAAACTGCACATCTTTTTATTTTTAGTAATAATTGATGCTGTTTACCCAAGTCTGTATCCATCAGTGTTTAAATCTTGTATTTTAGAAGTAAACTTCTGTTGCCGTGCACATAATTAAACATTTTACTAAATTGTCATCAGTTTCAAGAGTTGCTGGTGTAAAGGTCTGGTTTAAAGGTTTTAGTTTTGAGTTTGTTTTTATCCATAAATAGTTTCCCATATTTACAAGTAGTACACACTGGGACTGTGGCTTAATCCCAAGTGCTTCTGTATGGCAGAGAAATATTCACAGCCATACAGGTATCTTAGCATGCAGATATTGGATGACCCATTCAGAAGAGAGTTAATCAGTCAAAGGAAACACACACTGGAATCTGCTATTATAGAGAAGGCACAATTTAGAAACAGGGAAAGAGGAAAGCTTTATGACAACTTTCTGACTCCTACACACGATAATGCCTAGTGTTGTATCTATTTGGAATTATAGGAGGAGTTGTAGCTCTAAGGATGGATTTAAACCGATGTCTTGGGAGAATTAACTACTACAAAAGCTGTTTAGGTTTAACAGAGTCCTGTAATAATGAAGTGAAAGTATAAATAAAGCCTGGGAACCTAGACTGACCCCTTTACAATACAATTCAAAGGGAATATTGACCAGGTTTGTAGACTTCAACTTTGATGTATGGCATGTTTGTCTGCAAAGTCCTGCCATCTTTTAGAAAATATAGTGGAGGAGGTGGTGGACCTCTACAAACAGTTATAAAAGGCCTTGAAGTGAGGGACTGTACTGCCCCTCCTTCCCTATTCCCACACACGTTAGGATATTCTAAACTGCAACTTGAGGGTGTTTAAGTAAACTATCTGGAAAATTTCTTACAAAATCTCCTCTGAGATACATTTCATGAGGCTCAAAGTGCTATTTATTTTCAAACTTGTACATAGATCACACTTCACTGCTTCTAAAGTGACCTCAGCCCTGTTACAACACAAAACTCTTAAAATTGTTCTTTACAGTTTGTTACACAAAGTGGAGATGAGAAAGCAGGACTGACATTACAAAATCAGAATTGCCCTGAACTCTTCAGATGAGCCAAACCTGTGTCCATGCTGAAGTGCAACTGCAAGCCAAACCACCATGTACATGCAAGAGGGAAACATAGTGGTAAGGAAACACATTCCATTATCAAGCTGCTAAAGGATTTTTATAAAAAAGTAATGCATGTGAAATATCATGATAGCTTTCTTTTAAAAGGGTAATGTAAAGTTAAAAATCCATTTAAATTTGCCTTCTGTGTTTACTTCTTGAAGTGTTCAAGCTGAAAGAATATGAAAAGCTTTAAAATCATTTTAATATTAACTCCTTAGACTTGGTTGATGTTGAACATATAAAACAGATCCATGCATTTCTCTTTTGCATATAGTCTGCTTCACTTTCTAGTTCTATTAAGATGTTGCACTGTTTGCCTTGCAAACACTGTATGGGACCATTGTTCCTTTAAAATATTGGTTTAGGTCTAATTAGACTAGGGAATTGGTCTCTTCACTCTACAGTAGGCATATCAGCAGATCCACCAGCTTGCTCAGGTCTCCCAAATATTTCTTCCACTACCATCTCACAACTGTAGAAAATTGTTTAGATTTTTGGGGGTAGATTTAACTGGACAGGGAGTTTTAAAATATATAGGGAAGATTGAGGAGAACCTGGAATTTTTGTCTAAATATGCCACACACAGTTCTTTGAAGCCAAACTGCCTATGATGATGATCTAGTCAGAAGAATTCATACTGCACTTAATAAATAGTAAAGTGGGGGGAGGGAATCAATCTATAGCTACTGTGTCACAGTGAACATTTTTCATAATTCTCAAATGACAGGATAAATTTATCTTGGCAGAATATATGACCAAAATCCAGTGGATAATTTAGTAACTGAGAAGAGCAGAATCAGGATTTTCTTTCCGTGGGCCAAAGCAGACATGCAGCGGCACATAAATGGAACAGTGGCATATGCTTAATGTTAAAAGAAGATATTTTGCCTTGTGCTAAGTACACTGGAGAAAAATGTTTCAAAGTAGTTCTTCCTGATGCAAAATCACTGCTGCAAATGAATTCAAAGTCTTCTTGAATATGCTGCATCAAGGTTTTTAGAAAGTCTTGGTTTATAAGAGCACAATTATTTCCAAGACTTATAGATCAAAGCTGTTGGGACCCTGAACAACAAATTTTGCTACCAGAGGAAGAGTTAACTATTGTGAGTAATTCCATCATAACCAGGATAACTTCTTCCAGGGTCTGGAGTGGGTTGGGCACACACACAAACGGACATGCTCATATTGTAAAACGGGCTTTCTTGGTCACACAAACAGATGGTTTTTAAGATCCAATAGAAGAACCATGAAAATAACTAAAATGGTAATTAAAATGGGCCAATTAACAATAAACTAAAGTGGATACAAAATGCATAGAATTCACTGTTCAGGTCACATAGAAAGTACATGGAAGAGATGAGAACAGGACTGAGGGTACGTCTAGACTACACGCTTTTGTCGACAGAAGTTTCGTCGACAGATACTGTCGACAAAGCTTCTGTCGACAAACAGCGTCTAGACTATATTCAGTTCTGTCGACAAAGCAAGCTGCTTTGTTGACAAAACCCTATAGTCTAGACACAACCCTACATGCAATAACACCTTCTGTCAACAGAACTCTGTCGACAAAAGGCGTTATGCCTCGTAAAATGAAGTTTACCAGTGTTGACAGAACTCAGCGGTAGTGTAGACGCAGGTATAGTTTTGTCGACAAAAGTCCACTTTTGTCGACAAAACTCTGTAGTCTCGACATACCCTGAGTTGAAGTGTATTCAGGGAGATTAGAGCATTTCGAACACTTCACCTACTTACTGTGAAGAAGTCAATCAGCAAGAAGTGTTTAATTGCAATAGCCTTCAGATATGGTTTCTCCAAAAAAAGATCATTAACTTGTTACATCTTGTGTTGAAAGGGTAAAATGCAGTGTACAAAGAAACCATACCAATATAAAATCTCAAGAGCCTATAGCAGGCTCAAAGATGATCAATACAAAGATGTCCTAACCACTAAAACTCCATACCAAAGAGAACAATATGTGTGGAAGATGAAATAGTGAAAAGTACAGGATCAGCTGGGTAAAAAGTAACTGGGGTTATTTAGAACAAAGGGCAGTTTATCATGTTTTATGACATTAATCCTTACCTTAGAGATATATTTATCTAAAACTATGGTCACACTAGTATTTCAGTATACCTATTCCAAACAACTTCCTACACACAACTTTATATTAACATATTTATTATGCAGAACAAATGCTAAGCATTCACAATTCATGATTTGTATCCTGACTGGTGTTTACACCATGGAATGAATCTGTTTTATAATATGTACAGTATGTCTGATCCTCCTTTCAATTACACACATGAACATCAAAATTAAATCTAGACCATTATACTGATGTAAAACTAGTGTCTACAAGAAGAAAACTAGGTCTTCTATAAGGATGCATTCACTGAATAGATTTTTTTTAATGTTAATTGGTGCCAGCTTAAAATGTAAGTGTGATTTTTGGGGTACAGTAGTACATGTTATTTGTAGGTGTTATATAATGAATTTAAATAGATGAATTAAGTTAATTTAAATATGTGACAGTGGGAACACGGTGCTGTCACTAAAAATCACTAGCTCTTTGCCATGAATGTGCCTTTCAGAGAGTTAATGGAATCTTGCAATTGTTGCTTTGTGAGGTTTCTAAAGAGCTGCATGGACTTTGTGCTAAATGCTCTAGAGAGGCAAAGTGTGCGTTTCTGCAAATTATACTGTCAGCAAATGGCATGGCAAGGGAAAGATGGAAAGAAGATAAATACATTTTTCTTACCTGAATATGTTGAACTACCCAAAAGAATGACGAGGATTATTCTATATAAAGACTAACACGTTTTAAATCTATTTTCTGTTCCATGATATGCACTGAACTACTCTAATTCTTAACACCCTGATTTTAAGGCTATTAATATGTTAGACAATATTTTGATCACTACCACGTATGCTCTTTGAGATGAATGCTTTCCATTAGACACACCTTTTTCTTTACTGATTATACGGTGTGAATTGAGGGTTGTGTTCGAATCCCTCGCTCCTCTCGGATTAATTTGCCACAGTCTAACTCCGTAGATAAGGTGGTTCCAGAGGTGGAGTTGGATGGATGGGTTTGCTTACATTGTAGTCCATAAAAGAAACAAAAAGCCTTGCATGCAGAGGAAAAAAATGGAGAAAAACGGATAAGTGAAATAACAAAAAATATGAAAATGAGAACTCTAAATGTAAAATAAAAATTTTATTATGGAAATAAGTCACAGATTATATGCAATTTATAGTTTATATTATCTTTATGGTGCTATACTTTCTATAGTAGTTTGAAGATACTATATAGACTTCTCATTGCCCTTTAAGAAAAAAAATCAGAGCAGAAGTTGTATTGAAATGCGCTGTATTCTTCTTTTTAAACAATCACTTCCCACAGATATATTGCCATTTCACTCTAATGCTGTTGAAGATTTTCATTATGATGCGACAGACTCTAATCTACTGCATGTTACTGTGATACAGTAGCAGGATTTTCACATAGACTGAACTTGGCACAGCCGATTCACATGGGTATTCACCCAAATTCATAGTGCACCGAGACTCCTGCCCCCCAGCTTCCTCCCTCCACACACACAAGGCTGCACTGGCAGCTCCTGGGAGTAGGCCAGGGGAATGGGCAAGGGGAGGCAGGGAGCCTACCAACTGCCAATCACGATTGACTGGGAGACTACCCAGAATTGCCCAGTTGATCGTGCTCAACAAGTGGGTGACCACTGCTTTAGAGAAAGAGGAAATTGCATGTGTGGAGACAGAACAAGTAGATTGCTTCCATTCCCAAAGGGGTAATGCTAAAGCTATGTAGAGAGCTGTAGCTTTGTTTTTATTCCTTTCCAATTCATTTATTCAAAATGTTAAGACCAAGCAACAACTCTTCAAGAATTAACTACACTTGAAATTTCTGCCCAGTCCTACTATGCAGCGCTAATCAGCTTGAGAGTGAGATACTTCTCTCTTCTCGTTTAATAAACATATGCAACTTTTGTGCCAGGAAATCGTGGCAAAGGTTCAAGAATCCAAGCACCTGAATAGACTCTTAATGGTTCAGCCTTCTATGCCTTGACCACCCCAGGCCTAAAAATACCCAAACAGAAATGAGTTGGCAATAGGACTCACCTGTTCAATATCGCTGTTTTTCCTTGATTTATATATAAATTCTCCAATGGCTACAAACACTGAAAGAACAAGTCCAGCGGCAAGCACTATAAAGATGCCCCCAATATTCTCAACCCCCAGAGCACTGGCCTCTTTGCTGTCCTCCTCAGGGCACCCGTTACCCCGCCACCACTTTTCTTTCATCATGTGCAGTTTCCCCTCCTCCTGAAGCTGGAGAATGGCAATAGTAATTTTGTCTCTGTAAGGAGACCCTGTTGATCAAGAAATAACCGGTTAGTATTTGTTGCAGGATTTGAGTGTTGGGGGTAGCGGGTGGGAATGCACCTTTGAGACAAAAGTGCACCCTTATAAAAATACAAATTATTCCTGATTATAACCAAACGAGTTTTGTGCATGACTGCTCTTGTTTGGATTTCTTTCTATTCCAATGGCACTAACTAGTGAAATTTGCACTGGTGACTGACAAAAGAGAGGGATCTTTCTGCCTAGATGTTCATATGGGAATGCATTAGGGTTTCTGTGGATGCCTATAATGGCTTTGGCCAAACCACTGCATTGCAATAGATCTTCACCTAAATTCTTTTAGTGTCTGAGCATTTCACATTCTCCTGGAGATGCTCTGCTTTCACAGCTACTCAGTACACTTCAAGCTTTTACCACTGCATTTAAACCTAGCACAACCTTAGGAAAATGTATAGTGAGTTAAATAAGTTCCAGTCTTGGTTATATCTTTGCATCCTTAACAGCCCACCGCAGTTGGCATAAATATCAGAGCTGAAGCTGGCCTTGTATTTTCTTTACAATCTGCAAAGTGTCGCCAAATATAGGTACAGGTAGCAAACTAACCACATAACACGCATTGTCATCACAGGTGGCTCATGGTAGCACTCTGGAGGTACACTGCCCCCTGTGGCCCCCTGATTTCCTGCACCTCCTCCACCCTAGGCACCAGTCATTCATGCGTGTTATACTGTCAAATCCAGGGCTGGATTTAGGCTGATTCCCCTGAATCGGGCCCCATGCCTAAGAGGGCCCTGCTCCCGGGCGCACAGCGCATATCTGGCCCCCGCCCCTGCGAATTGGGCCCCGCACTTCCTAAAGCCGGCCCTGGTCAAAGCGGATGATACCTCACAAGCAGAAAATGAAGAACAAGATTTTAGCTGTCTTCCCCCCCACCCCCACTTCTTAAACAGCCAGAACAAAGTAACAATGGAGGAATTAAGCCTAACAGACCAGCAGGAGCTAGCAATGTGAACAGGACTAATTGGCAGCAAGCACAAAATTCCCCAAAGGGTGAAACCAGAAGCCTATGTGGACTAACTTCCTACAATATTTGGAATTTAAACTGTAAGAAGCTTCATATCTTGGGCTGGTTTAGGCTGCAGCTGATGTTGACTTAAAACACGAGGGTTACGTGCAGTTACTGTGGAAGTGTCTGCACATAAATTTCACTACTGCTGACATAACTGCCCTGCTACGCTGACTTCATAACTCCAGTGGCGTAGACTAAAGGTTGATGTAATTAGGTTGGCACAGGGTCAGTGCAGCGACTGTGTGGCTTATGTTGACTGTTAGTGGCTTTCGGGAGTCTTCCCACACTGACAGTACACTCAATACAAATGCTTCTGGTGAGGACACACAATGCTGACACACACAACAAAGTGTAGACACACACAAGTGATATCATTACTGTGGCAAGTATATACTTACATATAGACTCACAGACTTTAAGGTCAGAAGGGACCATTCTGATCATCTAGTCTGACCCCCTGCACAGTGCAGGCCACAGAATCTCACCCACCCCTCCCAGAATAATCCTCTCACCTATATCTCAGATATTGAAGCCTTCAAATACTTTGAAGACCCCAAGATGCAGAGAATCCTCTAGCTGAGATCTGTACCCCCATGCTACATAGGAAGGCGAAAAACCTCCAGGGCCTCTGCCAATCTACCCTGGAGGAAAATTCCTTCCCGACCCCAGATATGGCGATCAGCTAAACTCAGAGCATGTGGGCAAGACTCATCAGTCAGACACCCAGAAAGTTCTCTAGTAATTCCTATCATCCCTCCATTGACCTATAATGAATGGTCAATTAGTTACCAAGATCATGTTATCTCATCAAACCATCCCCTTCATAAACCCATCTAGTTTAATCTTGAAGCCAGATAGATCTTTTGCCCCCACTACTTCCCTTGGAAGGCCGTTCCAGAACCTCACTCCTCTAATGGTTAGAAACCTTCGTCTAATCTCAAGTCTAAACTTCCTACTAGCCATCTTATATCCATTTGTTCTTGTGTCCACATTGGTATTAAGCTTAAATAATTCCTCTCCCTCCCTGGTATTTATCCCTCTAATATATTTAAAAAGTGCAATCATGTCCCCCCTCACCCTTCTTTTGGTTAAGGTAAACAAGCGAAGCTCCTTGAGTCTCCTTTCATAAGACAGGTTTTCCATTCCTCGGATCATCCTAGCGGCCCTTCTTTGTACCTGTTCCAGTTTGAATTCATCCTTCTTAAACATGGGAGACCAGAACTGCACATAATATTCCAAATGGGGTCTCACCAGTACCTTGTATAATGGCACTGACACCTCCTTATCCCTACTGGAAATACCTCGCCTAATACATCCCAAGATCGTATTTGCCTTTTTCATGGCCATGTCACAATGGCGGCTCATAGTCATTCTATAATCAACCAGGACTCCGAGGTCCTTCTCCTCCTCCGTTACTTCCAACTGATGTGTCCCCAGCTTATAACTAAAATTCTTGTTGTTAATCCCTAAATGCATAACCTTACACTTCTCACTATTAAATTTCATCCTATTGCTATCACTCCAATTTACAAGATCATCCAGATCTTCCTGTATGATATCCCGATCCTTTTCTGAATTGGCAATAGCTCCCAACTTTGTGTCATCTGCAAATTTTATTAGGACAGTTCCACTTTTGGTGCCAAGATCAGCAATAAAAAGATTAAATAAAATTGGCCCCAAAACTGATCCCTGAGGAACTCTGCTAGTAACCTTCCTCCAACCAGACAGTTCACCTTTCAATATGACCCGCTGTAGTCTCCCCTTTAACCAGTTGCTTATCCACCTCTCAACTTTCATATTAATCCCTATCATTTCCAATTTAACCAATAATTCCTCATGTGGTACTGTATCAAATGCCTTACTAAAGTCGAGGTAGATTAGATCCACTGCATTTCCTTTATCTAAAAAATCTGTTACTTTCTCAAAAAAGGCGATCAGGTTGGTTTGGCACGATCTACCTTTTGTAAAACCATGTTGTAATTTGTCCCAATTGCCATTAGCCTCAATGTCTCTAACTACTTTCTCCTTCAAAATTTTTTCCTGGATCTTACATACTACAGATGTCAAACTAACAGGCTTATAGTTACCCGGGTCGCTTTTTTTCCCGTTCTTAAAAATCGGACCTATATTAGCAATTCTCCAGTGAAATGGTACAACCCCTGAGTTGAGAGATTTCTTAAACATTTGTGCTAATGGACTTGCAAGTTCATTTGCCAGTTCCTTTAATGTTCTTGGATGAAGACCATCTGGGCCCCCCGATTTACTCCCATTAAGCTGTTCAAGTTTGGCTTTTACCTCGGATATGGTAATATCTACCTCCATATCTTTAGTTCCATTTGTTAAGTTACCATTATCCCTAAGCTCTTCATTAGCCTCATTAAAGACTGAAGCAAAGTATTTGTTCAAATATTGGGCCATTCCTAGATTATCCTTAACCTCCACTCCATCCTTAGTAATTAGCGGTCCTACTTCTTCTTTTTTTGTTTTTTTTCCTATTTATATGGCTATAAAACCTTTTACTATTGGTTTTAATTCCCTTTGCAAGGTCCAACTCTACCTGACTTTTAGCCTTTCTCACTTTGTCCCTACATGCTCTAACCTCAATAAGGTAGCTTTCTTTACTCATCCCTCCCATTTTCTACTCCTTATATGCTTTCTGCTTTTTCTTAATCACCTCTCTGAGATGCTTGCTCATCCAGCTTGGTCTAACAACCTGCCTATACATTTTTTCCCTTTTCTAGAGATACAGGCTTCTGACAGCTTCTGCAACTTTAACTTAAAATAATTCCAGGCCTCCTCCACTTTAAGGTCCATAATTTCTTTAGTCCAATCAACTTCCCTAACTAATTTCCTTAATTTATTAAAGTTAGCCCTTTTGAAATAAAAAAACCCTAGTCTCAGATTTATTTTTGTTTATCCTTCCATTTAATTTGAACTGAATTAGCTCATGATCACTCGAGCCAAGGTTGTCTCCTACAACCATTTCATCTATGAGGTCCTCGCTACTCACCAAAACCAAATCTAAAATAGCATCCCCCATTGTTGGTTCAGAAACTACTTGATGAAGGAATTCATCAGCTATCACATCTAGGAAAATCTGAGCCCCGTTATTATTACTAGCACTTGTTCTCCAGTCTATATCTGGAAAGTTGAAATCTCCCATGATTACGTGGTTTCCATGAGTATTTACTTTAATAAAAACATTAAAGAGGTCTCTATCCATATCCAAATTGGATCCTGGTGGTCTATAACACACCCCAAGCACTATCCCAGGGGAGGATCTGATAGTTTTCTTTCCCAATGTGATTTTTGCCCAAACAGACTCTGTCTTCTCCATTCCATCACTTTTTATTTCTTTACAATCTACCTCATCTTTGATATACAATGCAACTCCACCACCTTTACCCTTATTTCTGTCTTTCCTAAACAGCACATACCCTTCAATACCTGTACTCCAGTCATGCCTAGTATTCCACCATGTTTCTGTTATTCCTATAATATCTGGCTTCACTTCCTGGACCAATAGCTCTAGTTCCTCCTTTTTGTTACCTAGGCTCCTCGCATTGGTGTACAAACATCTTAATTTTTGCTGTTTGGCCTCATTCACATTCTTTACCCAATTTGGCACGGACGTTATACCTCCAATATGACCTATTAAACTAGTATCCACCCCACCCTTCCTCATGTTCATTCTCCTACCCCCAGCTATATCCTTTCTTACTTCGTTTTCCTCCCTCTCAGTGTTAAAATCTGGCGTAGAGATTACCTTGGCATCTCCCAACCGTCTCCCCCAAATTCCTAGTTTAAAGCTCTCAATCAATTGAGCCAGCCTCCATCCTAGAAGTCTATTTCCCTCCCTACTTAGGTGAAGTCCATCCCTAGAGAACAGTCCTCTGTCCATAAATGCCTCCCAGTGACCATACATCCCAAAGCCCTCCTTATAGCACCACTGCCTAAGCCATCTATTGATCATCATAATCCTGTCCCATCTTAGTTGCTCTTCTCTAGGAACAGGCAGAATCCCACTAAAAATCACCTGAGCCTCAATTTCCTTGAGCATCCTCCCCAGCCTAGCATAGTCTCCCTTAATTCGTTCCAGCGAGAATCTAGCCGTATCATTTGTTCCCACATGAAGGATGATCAATGGATTCCTTCCTGCTCCCTTAATAATCCTCTTCAACCTCAGTTCCACATCTCGTATCTTAGCACCTGGCAGACAGTACACCCTTCTAGTCTCTGGATCAGCTCTGGTTACAGGCCAATCTATTCTTCTCAATAAGGAGTCCCCAATCATATAGACCTGCCTTTTCCTAGTGACAGACTAGAGAATTTCACTATCTCTAGCTTCCTCTGGCTGCAAGTCCTTGCCATTCATATGCTAGGTTGACTTAATTTTGTAGTGTAGACATGGCCTGATAGATATTGAAAGAACTCCACTGAGGTCAATCACTTCTTTATGAGGCTAGCCATCATATCTATTAGCTTATCCATTAGCAAGACAGCTTAATTGTCTATGTAATGATTCCACAATTGTCATTTTAGCTGCAGACTAAGATGGTTGCAATTTCCAACCTGATCAACAACACTATGAATTCTTTAATACAGGGGACTGTAGGTTAGATTTCCATAGGAGTTTAGACATATAAAATAGGCAGTTAGGGGAATTTTCATGAATGCCTTGGTGCACTATTCCAAAATATTGGAAAATTTAGTTGCACAAAAATTCCACTAGGTGCTTATCTACATCTTTAGGTGTCTAAGCATCTATGAAAATCTGTCCCTAAATTTCCATTCTCTCTCGTACGCTATGCAATCTTATGACACTATACACAAATGTATTACAAATAATTGTACTATGGATACAGTAAGACACCCACCCCACCAAGCGTTTTATTTCCGTTCGCCAACTATATTGTCTAGAGAGAAAAAATGTAAAAAACATTCCAGTTTACACTGCTAAGCCAGATATCTTCCAGAGCACAGTCTGTTGCCAGCGATAGAATATGCTGAGACTGCAGATGCCAAGACAGATCTGATTATGCAAAGTTTTTCTGGATAACCAAAAGTCGTCAGCCTCTGCTTTGGGTACCCAGCAGTGAAAAAGAAAGAAATATACTCTGTATACAAATACCTTAATAAACCTGCATTCTAATTTAAAAAAAAATCATCTTACAAAAAAGTTAAAGTTGCCAGCTACAATATAATTAGTAGTGCCTCTTGGAAAGCAAGTGCATCTGCCAAATTGTTAGGAGGGGTTCTGGTTCCTAGAACAGCTAGGTTATGTCAACACTCGCGGCTTCTTGTGCAAGAAATATGCAAATGAGGCTAAGCATGGAGTATTGCCGAGCCTCATTTGCATACCTAATGAGCTACCATTTTTGCAGAAGAGGCTCTTGTGCCAGAAGGACCTGTCTACACTGGCCCTTCTTGCGCAAGAAAAACCCTCTTGTGCAATGCCGTTACGCTGATTATTTTCAGGAATAACGGCATTGCGCAAGAGGGTTTTTCTTGAGGAAGAAGGGGCAGTGTAGACAGCTCCTTCTGTCGCAAGAGCCTCTTCTGCAAAAATGGCAGCTCATTAGATAGGCAAATGTGGAATATCGCCGAGCCTCGCTTAGCCTCATTTGCATATTTCTGACGCAAGAAGCCGCGAGTGTAGACGTAGCCCTAGAGTTTATTAATCTACATGGTAGGCTATAAGGCCCTTGTCCTCTCACTCTTCTCCCTCTTTCCCCCCCCCCCCCCACCATAAGGAGATGGGTTGGTGTGGGGATTATGTGGAATGTCAATTCTTTGTTTTTGTGGCTGCAGGGTTGTTTGATTCCATCTTGATAGTAACAGAGACATCTGCCTTTATACTTATACTTTTAGAATTTTGTCACGTGTGCCTAGGGCATTGGACTGGAAACTTTAAATTATTATTGGAAAGTAGTAAAAATTCACAAATGTTCATTGTCATACCTCGGGTTGTTGAAATACAGCTACCCACTTGCTTAGCTACCTCCTGATTATAGTGATTATCAGATCTAGTAGCACATGGGTACTGGCAGCAATAATTGTGAAATCAGTGCTTGTTTGATGCTTGTAATGAAATGTAATTTCTTCAGCTGAATTCCTTCAAAGACACCCTTTTGGAAATATATAATGTTACTTTAATGTTACCTATGTCCTATGCACTAATCCTCTCAGAATGCACTATGCATATAAGTACTCATGAAAAAACAGCAGTGTTGGCTGCTTTAGTTCAGAGCCAAATTCAAAACCATTCACTAAAAAAAACGAATAGAAGGAAGACACTGAAAGTCATCTAAACCTGCCTCTTCTTTGTGTTATGGAAGGAAGAGAGAGAGCATTGTCTTTTTTTTTTTATAAACTGGTGGAGAATGCTCTTATAAGTAGAGTTAGTAGGAAAAATATTAGAATGATTTTTCCAGTGAAACATGCCCTTTTTAGAAAACCGAAACTTGGAAAAAAATTCATTCTCCTCCCTCCCCATACTTCTCCCCTCTTCCTCTTCCCCTCTCCAATCAGATTTCATCAGGAAAATCAAAATGACAGCAGCTTGCCTGGAATAGTTTTGTCAATTTCAGTGGCAGCAAGTGAAACTGACACAAACTTTCTGGGAAGGCTGAAGAGGCAGAGTGCCTTGAGCTAGAATGTCTACACTGTAATTAAACAGTTCCTTAGCTTGAATCCTGTGAATCCTGGTCAGCAAGCATGGGCCAGCCCTGGTCTATAATTCTGCAAATAAAAAACATTCAAGTGGGCTGTCAGATGGTAAGGCTCTAGTAATTTGACATGTCTTTCTTCTGGGCAGCTGCAAAACTGGAAAAATTCACTTTGATTCTTCTGAAACTGAATTTTTCTTGAAAACCTTTGCCATGAAATATTTCAGTTTAATGTTTCATTGCTGTTTAGAGTGATCTTTTTTCAAAGACGCAACGATTTTTACAACAAAGGATTTCTATTCTCTAGGGCTGTGTCTACATTGGCATGATTTTGCACAAAAGCGTCTGCTTTTGTGCAAAAACATGCTGCCTGTCTACACTGGCAGGGAGTTCTTGAACAAGAACACTGACATTCTAATGTGTGAAATCAGTGCTTCTTGCTCAAGAACTGTGATGCTCCCACTCAGGAATAAACCCTCTTGCGCAACTGTTCTTGTGCAAGAGGCCAGTGTAGACAGGCAACATGAATTTCTTGCACAAGAAAGCCCGATGGCTAAGTGGCCATCGGAGCTTTCTTGCGCAAGAACGCATCTACACTGGCACGGATGCTTTTGCGCAAAAGCACATCTCTTGCGCAAAAGCACATGCCAGTGTAGACGCTCTCTTGCACAAATACTTTAATGCAAAAACTCTTGCGTTAAAAGTATTTGCGCAAAATCTTGCCAATGTAGACATAGCCTAGCTGTCTCTAGTGCTAAAAGCCATGAATGTCCCCAGCTAGATATAAAAGTTTTTTTTAAAAGTATATTCTGTTTTTCCACTTGTCTGAGGATCATACTTAGTACATTCATGAGAATTTCTGAAGTGCATGGGCATCTGTTTGCACGTGTAAAATCTAGGCATATCTTTGCATTTTAATGACTAGGATTGTACAAGAGGAGACTGGGTGGAACTAGCTAATAATGTGGCCCTAAAATTTCTTAGAATCCAAAGTCCATTTATATTAGAAAAAATATGGTCTTGAATATTGAGAGAAGACAACTGATCCCATTTCCTTTGGGAATTCATGTGTATTATGGGAGGATCTTTGCAGCATACCTTGTCTAGGGTCTGTTTCAACTTTTTAATTTTGTATTAAAGTTGGTCGTGAGACATTAAAATGTTTTATTTCTCAAGACATTTGAAGATTTGTATGTACAGTATTGTGATCAGGGCCCCTCTGTCCCCTGCCAGCCCCTGCACTTCTCCCCTTGGCAGGATGGGCCTTGGCAAATAGAGGATGCTTTACCTGTGTCTGGACAGTCAGCCTTCCCTTTAGTAGAGGGTTGGGCTTGTATTCTTTCTTTGATATAGGGAGTCCAGCCTGTCCTTCTGGAGCTCCTCACTCTCCTCCTGTCTGTTAGCTCAGGAAGTGTATGTCTACACTATGGGACATGGTCAAATTAAGATACACAATTTCAGCTATATTTATTGTGCAGCTGAAGTCAGAGTACCTTAACTCAACTTTTGGCGTTTTCCACACTGCAGGAAGTCGAAGGGAGAACACTCTCCTTTCAACTTCCCTTACTCCTCATGGAAGTAGGTCTATTGGCATCAACCAGTGTGTACCTCTCAGTTCAAATTAGTGCATCTTCACTAGGGCTGCTAATTCCAACCCTGGAAGATCAACATCTTTGATCCTCTCTGTAGTGTAGACGTGCCCTAGCTGTTTGTATTTCTGTCTACCCATCCCTGTTCTCCCTCCACCTACCAGGGAAGGTTTTTAAAAGGTCTCAGGCAGGCCTGAAGTGGAATCAGCTGACCCTAATTGATCCAAGACAGTGTCCCAGTTGATCCTAATCTGCCTGAGACAACCTCTAGTCAGCTGCTCCAGCTTGACCTTCAGTAACCCACTTCTAATTAACAGGGGAGTTAGCTTTTTACCCTTCTAGGGCTGCCTTTTCCCATTCTGTTGCTGCCCTCTGGCTTGACTTTGTCACTATATATATATCTCCTTGAAGCCTACTGGTCTTCTAAAACAGCATATTCATCATAGAAGAAAAAAATCTTACAATATACCCACAGCTGCCTTTCCAGTGGATGTAGTCTCTCTGAGGATTACCATCTGTTCCAATTATCCCTTCATTGTTTTTAGTGTAAAGCACAGCAGCTTTATAACTGCTATGACATTCTTGCCATACATTTATTTATTATTTATTTGGGAGGATTTAAAAGTTTGGGTTCATTCTTCTCAGCCCAGGAACTTTTTTCTCACATAAGCAGTGGAAAAATATTTCCCAATATCATTTCTATGGAATTTTGGCTAAGATGGGGGCAGTGTGCAATAGCCTGGGGCAGGTGTCCTTCCTCAGTGGCTCTCAGCCTTCCCAAATGACTGTAACACTTTCTGGAGTCTGAATTTGTCTTATGCATCCTAAGTTACAACTCATTTAAAAATGATTTGCTTACAAAATCGGCATAAAAAGATAAGTGTCACAGCCCGCTGTTACTGAAAAACTGCTTGCTTTCTCATTCTTACCATATACCGTAAAATCTGTGTTATCCAGCACGCTCAGGGACTAGGACATGCCAGTAATCTAAAAATTCCAGCTATCTGAGGGGGCGGGGGGCAGGCGCTATGCGGGCCCTACGGGAAGGAGGGGCATGGGAACTGTGTGGGGGCCATGAGCTGCGGGGGGGGGGGAGGAGACGGGATGTGGTCTGGTGGGGGGGGGGGTGGAAGCCGGGAGGCGGAGGTGGTGGGGGCAGCCTGGTGGGGTGGAGGGAGAACTGCGGGGGGAGGCTGGCCTGCCGGATATACCAGGAGCTGTGGAGGGAGCTGAGACACTTGCTCCTGGCTGCTGTTCGCCTCTACCCCAGGTATGTGCTGCACGCTCATCTGAGGAGCATCTTAGCACTTAAAGGGCCAGTTTCCTCTCCCCCACCCCCTGGCTTTTTTTGCCAGTTTCTACAGTTTTCTGGATGCTTAAGTTCCGGATAGTGCAGATTTACTATAACTGTAAAATAAATCAACTGGATTAACAGAATACTAGAACTAAAAGGTGTGACGGCACGTTGGGGGTCCCCCGTCTCCTGCACCCCGAAATGGCACAAACAGACTGCACCAGCCGGTGGAATAGAGGAAGTTTATTGCCTCTCCAGGGTACAGCACAGATGGAATCTGGTCACAGAGCTGGGCTAGGATGCCTCAGGCCCCCTTGAGATGGGGGAGACTGGGCCCCTAAACTCCAGCCCCTTTCCCTAGGCTGTCTCCTCCATGCTTCCACCCAGCAACTAACTAACTCTCTTCCAGCCCTGCCCCCCAGCCAGGGCAGCATTCCACCTTCCTTTGTTCCTCTCCATGGGGGGTGTCTGGCCCTACTGGTTTGCATAGTGACTCATCCTGTTTTGCTGGGTCGTGGTACCCATGGCAGCCAGTGGGGGTTACCCCAGAGCCAGCAGCATAGAAACCAGCCAGGTACCCCCACTACATCACAGTAAAAGGTCATCAAGTTCATTCCCAGCAGGATCAAGCACCATCTAGACCAGTGAGGGGCAACCTAGGTTAGTGAGTGGGCCGCATGAGTACCCCTCCTTTATCCCAGAGGGCTGAAAGATTATTGTAACCAAGACGGTTTCCTGGGATAGGGTAGTTTTCCTAAGCATGCTTTTGTACCTAGAATTTGTGGGGTGTGCTGATTGAACTGTAGGAGTGCTTTGATGAGATGCAAAGGAAGTGCATGGCTCCCACAGTCAGTGTTATCTGCCCTTGCTTTATGCATGTGTCATTTGAAATATGAGGAGGAAAAAACTACACAGACAAAAACCAGCAGAACCCGTGACAATAAGCAAAAGTTCTTGCAGCCCACACACAGAGCCTTAATAGGCCACATGTGGCCCATGAGCCTCAGGTTGACCACCACTTATCTAGCAGGAGTTTGAATCTGCTCCAGTGGTGAAAATTCCACAACTTCCCTAGGTAACTTATTCCAGTGTTTAACCACCCTGACAGGAAGTTTTTCCTAATGTCCAACCTCCCTTGCTGCAATTTAAACCCATTGCTTCTTGTCCTATCATCAGAAGTTAAGGAGAATAATTTTTCTCCCTTTTTCTTATAACACCCTTTTAGATACTTTAAAGCTGCTATCATGTCCTCCTCTCAGTCTTCTGTTTCCAAACTAAATAAGTCCAGTTCTTTCAGACTTCCCTCATAGTTCATGTTTTCTAGACCTTTAATCATTTTTGTTGCTCTTCTCTGGATCTTCTCCAATTTCTCCACAATTTGCCTGAAATGTGATGCCCAGAACTGGACACAATATTCCAACTGAGTCCTAATCAGTGTAGCGTAAAGTGGAAGAATGACTTCTCGTGTCTTACTTTTTTTTTTTTTTTAAGTGTCACATTGTTAGTTCATATTTAGCTTGTGGTCCACTATGACCCTTAGATCCCTTTGAGCAGTACTCCTTCCTAGACAGTCACTTCCCATTCTGTATGTGTGAAACAGAATATTTCTCCCTAAGTGGAGTACTTTGCATTTGTTCTTATTGAGCTTCATTCTATTTACCTCAGTTCATTTCTCTAGTTTGTCTAGATAATTTTGAATTAAAATCTTATCCTCCAAATTATTTGCAACCCCATCTAGCTTGGTATCATCCACAAACTTTATAAGCATGCTCTCTGTGCCATTATCTAAATCATTGATGAAGATATTGAACGGAACCAGTCCCAAAACTTGACCCTTGCGGAATGCCACTTATGTCCTTCCAGCATGACTGTGAACCATTAGTAACTACTCTCTGAGAGCAGTTATTCACCCACCTTCACTGTATTTTTCTAGTTTATTGATAAGAAACTTATGCAAGACTCTTTCAAATGCTTAAAATCAAGGTATATCACATCTTTGCTCGTTTTCCTATTAAAGAAAGCGATCAGGTTGGTTACTGTTACTTATCACACTTATCACCGTTACTTATGACGACTCAGTATGGCCATTCTTATGTTCTATGTACCCCATAGGGGTGTGCATGATGCAGGTTGAATACCACTGTTGTACTTCACTCAGACAGCCAAAGAAAAAAATGAAAAGCCAAAGTCTATGAACAGTTTCATACTAGTGTAAGTATGTAGCTAATTCCACAGTTTCAGACTAGTGTAAGTCTGTGGAATTGTACTGATGTAAATAGGGAAGAGACCTGGGTGTGAGTAGTGCATGACTGAGCAAGATAAATATATTAAGCTAGAAAAAACACTGGTTACACAATATCCATTTGTAGAAGGCCCCAGTTTCTGTGAGGAAATATTCTAGCTCTTTGAATATGTATCATTAGCAAAGTATTTAAACATACAGCAGCAAAGCAAGCAAATCCACTGAAAAGGGCAGCTGCTGCTTAGCAGAACTGAGGGAGATGCTTTTAAGAATGCACCAAAGCACTAAGATTTTTAATGTAGGAATACGGTCTTGCAATGGTTTCTTATAGTCCCAACATATTGCTCTGACATAATTGCAAACTTCATAGATTATTCTACTAAGGTGCTCAAGCAACAGTGGATAGAGTGTGATATCAATCCTCTCTCCTTTAATGCAGCTTTGCAAAGGGTGCATATGTTACATAGCACATTTTACTTGATTTTTCCCCACATCCCCATCTTTCTACATTATATACTAACAGAGAGCTCCTGGAGGTAATCTGTATTGGTTGCATGGTTTAATAACATGGGATGGAGGGGCAGAGGGCACCCAATCACCTATGAACAGGACTTTTTAATCTACAAAAGCAGCAGGCCAGCTAAATGCTTCTTGAGGGCACTTTCTACACCTTAATTTTCCTGATTGCTTATAAGCCATTCTCTTGCCTTTCCAATTAGTGCAATTGCCAATTAGTGCAATTGCTGTATCTGAGGCAAGAGAGACATTACATGAAAGAAGGATCCTGGAATCCGTTGTAGCTAGGTGGAGTGCTCAAAGATTACAGAAGGCTCCTAATGGGCATCCAAACTGAACAACCCAGAACCTCTTGAAGTGCGCTCCTCATTAATATCGTTAATGCATCTTACCAATAGGAGTTCCCACACCGTAGCCTTTAGAATCAATGAGTCCTCCAATCTGGGTGAGGTTGCAGTTTCTCTGAGTCACGTATTCTATGCTGGTGGATTCCATTAGCAGGGCATAGTCTGTTGTGAGCACCCGCTGGATTCCCTCATCATTGTTCTTCACCAGTGCAGTCTGCTGCCTACTGCTCATGAACGCCCACATTTTTTCATATGTTGATATTTTGGATTTCTAAGGAAGGAAAGTGGATTCAGCAGAAATGTTAGTTCTCAGATTATGCTTGTGAAACATTCCTATGCTTAGTGTGAATGGTATCGATAATACCTCTTGAAATGGGGGGGAAGTAAGGGTTGGGGGAGGATTCTTTTTCAGTTTCCCCAGAAATGTTAAAACATGTTCCCCTCACGTTTTCCACACTGTGCAGTGTGCTGGGAGGCAGTTTCTTACTGCCTTCTACACAAGGGATGCCAGCATGTCAGCCTTCACATATAATCTCAGAGGAGCTTTGGGATCCTTTTGGAGGAGTGGTGCTATATAAATGTAAGATGTTACTATGATCCCACTGAATAAGTTAGCTGGGCTGAATGTAACTGATCGCTGCATTGTGAAACCGTGCCTAATGAAGAGGAAACAGTAATACCATTCACTGTTGCAAAAGTGGATAATTGGGGTACTGGCTCTTCACATGGAACCTGAAGTCTATAAGTTGGGCACTTCACAGTAAAGCCCTAAACTGCATGAGAAGGAAGTGAGATCTTAAAAGCCAAGGTGCCCTGATACACTTGTGTTTCTGCCTCCCACCACAGCTAACATAACAGGCCTAATCCTGCTCTCCCTGATTCCTGTGGGCATTTTGTCATTGACTTCAAAGGGAGCAGGCTTGGGCCTTAATGTGCTGATATCTACGCTTCAATTCTGCCCTGTAATGTGATGCTATCTAAACAACGAAGCTGAGGAATAGACTGTGCCTGGCCCCAGCAGCGGGACTTGAGTAGGGTGAGGTGGAAAGGAACCACATAAGGAACATCCTTGATGCCCTTCACCTAAGAGCCAGGCACAGTGCCAGGGAGCTAAAGGACTGTTTCCTCCTTAACTCCATTTACATGGGACAAGGCAAAGGGAGGAGTTGCTCACAGCACAAGGCAGCTTTGCAATCCTTGAGGATGGTGCTGAGTGCATGCTCCCTTTTTCACCTCAGGTGCTACATGAGGCGTTATGTCTTTTTCTGTGTAGTTTTTCCTGGAGCTGTCCATGGGCGCTGCCCCTGTGCTCAGTGTACACCTTTCTTGTAGCTGCAATCTACCATGAAGTGCTTGCACTGTATTAACATTCTTCCTGATTTCTTTTTTGTACTCAGGCTAGATTAAACATACACTTATTTTTAATTACAAATTGAGATTTGGTCTACAGGTGGGAGCACGCATACATTGTTTGTTCCTATAAGCTGTATTTTGCCTTAACACTTCATAGCTTTCCACCCATTTTACAAAAATGAAAAACGACTGTGGCTGTATAGCCCAGTTATACACCTGTACCTGGATAGAAAAGTTGTTGCACTCGTTGCTGCTGCTGCTGCTAAAATCAGTTTATTAATAGCATGATTTAGCAAAAAATCAATATACCACAATTTCGGTACCTATGCGCTCTCTCCCCTTAATTCTCCAGAGCGTTCCCTTGTACTTTAGTAAAACACTTCATGCATAGCCACTGGTGTTGTGAATGTTTCCATCTATTGGACATTTTTTTCCTATTTTCATTC
Organism: Pelodiscus sinensis; assembly: GCF_052426305.1. Classification (NCBI taxonomy): domain Eukaryota; kingdom Metazoa; phylum Chordata; order Testudines; family Trionychidae; genus Pelodiscus; species Pelodiscus sinensis. The sequence continues at coordinate 186,411,852 of NC_143052.1, forward strand.
AGCTGGATAAACAGGCTGTATTGCATGGTTTGGCTAAGGCAACCAGTGATGAAAGCAGTAGTCTCTTCTCCATTTACAGAACAAGGTTTTTTTTTTCCTGTTGTTCTTGTTGTTCAAATGTCAAACACTTCCAACTTCCTAAGTACCACTTTCCCTCTTGTCACATAAATGCAAATGCTTTTGGAAAAGGACTCATTCTCTTTTAGCCTGGTGCCTTTTCTGTTACTTTTACTCTCAGAAAGGATCCAAGTGAAATACACATGCAGTAATGCATCTGGAACAAGAAACGGAATCCCTGCAGTAAGAGCCCTTGTTTTAAACTTCTGTTTTTACAATCACCAAGAAGTACCTCCTTTCAGAGTTTTTAGGATTAGTGAGCTATCTGTAGAATGGGCTGCTGTGGGTTCAAGAGGACCTGGGTTGTTTTCCTTGTTTCTGCCTGGCACTGGACAATTGTGTGACTTTGGGTAAGTCATTTCCCTGTTTGATGCCTCTGTGTTTCCTTCCCATCCTTCACATATTTAGATGTCACAGGCTCTTAGACGCTTTCTCTACTTCCATTTGTGCACTTAGCATAATAGAGCCCCAAGCTTGGTTGAGGCATGTAGGTGCAATGGCAAGAGATGTAAAAATAATCTAGTTATCTACCCTGTTTGTTGTGTGCTAGTAAATATTGTATTGACTTCCCAAACTAGTAGTAGTTAGGCTTCTGGTCAGTGTGGTTTTGGAAGGCTGGGGGAATGGAAAGGAAAAATACATGTATGGGTATATAGTGTTGCTGGTAGCCAGGTCTGTGGACATGGGCACATCTACCTCAGGACTTGGGCTACACAAAAAATGATTATTGTATTGTTTTTTTGTACTGAGTGCTGGGTAACAACATGCTCCTAGTAAACTAAGCTGACTATTGAAGCACATACTAAGAGCTGCTCCATCTGTAATTTTGGGGCACACAGATTGTCTTCTCTAAACTCTTCCCTTCTCAATCCATAGTCCTCCCTCAAGCTTGTCTACAGTATGAAGACCATATAATCTCATTGCTTTCATTTGAATATTCTTGATGTGACACTGTTATGACCACGTCACCGTTCCGGATAACAGAACCTGAGTTTCCATTCCATAGTCTGTCTTCCAGCTCCCTACTGGTTGCCTTCTCTTGAGCAGAGACCTATGTCTCTTTCCTTTCTGACGAGGGAACGTGCTAGTTGTACTGTTCCTTGCCTTCACTGTATTATTCTCAGCAGAGAGGCTGCCCAAGCACACCTGCTTGCTCTCTCTGCATAAGTACTTAAATTGCAATTGCTGTAGTTAAAAGCACCGCTCAGTTCTTTCTATGCAAACTTATTTTTTTTAAAGTAAAAAGTACTACTGGGGAGAGAAAAAAAGAACCTACATAACTGCTAATAAGTTTACCAGGTCTTTCAAATTCACACCCAAGGGATTGGCTTATGGTTAAAAGTTTATCTTGGCTTTAGCTCATCACCATGCTCTGCTGCCAGCAAATGCTTGTGAAACCCACTGGCATTAAGGAGGACCAGAGACTTTTGTGGTGGATCTAAAAGTTCCAGTCCTGCTGATGAACCATGTGAATGTTGATGTGTTGCCACATGATGGAACTTTGAATTTTTTCACTTTACTTTTTTAAAACCCTCCAGTCACAGCTGCACATACATCATCTAACTTCATTCCCAGTCTTTTGTCATATGCACTGCACCTCGCATGTGCTCAGAGGTGGAAATGAAAGAACCCTAGAAACATTTATCATGAAAACTTAGGTGCCAAAGAGGCAATAGCCACAGATTTGTGGATTGCAGCATGTGATGCTAGCCAAGTCATTTAAACCAACCTCTCCCAGCTGCTCACTAATTCTGTATCCCTCTTTTCTGGGACATTGGCTTGGAAATCTAGGGTAATCTGATTTGTAAAAATGTTGAGTCCCCACAGCTGCAACTGAAGTCAACAGGAGCTGTGCTTGAATATAGAATATGGGTAACCTTTATGCTGGCTTTTCCTTACTTTTGAGTGTTTGACTTCTCACCCATAGTATTTTATTATTTTTAGTGGGTGATTCTTTGTAAAGCATCAGAGAGGTACATCGTACTTTATAGCCATAAGAAATAAATCCATGTCCTCAGGGTACTTCCAGTCTAAATTTTATACATACAAAGATATGTACTATTTATAACCTATTGTGTGTTAATTTGGGGCAAATCATGTTTTCTCTCTCTCTACCTCTGTCTCCCTTCACATCCTTTATCTCTGGTCTAGGAAGGGTCTTGCTTTGTTTTTATATCCCACCTAGCACAGTGGATCATTGATCTCTTTATGACATCTAAGAGATACTTTATTAGTTGTATTAGCTGTGTAGCAGTGATATAAATGTGAAATTCCATTTTTCATGCACTTTTCATCACATCACCTAATTCATCTCCACTCTCCACAGAAATTACTTCTAGCATTCTTCCATTTGAGTATCCATATATAACTTGAAGACCGTTATAAGCATGGGTTCATTTTGTAACACATCGATAACAAATTACCTGATTTGAAAACTCAGATGTTTAAATGCTTAAAAAAAAAGACCCATCTTTATTTGTGCCTGTAAAATTCCACCCTTTTATTAGTGTCATAAAAAGCCAGACCAAAAGTGAAAGCTGCTTTGGAAAACATGTTCTGATGTTCACAGTGCCCAGAGTCTGCAGTTATTTCCTCTGCTGCAGCAGGAGCCATAAATGCAGAGGCCTTCTTTGTGCAGATCCATTGTGGTGACCTTTCCTGGCCAATGAGGGGACACTGGGCTAAGGAACTTAACTGGGGTCTTTCAGGTAGTAGTACAGTACAGTATTTCTTTTCTACACCACAAGCCTCATAGATGTACCTTATTAAAATAGGTGATACTGTAGTTAATTTGTGACAGTTCCTAGGGTTCTCAAATTATTTTTTCCAGCATATGTTAATGAAGATTTCAACTTATTATTACAAAATCTGGCTAAATAATTAAGCTTTGAAAAGAGCATCAAATTCATTCTCTTATTCAAACACGCAGACACTTCTGGAAATGGGGGAGGAAGGAGGGAAGTAAGAGAGGAATTTACCGTTAACTGCTATAAGCAGGGTGTCTGTAAGATGTAGCAAACGACTGCAATATCCAATTACTAGTTTTCAGACTTTTCCAAATATATGAACTGAGATCCATTACTTTCTTTTATTTAAAGATATTAACTAAAACCATAAGACTGCATTGGGATTTGAGACATATGGGTTAAATTCCCAGATCAGCCACAGACCTTTTTAAAATAACAAAACATGTTAGTCTTTAAGGTGCTGCAAGACTATTTGTTGTTTTTTAAAGTTTTTCCAGTTAGACTAACTTGGCTACCCCTCTGAAGCTTTTTTAAAATACTCACATAAGATGTCAAACTGACACCAGAAACTGAAGCTGTTCCTTCACAGAAACTCTCTGACACAGGTAGCAGAAGCTATTTTCCCCACATGTTGCTTCAGTGTGACTCATTCTCTTTGGAGGGACTGCTTCCTACAGGTTACTTAAAAGATGCTCAAATGCCATACTGAGAAGCATGATATTAATAACTTACTAGGTATATTCCTGCTGTGTGTGCCAACAAAGCTGCTAATTAGAGCTAATTGCCATGGGATGTTTTTGTACATTTCCATATTTATAACTTCTTGGTATATGTGTTGACATTTTATGAGATCAACTCATTGTAAATGTAATTAAATTATCAAAGGTAATCTAGCTATCCACGGAAACTCTCAATTATATTACAGTTTAGATCTATATTTTTTTATGTATTTTTTAAAAAACAAATGGACTTTAACTTTCATTGACAGTTGTATTTTTCTAGTAGCTACTTGAGCTATTTACCTGTTATAAAGTTTGGGCCAAACAGCCCCCTTTTGAAGACTGAAGAATAACTAGTGCTAGTGGGCCCTAAATGGGGGGAAAACCCCACTGAGATTCTCCCTGTAGAGTTTCCACAAAATTCTTTTAGCTTGGGCATGGGGTTGCCTCCCTTACCTGACTGAATAGATCTTGGGGAATCCAGCAGAGGTGCGGGGCCATTCCAAAAGAGAATGTTGTGCCTGTACATTGTTTCAGAGTCCTTTAGCCCACTACTGTACTGGACCTATTCTAGCAGGGATTTTTGCAGATTGTAGCTGCCCAGCCCCCTCCATTCTTAGGGAGCAGTGGGTGCAATGGCCTAGAGGATCCTTCAGAAAAGGAATTAGTGTCAGGCTGTAAAATATTTATGGTGGTTTCCTGCTGATTGGATTCAAGTTAAGATGCATATAATACAACCTTCCCCATCACCTGTGCAGATTCCTGGAGGACCCTGTGTGGATCGTGGAAATGTTATAACTGCTAAATTTTACTAAATTACTGTTTTCACCGTTTCTCAGTCTGTTCCCTGTTTCTGAATCTATTAGTGAAAAGCTGCAATTCTCACAATGCAAAAGCTGCCTGACTCCATCTTACCTTGAAGAAGGTCATAGTTGATCCGTCTCTAACAGCTCCGTATTCTATCTTGGTTTGCTTTGCCAAATCATCTGCTGAATCAATGGGGGATTCCATTCTTTCAACTGTTAGGAAGGCAGCCAAGTTGGCTGTGTAGGATGAAATTATGATTAAGGTGAAAAACCACCATATTCCTCCAACTATTCGGGTAGAGAGAGCTTTGGGCATCAGCTCTGATCCTGTTATAATATCATCAAAATAATACAATTAAAACATGTTGAAAGAAGTCTCTTTTGCTGACAGTAGATTTTAGGAGTATAATACATTTATGATCTACAGAATAATAAAAGAAATGTACACAATCTCACATATGCATAGCTAATGTTTATAATGGTAAAATACTTTGAAAGGGATGTATGTCATGATACCTAATAAACACACAATTATCCATGGATCTGAACATCAGTTTGTCTTTGTGCTAATGTCACTTTTGGAGTTAACCTTTTAGACTCCTACCAAGCCATACTAGCCATGTAGTTGTATTTTAACTGCTTGATACAAGTATTGTAATGAGTCTTTAAGCCTTAAACCTTCAGAGTAACAATACAGTAGACCCTCAGAGTTTTGAACACCTTGGGAATGAAGGTTTTTCCTAAATCTGGAATGTTTGTAGCTTGGAACAAAATGCTATTGTTCTTCTTTCCAAAAAATGACAACTGAACATTAACTTTTAATACAGGTTTGTAACTTCACTATGTAAAAGAAAAAAATTCTGTTCTCCCTTTATTTTTTTTTATTTTTTTTAGTAAATTGCATTTAATACAGCACTGTACTGTATTTGCTTTTTAAAAAAATCTTTGCTGCTGCCTGATTGCACACTTCCAGCTCCAAATGAACAGTAGGCTCATAACTCAGAAATTCTACTGTATCCTATTTGTCATGTAGAGAAAATGCTTAAAAAGAAGGATTTAGTCCATGTCCCTTATCTATACATCAAGGCTATGTCTACAGTGCATTTTTTTTCCAGAAAAAGATACGCAAACTGCATTTTGCATACCTTTTTCTGCTTGTTTTTTCAAAAGAAGCTTTTCTGACATTTTGGCCATCTACATGGGGCCAAATTGGGAAAAACCTCCTCTTTCAGAAGATCCTTATTCCTCATAAAATGAGGAATACAGAGATGCCGAAAGAATGCGCCCGCTTTTTAGAAACTGTTCTGAAAAAGCGGATGCATTCTCTGGATGCAGCAGAGTTTCCATGGCAACCCCAAAAAACTCTGCAGTCTAGACATAGCCCAAGGTATGTAGGGTCCTGCATCTTTCTCTCTCTCTCTCTCAAACACTATAACTACAGTCCGTAGTGTTCCAATACAGTCAGTGGGGCTTACATGAATAAGGACTGCTGGGTCAAGACCTAAAATATGTCCTGTTATAAGCCTATACTTTAAAACAAAGTTATGAAAGGTAAAACAACTCTGCAGTCCCTTTTGGATTTGTACATGATGGTGAAATGTTATGAGTAATAAATGAATCCCAGTTTAAAGGACAGATTGATAAACTGAAGTGACATTAGTATATCCTACTTCACATCCCACATTGTGAGAGTTGGATAGTAAATGGATAATTTGTATATTTCATTTTACTTTATGAGGGCACGTAATTGACTGATGAGGGTTGAATTTTATTCCAGTTGTGAAGCAAAGTACCTCTAAACACTGAGCCAAATTCTGCCCTGGATGACCTAGCCTGCAAACTTGCTGACTTCAGTGGATCACTTGAGTGTAAGGCCCCGATTCAGACAAGAACTTGATCATGTGCTAATATTCCACTGACTTCATTTTACCTTCCAAGGTAAGCACTGTGCATAAGTGCTTTGTTGAAATAAGGATGGACTTAAGCAAATACTTAAGTGATGGATGAACTGGAGTCTGTGTGTGTACAAATTTGATTTAACTAATAGTCATTATTATTAGAGAGAGGTCCCCAAGTGTTATGTCTTCTGAGCTACTTAATGATTCATGTAGGAGCTTCAGACATTTCACAGAAGGCATGTAAGGCCTTGGAAGATTTTAGCATAAAACTGTGTACAATTTGAGCAAAAATTGCAAGGATAATAATCTTCTAAGCCTCAGGCAAACAGATTTAATTTAGCTTTTTATAAATATGTACACATCTCTCTTTAAAGGTCAGAGCTAAGCATAGCCAAGGGCTCTGAGTACATTGATGGTTGCTACCAAATTACGAGTGGTAACAACAAAGCATACTTCCTGTGGTGTGTAGCCTTTGTGTTATAGTGATTATAAACTAGGCCAACAATCTAAAAGTAGAGGTTCTTATTTAATGTATCATTTTAAGTGCTGCAGATTAATCCAGCTTTAATTGTGCTTTTCTTGGTGCTTTATCAGACTAGATATTTTAAAATGTAGTGAAACATGGAAGGTTTTTTTTTTTTACTCCTATGGATGCATTTATTTTTGAACTGTAGTTGACCTAGCAAATGTAAGAGCAGGCTGCTACGTATGCTGATTCAGTTCCTCGTGGAGATGTCATTTTCTAAAAGCCTAGATAATTACAGGAATATAAATGATGTAGTTAGACAGAGATACAATACCTAGTTTTAATATATAGCAATAGGTAGTACATCTTTATAGTTAGAGATACATGATAATAGATGGAAGTGGAGAAGCTCTTGGTTACTGTAGTTTTTTGGCAAAATTATAATATTCCAGTGGTTTTCTACAGTGGCAAATCAGTTGTACAGCAGAAACAGAAACTCTTTAAATATAAGCAAACTAAGGACAGTACATTTTAATCTTCTACTGAAGATGTCTCTCCACCTGGGGGAAGATTGAGGCTGCCATGATAGAGCTTCCTGAGTTCAATTTAGTGGGTCTAGTAAAGACCTGCTAAATCAAACTCAGAAGGAGCCCCCATAAGCAGCCAGTACTCCTCTGGTGAGGTGTAAAGGAACCTGATGGGAGCATTGGCCCCCATCAGCCTCCCACTGTGGGAATGGTGGGGAAACTCAAATTAAGGTACTTGGACTCCAGCTATATAACTAGTGTAGCTGGAGTTGTGTATCTTATTTTGACCTTCCCCTTCAGTGTAGACCTGCCTGAGTGTTGCAAACAAGGGGATTGATCTTGCAAGATGACAAACACTTTCCCCTCTTACAAAAGTCACTAGGAGTTGAGTATGGAGTTCAGTGTCTTGCAGGATCAGGCCTGTGATTATTTCAGTATTAACCATCCCTTGGAAACCAATTCAGCAAAGTACTTAAGCACATGCTTTAGTCCCATTGATGTAATCTTGTGAGTTAAGTTCTATCTTTAAAGATAAGACTGTGCTTTTGCAGTTTGTTGAATTGGACCTTAGCAGGTAACCTGGTTTTTTAAAAGCAATTGTTTCCCATACATTTTTTAATTCATTTGTTGACTAAAATTAGAAGTATGCCATGTCTGGATACCTTTAAAGACTAGAGGAAATATCTGGGTTGAAAACTTCAAGGGAATGGGGAAACAACATCTAAGTAAAATGTTACTAGCAAGATTCATGGTCAGAGACAATACTTGCTGAAGTCTCTCTAGTGCCTTTTTATGGCAGACATGACAGCCAATCCTGATCCAGACTTTGCTCACGCTCTGTAGAAAAGAGAAAGTCTGATCATCACATTTTAAAATTGAATTAACAAGTGGCTTCCAATCAAGCATAACAAGCAGCTTCTGTTAACAAGAAAGAGCATAACAATAGATGCAGAGGTTAACAACCATTCATCTCTTGTTCAAACTCTACACGTTACTGATGGTGCACTTACAATCACACGTACCACAAGTTTGTACATGGAAACATTTGCTTTGCCTTACAAATGTTTTTGTAAAGCTTCTTTAAAGACAAGCAGAGTCTGGTTGGGGCTGACTGTCATGTACCCAAGGTAGTGGTAACTAGCAGACACTACATCCCACAGTTTGCTGTGGATGATGGTAAACTCCAAAAAGGCAGGATATTAAAAACACAAAATCTTGGGGGCACTCACACACAAAGCAGTCACAATTATATACACACACCTGCCTGATACTGTAAAACCTTAGTCTGTGCTTTACAGATACATTGGGGGATAAACAAACATAATCTTCTTCAAAATAACTTTGGTGAGGATATGTGTGTCCTGTGAATATATCGATAAAACTGTGTGCATGTATTATCCTAGTTACAGTGTGAAATTTCTTCACTACTCTAAGAAACATTATTATTATTATTTTATTTTTATTTTACAAAATCCAAATTAGTATTGCCTACAAAAAAATTGTTCCTGAATGAATGTAAGTATTCGTTACTGAAATATTTGGAAATTGCTGTAACTTCATCTATGTGTTGCTTATTTTTTGCCATAAAATGTTTTCAGAGATATTGGTACAATAGCCCTTTAAAAGGAAGTCTCAAAATACACACACCATACGCATTTAGCACATGTGTTTGCTTGTTTAAATATTTCTCATATTGAGTGCACTTTGTTGCCTTTCATTATCAAGCGAGTATTGTGTGCATCTTCCAAAATTCAGCAGCAACTGGGTCTTGACTTGGTTAAATTTTTAATGTTGGTTACATTTACAAGAGGATCGAACTCAAACCTGCAGAAAAGCCAATAAAATTGGTTTTGTTTTGGATCTGAACAAAAGTTTGACAATTGCCAACAAAACTTAACAATCTTATTACAGAAATGCCTTTTGACTGGGTGTTAAAGTCTTTGTTCTAGAATTGCTCTGGCTATAACTGTCTATATTGGGATGAAGCCTAAATTAATAGAGATTTTTCTTGCTTTTGGAGTAGGAATTTTAGATTTATCCTCAGTATAAATTCCTTTATAGTCATCTTGCTATTATTTTATGTTTTGTTCACAGAAGCTCCCATTTGGCCAGTCCACTTTATACTTCTCTGTATGTTTTCCTTTCTAATTTCTGCTGTTACCTGCTTAAATCCAAAATAAGGTCTAAGTTTCATTTCCCTTCCCTCCCTATCCCAGCTTCACTGATGTGTAATCTGCTTTTGTAATTTTTGATATCAGGTTTTACAATATATGTGTTAGCTACAGATGGTGGAGTTTACCAGCACAGAAGCCCTTGAGCAGACTGTGGGATGTGTGCAATAATGATGTGTGACCGGTGTACCTTGCTGCATGAGAGCTCCAACTCCAAACCAGAAACTATTTAGTAAAGTAAAATTGTTTTCCACCACATCTGAGTCAGGGTTGCACGGGTGGGGGTTATACCACTCATAGGGTGTAAACCTGTGGTAGTTAACAGAAACAGTCTGTAAACATCAGATAAAATTCATACTGAGCCAGCAAACCTGCTAAGAATGCAGAAAATGAAAAGATTAATGAAGAAAATAAGATAACCGAAACTCAAAGATATATCCATAAGTGTCCAGCATGCTATGCAAGCTGCAGAGCAGCACCATAGTGCAGTGAGTGGCTGTCAGAGCTCCAGTTTCAGTGTAAACCCTACTTCATTAATCCTAATGCTCTTGGACTGTGATCTTCAACTGCTGTTTCTTTCAAGTGTCTCAGTGATTCCCCAAGCCACCTGATTGATGCTCTGCAGAGAAAGGGATGCTCTGATTCCATGTGGCTGCCCCTTGGTGAAAGCATGAGAGAATAAAGACACTCTAAGGCTTTGCCTAGACTACATCCCTCTTTCGAAAGAGGGATGTAAATTAGACATATCAAAATTGCAAATGAAGCCGGGATTTGAATTTCCCGCACTTCATTTGCATAATTGCATGACAGCATTTTTTCGAAAAACACTATTTTGAAAGTGAAATCGCGGTCTAGACACGGTTCTTTCAAAAAGAAAAGCCTGTTTCGTAAGATCCTATAAACCTCATTTTTACAAAAACAAGGTTTACGGGATCTTATGGAAAAAGGCTTTTCTTTTTGAAAGAACCGTGTCTAGACTGCGATTTCACTTTCGAAATAGCTTTTTTCTAAAAAATGCCATGATGCGATTATGCAAACAAAGCACCGGAAATTCAAATCCTGGCTTCATTTGCAATTTCGATATGTCCAATTTACATCCCTCTTTCAAAAGAGGGGTGTAGTTTAGATGTACCCTTAATGCACTCCCTTTGGAGTACTCTCTCTCTAAAGAACTGTTATTGGGCATGACAAAAAAAAACCAACCCTATTTTACAAGACATGTTGGTGTTAAGAAATGAATTTTTGTATCTCTCTCTCCAATAGCAAGGCGAAGTTATTGTTGCTACTTTGAGAGAGTAATTTCAGTGTTTAAAAGCCATGGGGTATATTTTCAGTATCATGTATAGAGAATTAGGCAGCCAGTTTCCTCTTAATGAGTGAAAGAATTCTGCTCAATTCCCAGCTCACCTTGCTGAAAATGCAAAATATTTACCCCCTTCTCATCTGCAAAATAGTTGGCAAAGTTAGTTTAAAATTTGTTCCTCCCCATGGTACCCTGCCTGCTGCTTTTCAGCTCTGCAGAGCACATTAGGTACATTCCTGATGAAGTTTGTCTATTAAAGCTATACTCATAATGTCATGCCAATACATTTTAATTACTGTTTCAGCAATATAATTAAGCTTTGAATTTATGCACTCTTACAACCAGAGCACTACACTAAGCTAAAGTAATGAACACTGATAGTAATGAACCTACTAATTGAAACAGTAGGTAGCTTAAGATGCCATTAACTAAACAATATAATCATCACTAGTACAATAGTAAAAAAAAATAATTGCAAGAGGCAATATAAAGATTAAAGATAAAACATTTCTGCATACACCATTAAAAAAAACAAACAACAAAATCAAGCTATTACATTCCAGCAAGTTTTTCACTGTGCTAAGTATGAAAACCACCTTTATACAATCAATGAAATTGTTCTTAACTAGATTTATTCACAAAGGGTGAAACTCACCCCTTGAGGCCCTGGCCCATATGCACCAGCTAAACCACACATAAGCCATCAAAATACAAGGCCTTCTGCAGGGCATTCTCCCATGCTGAATTACAGTGTTGACATGTTATAAAGAGCAGAAAACAGTATTTATGCCTGCTCTTTTGCTGCGACTCTTGCACTGCAAATTGAGCCAGGGCTGGGCTCTTACATTTTTGTCTAAGCCACACATTTATTACTTAAAACAATGTATCACTAAATGAACAAAATGGCAACTCCTAGAAAATAGCAATAAAGTTCAGTCAGCAAAACTACTCCTGCCAGACTGGACAGATTTTATTTTATTATATGAATTTTTTATTATAAAAGTAGCAACAGTTGATATTTTTAATATTTACTAGTATATCAAGAGAACGAGTCACCTAGAATTAAATATCAGATGTTATTGTTGTGTGCCTTATTCTGTGCAATGTACTGCACAAAATTCAATACAGTCAATAGAGGAGGGGAAGGGCAATGATTGTATTCCAGGACTTGGCTAATCTAGGAAATGTCTGTTTATAGTTCCACTGTTGTTTCTACTGATTCATTTCCACCAGTGGGAGCAGTAGCATGGACAAGTTTTTGGTGGTTGCTGACCTTTAATCACTACCTTATATAGGGTTTCTTTCAGCAAAGTTAGATGACACTGTGCCTATATCACTGTGGGACATCTGTTCTAGCACTTCCACCACTGATGTCATCTGTGGACATGAAATGAAGATGGCAACAGAGAGAAATTTTAGCAGAACATTATTGGTGTGGCCATAGCTATTATGGAGTAGAAAAAAACCAGTAAAAATTAGTATCTTTTAATAAATAGTGATAAAGGCATAGCTATTTGTTTAATTATGGCACTTAATGAAAAAATAAATGACAATGATAATGTTACATAATACTTAGGGAGAACTAAGATATGAGTCATGCCACTGGGGAAAAAATTTACAGGTATGTCCATAAATATTATGCCTGCATATTTCTCTCAGTGAACGTGCAACAAGAAAGAATAAAGTGTATTTGTTATTGCACTGCTAGAATAGTAAAGATTTGTGTGTAAGAGTATGCTTCCAGTATCCCACCAAAAAGTTCTTGAAAATTGACCTGTTCAATGCATGGCGAAAAAAACAAATCTTTAGCAGCTGAAAAACAGTTTTAGAGGGGTCAATGGACTATTCTGGCTTTTTCTAGATGTGCAGTGGGAGTCCAGCCTGTGAAAGCAAGTTTAAATGTCGGATGTGTGTACTGAACACCTTCAGCATAACTATTTGCCAACTAATTTAGCACTGTTTCTAGGCACCAGTTCAGCAAAGCACCCGAGCAGATTTTTAAGTTGCATTGACGTGAATAGAACCATAACCTATTCTTAACGCTATTAAGCCATTTGCTGAATTGAGCATTTAGTCTCCTGTTTTCCTAAATAAGTAATGAATAAGAATAACTAAGCTCGATATTTCTAAGGATTTTTTAAAATTAGAAAATGAGAACCATCATTGTTCTCAGGGCAAGACACTGGTTTTACCTAAAGGAAGCAACATTAAGCAGTTGAGAGTGAAATACAAAGGATGATGAGTCAATAATATATTTCTCTCTTACTGGGGGTTGAGGTATAGCCTACTGGATAGCTTTCTTGATTACTTGCTGTATCTGGTGTATTCTTTCGTATACTTAAAGCTTTGTCTGTTTTCTGAGTGTGACATGGTTTTCCTAGAGAACCTACGAGGTTGAGGGCAAGCTGGGGCTTGTTTTCTTTCTCCCTGCTCTATGGTGGAGAGTGCGTGGGATGATTTTAATCTTGGCGCACAACAGCAGAACAAAGCTAATTTGTCACTGGCGGGCAGATTTAATATCAGCCGTGAATGAGAAGATGATTTGTGTACAGTTAGAACTATTATTCATGCTACAGTGAGCCATTGCAAGAGCTTGTGGGGAATCATCACTAATTGTACACAGTCTCATGGCTGATACTATATCCGCCGTCAGTGATGGATGAACTCTTTCTGTCACCCGGGATTTCACTACACTAATGAGTGGTTCCATGGTCCCTTACCCGTACCCTAAGCAGTTTAAAACAAAACAACAATAAAATCCACAAATTGCCCTTCATCAGTGTAGCCTGCCTTGGGTACTTGTGCTGAAATCAGCAAACAAAGTTTCACGTATATGAGAGAGTGCCTTTGAAGAGCGCATCCATTGAAAAGAAAGCTGTTCGGCAGGCCATAAAAAATATACAACCACGTCAAACTGACCTCCGTGGGATTGCTCTTGTAAATAAGGGAGCTCATCAATGAAAAGAAATCCTAATTCGGGGTGTATATGAGGGAGAACTCATGTCTCTGTGTCTGTCTGCCCCTCAACTATGGGACTTGTACTCCTTCACTGGAGTGGCTGTGGACAGGTACTTCTCATCTGGTCCCCTAGCTGCTGTGGTGAGAGAGGTCTGAGGCAGCCCTCTCTCCTGGGGGCAGCCTGAGTACTGAACACCTCATCCTCAACCCCATCCCAGCGCACAGATTTAAATGAGTAAAACCAAAACTTATTTCAGTTGAGGATCTGAGCAATGTTGGGTAAATCTCCTGATCTGTTATATAAGTTAGATCATGAAGAGTTGTATGATTTGAAACTTGTTTTCTTGTATCTATGCTGATGCTCTTATTCCTTCACGAGTATGAATTATGTCATTGTTTTATATTCAAAGCAATACATAATAGGATCATGGAAAAAGCTTTGAGGTGTCAACAGGAAACAATAAGTGTTGGTAATAGAAAACTACTAACCCAGAAAAATAATTATGTATATTCCTAGGGAGGAGAAAAATGCTCAATAAATTCCAAATAGTGGAAAAAGTATAAATAAATATGACCTTTTTCCGAGTCTTAGTATAGATATCAAATGCCATCAGAAAAAATAATATGGTTCAAATATGGCATCCAAGATGTTAAAATATTTTATATATAAAATATTGAAATTACTTAGGCAAGGATTTCTTATCAAGCCTCACGTGCAATGTAGATGCCGGATCCCACAAATCTTTATTCCAATGACTTAACCCTTATTCATACTGGTAGTAGATTTTGAAGTTAGTGTGACTACTTATGTAGGAACTATTCCTGTAAGAAAGTTATTGGAATATCAGACTTCAGGGGTGTGTCTAGACTACACGGTTTTGTCGACAAAAGTCCACTTTTGTCGACAAAACTATACCTGCGTCTACACTGCCGCTGAGTTCTGTTGACATAACATTGACTGAACTCAGCAGTTTTGTTGATGGCTATAAACCTAATTCTATGAGGAATAACACCTTTTGTTGGCAGAGTTCTGTCAACAGAAGGCATTATTGCAGCTACACTGTCCTTTGAATCTACACTGTCATGTCGACAAAGCGGCTTGCTTTGTCAACAGAACTGGATGTAGTGTAGATGCTCTTTGTCGACAGAAGCTTTGTCGACAATATCTGTCGACAAAACTTCTGTCGACAAAAGCCTGTAGTCTAGATGTACTAGGATTGCTCAGAAAGTAGTATTGCTGAATTCTGTCAATCATACTTTCATATTTTTCCTTTTCAGCTTTTAAACACAATTTGTGGGTTTCTAAACTTGTATTTCATTAGTAGCTAGCTCTTTAGTGTATTAGAGTTCATTGGTAGCAAAGGTCCTGATCCAGGACAGCACTTAAGCATATATTTAATTTTCAGTATAGCACTGAAGTTAAACATGCTGTCCTGGATCATAGATATCTTTTTGAATACAGATCTCACTTGGGAATTGATAATACTTGGTGCTTTGCATCGCCTATGACAATCCACTTGACAGAGAGGTGTGGGAACATCTTGTAGAATAAAGCCCTTGGGCTTTCTGTTGTGCTAGCTTGACTTTTCAGAGTGAATTGATCAGAACTGACTCCCACCCTTCAGCAACAGGATTTTAAGATTCTCTTGGCTATTAACTGCATGTACTGTTAGTTGAAAAGTATGGTGCTTACAAAGGCATAACATATGTGGTGAAAAACAGTTGTACGTAATATTTTCATTTCTGTTAAGTAACTAGCACATTTTATAATTTTACTCCTCCGAATGCAGTAGTTTTGGTACTGGAAAAAAAATCTAGAATATATTTAAATTGTTATTAATGGAGTGAGTCTATGTTGTGTGACCAGTGTAACACATACATGAAAAGCAAGTAAAGTGGGTGTGTCTTTCACACAGTCTTTAAACTTACCTTGCAATTACAAAGAGTACACAACTGACTCCAAGGCAGGCTAGGAGGACGTACATCCAAATATCAGGAGAGAGAGGGTTTAGAAAAGAGAAAACACCAGGATTTGTGCCATTTGGTTTCCGGTACAAAATACTGATCCCAAGTGTCATGAAGGGTTTTGAAAAGTCAATTACTTTCTCCCTTACGTAGGTGATGGTGAGAGGAGCAACTGCCAGATCAGCTTTCTGGGAACACAGATTAGAAAACATTCTCATTCTCTTTGCCTTCAACAGGTATATTTTTTTCTTTCCTTCCACCTTTTCCCGTGGGTATTAAACAAGATAAAACAAACAGGTTTAGTTTTGCCTAGTTGCTGAACTACAAATGAGTGTAAAATAAAAATTTGTGGTTTCCTTACTTAAAGGTTATTGTGGACAGGAAATCTACTTCAGATGAGGTATAGTGATTTGAGTACGACTGAAACAGTTTACCTCAGGAAAGTGCAGCAAAAAAATTAATTATTAGGACATTACCAGAGGCAGAATGGACATGTCTGAAATACTGCTCCAAAAAATTAAAACTTTCCCTTGTGTTTGCAGATACTTTGATACAACAATATGGGTACCTTTCCAATGGATAGGACAGGGCGTGATTTAGGGAGCTTGCTTGGGACTCAGCACCACACATGAACTGCAGAGCAGTGAAGTGCAGGGCAGACAGGATCTCCTGCTATAGGGATTTAACTATTATTGCTGGAGGGGCCCAGGTGCAGGGGAAAGTGCTGTAGTCTCATGACTGTCAGATAAGCCATGGATCAGGTCTACAGCCTAGCAGAATGTACCTCTTCCCTTCTAGAATATCCCAGTTCTAATGGGGAAGGATCCCCCCCCCCCCAAGTGCAAACCCTAAATATGTGTCTTTGTTCAAAGGCTTTTCTGCTAGTGATGAAATGACTAGTGATCTGCTAATGAAAACACTTCATTCGATTTGGCTTCTTATAAACTATCTCTGGTTAAAGCAGAATAAAGACAGAAAGATTCAATCTTACATGATCTATAAGTTCTTTGACCATCCCATTCCACTCTCCTTTGTCATTCTGGGCTCCATATTTACCATCAGAAACTAGTTTGACCTCGTAGATGAACCCTAAAATATTTGAGAGTTCCTTCAACAAATCCAGGCAATATCCTTCAAATCTGTCATTTCCATACAAGGGCTTATCAGACTTTTTGTACATAACATAGGGATCTTCCTACAGAATAAACACACCAAACATGTAGCAACAGAAATGAGGTACATTTCAGATCATCTCAGTTTATACAATATACAGAGAGTTCGATTTACTAGAATTGTACAGGTGCAAGTAATTTACCGTGTCCATTAAAAGTCATCTCAGGTATACTAGTAAATTGCCCAAATCAATTAGCTATGAATGTATTTGAGCCTAAGTTACATGGGATCTGAATGCCTTTACTCCCAGCTTTAGAGGAGTTGTAAGCACTCCAAAATCAGGCCAAATATGCCATGTTAAGGGATAAGTAAGGATACTGCAGTAGTCCAATAAATACTAGACCAAGAATCATACATAAAGTGAACCTAAATATCAACTTTCTAAATAAAACAAACCTTAAAAAGTGTGAAAAATATAGCCATTAACTGGATAATATATTCATTGAGAGATGAAAAAATAGCATAGGCAGAGTGGTTTTCTGCACATGGTATTTCTGTAATTTCTTGTAACAAGGTTCGAAATAGCTCGCATCCTGGGCAAGGCAGGCTTTTGTAGCTTTAACCTAAAGTGTAGGACTCCTGGCAGTGGAAAGTCAGTGCAGAGGGAGTTGCAATAAAAAGAATCTACAACTTCCCCTTCTCCAGAATTAATCAGCACTGGCCCGGAAGTCAAGGATTAGCATAGCAGATTACACAGTTCAGCACATCTTCCCTTCCCCACACTAACTTCCATTCAGCACTGGTGAGGATGTACTAGAATCCCTCTCTCCATTTTGTGCCATAAGCTCTTCTCCTTCAGCCACCTTAACCTTATTTATAGTGAGAACTCTGAAAATGTACACACTGGCCATGAAGCTTAATATTTCTGAGAGACATTTTCTTGGTTGAAAGAAATACAGATTGTTTCTTCAAAATACAGAGATAAACTGAACCTAATTTGAAAATGTGATTACTCTTGTATATAGATGAACAGTGGGCAGTTGGATTTTGTGTCTATATGTGAATAATATGCTGGGCTAGAAATATGATTTGTCAAACTGTACATTGGTACAGGGAACCACAAAAGATGAAGTGCAGAGTTTAGGCTAAAAAGGAGGTCATCATATAAATATGTAAAACAATGCAAGCAATGTATGGTCTATTCTACACTATGGTTAATAATATTGACACCGTGCAGCAGGACTTACCAAAATGGTAGTGACTATGAGTGTTCGGTTAGCCAGTGAATCAGTGATATTGGTAGATCTGTCTTTATTGCTGTCAGTCATATTAAGGCCACTGTTTGAGTTCCAAACCCCAATCTGTACCAAACAAAGTAGATAAATGGCTGCTAAACCTCTGGGATTGCATTCAATGAAACTATGTGTAATTTTCCATAAATGTGCATTATTGTTTGTAGTCTAAAAAGAGAACATTGATACCATACATCACAGTGAGAGACTAAAACACCAGCAGTATGAAATGTTTCAGGGGAAAAAACTGGTTGTAATTCTAAATAAGGGTACAACATCCCATTGTCCCATTTTAAATTCATTAGGAACACACTGTTTTTTCAAAAGCAGGTTGAAATGAATTAACCATAAGAGTATAAAATACGTTAATTTGCCAATTGCCACATGTTGCCAATTTACCACACGTTGCCAAAGTGGAACATGTTGACTTTGTCAAATGTCTATTTTCATGATGTGGTGTTGGTGTTTTGTTTTGTTTTTTGTAAATGGTAAAGTTGAAACATGTGGCAAGACCTTTCTTTTCCAATACAACAGATTAAAAGCTTGAATAAATGTGCTGAAATAGATTGACTGAATGTGCTGGCCTTTACTTCTACTCTGAACCCCCGCTGAAGGCATAGACGACGATTCCTGTCACTTCTTGACTACTGATATGAGAGAACTATCAAGGTGATGGCATTTCACCCTCAATCAATGTTTGTTGGTAAATGCAAAAGACTAAAGAACAATGGAGTTTTAGATTCCAATCCCCACAATAGGAAGTAACACTAGTACTTAGGGCCTGATCCAGAGCCCAGTGTGGCCAAGGGGAAAGCTTTCACTGATGTAAATAGATTTTGATCAGTATTTTTATGTTGGTGAAAAATGAATTTATTCAAACAAATATCAGCTTCACAGATATTCAAACTTTTAATAATCTCAAGGTCTAACTTCCAAATTCTTTTGTGACTAGTTAATGTCTGTCTTTTAAAAGTTGTATAGTTTTGGAAACTTGGCTATAATAAGTGATCCCACATGTTTGTATGTAGAATTTTTTCCTCCTGAGAAATATTCTGACTTTCAATAGGTATAATTAAAAATGTTACTGAGCTAGCTTTGCACAAGACCCCAGAATAGCAAAGTATGTAAGCACATGTCTAGCTAAACACGAGTAGTTCATTCACTTCAAAGGGCTATACATGTGCCCAAAGTATAGACATGTGCTCAAGTACTTTGCTGAGTAGATGCCTAAGTGCCCAGCTCTGCAATATTCTGAGTGCTCTTCAGAACTGCCAGACTCCTGAGCATGGGAGGGAGAGGAGGGGACTCTGCACTCATGGAAGGATTGAGGCCTCAGGCAGAAGGGGCTATGTTACACCCCAGCCAGCCCTCAGAGCTGCCTGCATCATGCTGTGTGGTGGTGATTTAAAGGTTCCAGGGCTCCAGCTGCCGCTGCCAGTGTCACTGCTTCAGCAGAAGCAGCTGGGAGCCCGGGGCACCTTTGAATTGTTGGGCCCTGGGGTAACTACCCCTGCCCCTCACCCCCACTGTTGGCAGCCTGGCGCTCTTCAATCCTACTGAAGTCACTTAGCACCGAGTCACATAACTGATATGTTGAAGAATCAGGCCAAATGTGAAAACCACTGTTCTGTATGGGCCTGATCCACAAAGGGATGTAACTGTTCCAATCTCGACAGTCACAATGCCCAACTGTTAGGTGCCTAGAAAAATCACAGGAACAGCACTGCAATCCACAAAGCCTGAGTCAGGTAGCTACGCTTCTTATGCAATGAATGGGGGAGAGAGGTGCCTTATAGGGCCATCTGCAAACGCCATCATGCTCGGCAGCTCCCTGCTAGCCCATGGTGGGTATAGACAAGAGGTGCGGGAAGAGGTGTGTCTGGAACCTTCTTCTGGAATCTAGTGGCTTAGAAGTCAAAATTGTTCCTTGTGAGATGGAATTAGGCACCTGTCTGTCTCCACACAAAGCAGCTGGGGCGGTGTGTGATGGAGAGCTGCTCGCTTGTAGACTTTGTCCAATGGTTAGGTACCCCCTGGGATGTAGAAGGGATTTAACAGGGATCTGCCACCTCTCTGATGACTTAGCCACTAGATTCTGGCTGGGGGGGCGGGGAGGAGTGTCTGTCTCCACTTTAACATCCCTTCCCCCCACACCAGATCAGGCCACACAAGCAAGGTAGGTATTCCTCTACTTCTCTTCCTCCAGTCTGTGGATTGCAGTGGAGCTTTGGTGAAGAATTGGTGCCTAGATGCCTATAGTGAGGCTGCAGTGTGCATGCCTAGAGGCCAGATACATAGGCACCTAGGGAATATTTACAGCAGAAATGTAGGGTGCTAAATAGGTCTAGGCACCTACAGGGTTAGGTGGAAACTGAGCAGTTCTGTGGGTAGTAATGGAGTCTAAAGCAA
Source organism: Pelodiscus sinensis (assembly GCF_052426305.1). Classification (NCBI taxonomy): domain Eukaryota; kingdom Metazoa; phylum Chordata; order Testudines; family Trionychidae; genus Pelodiscus; species Pelodiscus sinensis. The sequence continues at coordinate 186,432,343 of NC_143052.1, forward strand.
AGACTTAGGTGCCTAAATATAGGGTTTTTGGATCAGGGCCTATTGCCCTAAAATTGAGGGCATATGAGTAGTCATTTTGGTCAATTTCATGGGCATAGGATTTTTAAAATAATAAATGTAATAATTTTAGCTATTTAAATCAGAAATTTCAGTGTTGTAATTGTAGGGGTCTTGATCCAAAAAAGGAGCTGGGGGGGACAAGTAGCAGTATTGCTACACTTAATTCTGCACTGTAGCTGATGGTTGGCACTGCCTTCAGAGCTGGGCTCCCGACAAGCAGCTGCTGCTCTCCATTTGGCCAGCACAGAGGTAAAGGTGGCAATATTGCCAACCTCCTAAAATAATCTTGTGACCCTCCACCCTCCCCTCCCCCTGCCAAAATTCCTTTTCAGTCATATACCCCAATTTGAGAAACTCTGGTCTCCCATGTGAAATCTGAATTGTATAGGATAAAAGCACACAAAACACCAAATGTCATGAGGGAGACGAGAGTTCATGGTCCGTGATCATTTTTCATGGCCATGAATATGGTAGGGTCCTAGCAATGAGCATTTACAGGATTGGGCCCTGAAGTGACGTCTGAGTACAGCAATCAGAAAATGGAGCTTTCATTATCTATCTATTGTTAGACACCCAGGCTGAAATGACACACACAGAAGATGTTTAGAGAGAATTCAGTATCTTTCCATGCTATTAGAAAACTTGATGAATGAAGTATGATAGGCCTTCGACCAAATTAATGCAAAAAAATGCACGAAGCAAGCAGATTCCCTGTATCAACATTCCAGGCTTTTGAAGGTTAGAAAAAGAATCTTGCCAAGCTAATTGTCCAACAACCAAAAATACAGAATCAAAATATCTGTTACTGAGAAGTAATACATTTTGGTAAAGCTCACCACAGGTTTTACTTTAATTGCATAGAAAGATTTTCATCTTAACCTGAACTAATGAAATTGCACCCTCCACTCGGGGGAGCAAAATCTATATGAAAATGGTATATGTTGTGTGGGTTAAACCGCCAATTTAACTGATCAAAACCCATTTAATGATCCATACACTGGTCTGTTAAAGCGGCCTACAATGCCATCACAAGTATAGATCATCCTTGTATAAGTCCAAGATGAATTCCAAAAAGCTTGGACTTACAGCAAAACAACTAAAAGGAATTGTTTTCCCGCAGCTGACTTCCATTTGTGCAAATTGTGGGTTTGGGGGCGGGGAGGGGGGTTTGTGTGCGACTTAAGAGCGGGGAATGGGAGGACTTATAACGCATCAGTTCCTACAAGTCTCAATGACTTTAGCATGGAATGGATGCATACCAGGGCGACTTATAGTGAGCCGCCGTGTATCACCTACCATCTTAGGATAAAAGAGTTAACCCATTTCCCTTGGATTTAAAGAGACAGTGCCAGCTGAAAGTCCATTTAGTATACATATATTTTAAATTGAAAATGTGTGAAAGGTAACATATTGATGGTTTGGAGGACTGACGTACTCCATCCTCGGAATAGTGGGCTTCATCACACTGATCTACCAATGCATTTCAACCGTACCCTGGAGTGCTCAGCTTTCGGTGCCAACAAGTCTGCCAAATCAGACACAAAGTGAAACTGCTGACTTGCCTCCACCAACTGTCAGATGACCAGTCACTGCTTACCCAAGTAGAATTCACTGAGGCAGGAGGTATCTTTGTCCAAAATCCAACACAATGGGGAAATGCTCCTGATTGGGGCTTTGGGGATTGCTATTCTATAAATATTCCAATAAAAATTATATAATTCAAACTCTCTGTCGCTGAAAACTCCTGGATCCCATTGTTAATTTCTTTAGCTAACCATTTCTCCTCCTATGACATTTTTAAATGGGATAACTTTGTTCATTATTCCTCTCCCACACACACACACACACACACACACACACACACACACACCTCTCTTTCAAGCTTCTTTTGCTTCCAGAAGGAAATCAATTTGGCATTATTGATCTGAAAAGTATGTACACACGCACACACGGTATTCCTTATATTTAGTTAATATGGGACCATGATAAATGACTAGTTTCTTTTAATTTGTTTTGGGGCAGTGCACATTAATCAAAAGCTATTATACTCAGCGTTGCTGACTTCCTGACACACTGGTGTGCTTTAAATAGTTGGCAATGAGGAAGAACAAAACAGTCATATAGAACATGAAACAGCAAAGTCATAGTGTATACAGAGTACATCAGGATGGCCATTGTATGTTAGAGTTAAAGGAATGACACTGTAGTTCAGTCTTGATGTATTAACAATGAAAAAGGTCAGAAAGGGATAGGATGAATGAGGCCAAGGTATTACATCACTATGATGAATTTGGAGGGGTTTATTGCAGTTTAGTGACAAATTCAAGACATATAATATGCCCTTCTCAATGAGTCTGTGTTCTGAACCAATTGTAATTTGGTTTAAATTAATTCAATGCAACATGAAATGCCTAGAGTCAAAAGCCAGATTGGTTCAATAAGCTTCTGTATGTCAGGTAGGATGATCTATCCACTAGTAATGAGGAAAATGGAATCTGTTGTGCCTTAGCCTGATTCACTGAAGATTAAAAAGGCTATTAAGTATGTGTTTTATTAGATTAGAAAAACAGACCCATAGGACACTATAAGCTACTCTACGGTAGAGTGCCAAAAGAAAATATTTTTAAATGGGAAAAAAGTTTAACATTCTTAAAGATGTATGCAAAATATAATATTTATTAATTTACCCAGCATTTTGAATCTGTAAATCCCAAACAGTTTGTAAAGGTGGGTAAAAAATTATTTCCATTGTATATTAGTGGAAAACTAGAGACTCACAGAAGTCTAAGGGCCTTATTATCAGAGGTACTGAGCATCTGCCATGGCCATGACTTCAGTTGGAGCTATTGGTGCTCAGCATTTCTGAGAATCATGCCTTGTAAGTGACTTGCCTATGGATAATTGAATCCACAGCAGACCTGAGAATAAAATGTGGTTCTTCTGACTCCCAATTTGGTGCCTTTTCTGTTGGGCCAAGTATCCCCCATGGGTCTGTCTACACAGAAGCTTTATTTTGGAATAACTAACGTTATTCCAAAATAACGTAGTCTGTGTCTATACACAAGCAGTATTTTGACACGTCAAAATAATGTCAAGCCAGAGGACTTCTTACTCTGATTCCTGTAACCCTCATTTTTCAAGGAGTAAGGGAAGTCTGAGGAAGAGTGCTCTTTCTTGGAATTCCTGCTGTGTAGACAGTGCCAAAAGCTGAAATAAGCTATTTCAACTTAAGTTATGAAATTGACATAGCTCAAGTTGCATAGCTTTTTTCGGCTTTAGCTCTGCTTTTTAGACATGCCCCATATGTTAAAAAGAAATATGAGATTCCTGGAATGAATTGGACAGTTTATAATGAAACCTGCTTCCGGTTTGCATGTGTTCTTGAATGTCTGAATTGTGTATTAATCATACGGACTATTTTATGCTAGGAGCTAATGTAGTGATTGAACCTTAAGTTGACACTAGAAAGGTCATTTGTTGCACACACTTTGTGGAGGTGTCAATAAGTCATACATTTAGCACAGTACCCACCATTAAAACTGTGACAGGCACCATTATTTGAAACCCTAATTTTGGTGACTCTTTAATGTGTAAGGTAGGAGATCAGCTGTGAAGGTGTCTGCTTTTCTTATAGCCCCTAGCCTTCATTCAGAGGAGGAAGAGGGGCAACCCTTAAGAATTAAAAAAAATATTATTAGGAAAAAATGTAATTCGGCTAAGGTTTCTTTACAATTTGAAAGTACTAGAGTGTGTATCTTGATTAAGAAGGGAATTCATTCTATCTCAACAAAGCACACCCTAAGGTGGAATATTGTCTTAAACTGCAATCTGAGATCCATTTGCAAAACCCAAAGGATGAGTTATAAGACCCAACCTGAAGGTTTCTTGCATCACTTCTCAGTGTACAAACCTTCTTCCACACTTTATATAAATGTTTAGAAACTTCGCCAGCAGCCTTGGTAAAGAGAAAAATAAACAGAGTGCTTTATTAAAGATGAAAAGGGAAACCAGTCTGGAGAGCTGGGTGCTAGTACAGGTCATTACATTTCAGCTTTTAGTTAACTTATAGATGATTATTCAGAATCAAAATGGAAATCCCCTGAGCCACATACTTTAAGTAGGAGGAGAAATAAGCTTGTTGTTACTTGGTGCTAAGCACTGACTCTGCAAGTCAAAAACTCTTTTTCTTAATTTATACCTCCCACACCCCACTCCTTTCCCTCCCATCATGAGCCCTTGTCTCTCTAGCTAGCGCACAGGGAACCCATTGAACACAGCTCCTTGGGTGCACAGGGTGCATGAGCCTCTAAGTGGGTATTTTGTTTCCTACCCTCTACTCTACACAGCAGAACTGTGCTGGTTCCAGTAAATTCAGAGATTTCTTCATCCTTCAGTTTTGCCTCTAGTAATTATATCTAGCTGACAATATAATGCTGGAGGTAACAGCAGTAGCTTTTATTCCAGTTAGGCTCCAGTCTATAATCTTCAGGATTAGGCATCTTTTTCTTATTCGTGTGTATTCAAAAGGGAAAGAGAGCTAGGTTCTTTATTGTCTTCCGAGTCTGAAGCCTACAAATGTGGATTCTTTATTTTTGTTTTATTTAACAAAAAGAAGCTCTGGATAGGTGTCCAACTTGCATCCACAGAACAATTAGTAAACTGTAATATAAGGGAGAGAAGATAAGGGAGACAAGACCTTTTAACACAGATTATTTCTGTAGTGGCTTTGCAATTTACAAGACTCTCAAGCCTATCCTGATGGAATGAGATTTTACTTGACCTTTGCTTGAATGTAACACCACGTTCAGAAGCTTATCCAAAAGAACACTGTTTAATCTCAACAGAGTAGACTACAACTAATTTCATTTTTCCTCGGTAGCATGACTATTTCAGGGGTGGAGCAAGTGGTGTGGGCCCCTTATGTTCCAGGGGTGCTGAAAACCAGTGGAGCTCCAGTGACTCTTGACTTACTGTGGGGAAGCAGGAAGGAGCAGTGCTCCCACAAATCGTTCTGTAATCTCCATGGCGTCTGCAGTGTTGCTGGGTGGAACCAATGTACCCAGACTTTTATTGCTAATGGAAGATTTTTTAAGTACTGTTCCAAACCAATGCTATCTGTCATCTCACCCATGGTTTCTGGAGTTAGCCAGCAAGAGATAAAATCTCAGAGCTATTGGGCGATGGCCCATGGGCTGCCTCCTTTTGAAAATGTTTCCTCTTGAAACTTCCTCTGATAGACCCAGGTGAGAATCCAAATCAATCCAATATGGCATTCTTTAGAGTGTAGTAAGCTTGGTCTCCTTCTGCCCATAAGGCCCTGTAAGCAACCCAGGCCCATCCGATTAGGTAAGGGGCAAGCTGCGTGACCCAGGACCTCCTCTCATAGCCAGTGGTGGCCACCCACTCAGGAAGGTTTTGAAGGGAGTTAGTCATTTTGGGTAGAGTGGGCCCTAGGAAAGCCTTAGCAGAATACTCTCATGGGAGCACTCGATGAACCTTGCATGAGCAATGTGGAAATATCAATTCCATTTCTGTTTTGCCAGATGGGCCATCTCCATGCACTGCCAGGGGGAGTTGCTATTAAGACTTCCTCGAACTAATGATTCACTTCTTCCTTATCTTTTGCTGCTTTATTATTAATTGCAATATTTCTTTTATAGCACTTAAAAAAGAAATTCCCTAGCCACTCAGGGTCCTAACATTCAGTCTCAGAGCATGACTCTGACCTCAGAGCTTGGGTTGGGGGGACATGGGGGAGGGAGTGGTTCCTTTGCAAAGTCTCTTGTCAGTTCTTATAAGGGCAAACCACTCTGGGTTCCTTTTGTAGCTGCTCTTCCCAAAGCTGACTGCTCAGCAGCTTCTCAGAGTCAGTCTTCTTCTTCTCCCTAAGAACTGCTTAACTCTCTTGTAGGGAATCAGCTGCCAGATGTCTCCACCTGGCTCATTTAGAAAGCCTGCTTCAGGCTTTAATCTTCTGCAGGGCCTCTTCCTTGCCCCCTCTTGCTCCTTTGCTCTCTCCCAATCTGTGTTTCAACTTTAACCCAAGCAATGTTAAAAGTAGAGTGAGCTTTTTTCAAGAAATGTGAGTCAAGATATCCCTGTTAAAGTAGGTTTTCATGGTGCATGAGGTCCACCTTTAAACAAGTACAGTCTCACCCATTGTACCACATGGCTCACAGTTTGAGCACAGTTACTTACCTTTTCTGTTCCTTCCTCCTTGAGACTAATAATGTCCAAATCAAAATCCTTTCTTAAGCCATCTGTTTTGTTGAAGGTAATGCGCCCAGTCAAACCATCCCACCGTGCCTAGGGACAAGTGAAAAAGGTGCTTCCTTTTAATGTTTAGTAATAAATATTCTAAAGCCATGAAAAATATTACACTTATTACCTCTCTGGTTGCCTATTCCCAGGCTGTACCCTCCCAAGCAGTCTGAATGATGTAGAGAAAATCACCAGGGGAGTTTTCCTACCCCTGAGTACTGCCCTCAGTCCCTATGGTTTTTACCATGGGACAGGGTGGTCTGGCCACCAGCCATGATCACCTGTAAAATGTTGCTGAAGCCTCATTCCCATCTTCATCAGAATCCATGGGGTTCATTAGCTGAACCAGCTAGCCATCCAAAATGGCCAGAATGTTCTTCCAAAAAAATCTGATTTTGGTTTTCCTTTTTTAAAGTGACACCTACATCAGTCCTGCCAAATCCATTACAGGAGCCCACCAGTGCACAGAATCTCACATTTCACCTCATCCTGGTAACTTGTGAAGGACTTTCATCACTTGCTGTTTGGACTGTTGGATAGACTATGGTTAATCAAACCTAGACCCAAGGGATTAGGGTCCTAATGCCCTGAGACTCTTTTGAAAATCTAAGCCTAAATAACTTAGGTCAGCACATTATCTGGAGGACTACATTCATAACTAATAGAGGTGCAGCTGCACTGGTGACCGAGGAAGATTAAAAAAAAAACAAATGAGACACGTATTTATATTTAAAATAATGTTTTTCAAATCATGACCTCAATTCTGCTTCCATAGATGTCCATGGCACAACTTCCATTGAATTTAATAGAAGAAGGAGTTTGCATAGACTCTCTGAATAGAGGTCCATTTAAACATAATTAAATAAAAAAGGCACTTTCACCTTCACAATTTCCTTTAAACTTTAATATCAGGAAAGAAATGAAATGGGGGCATTTGTTGTATCACAGTATATTCAGCTAGGATTATTGTACATAACAGCATACAATAAGAATAATTCTGAATTGTGGTTGTCAATTTTCTGTTCTAAAGCAACCTCTAATGAAGTATAAGATTTCTCTATCTTGTGTTCTTTCCCAATATAAATCAATATATGCACCTTTTAAAATGAGACCCATTTGGTTTGGTGACTGCATTTTTTGGTCCTACAGCTGAATTTTATCAACTGGAAAGAAAGATTTGGTGGCTTTAAAACTGAAAACAATTTTTTTTGTTTTTAAAGACCTGCATATTAGATTAATTTCTTCAAAAGTACAAGAAAGACATGAATTATGACATAGATTCACATATCTACCAGCCTTATAATTCTTAAATCATGGGCTTTTCTACTATGCATTTTTTCCTCTTCATTTGATTTTTCTTAGATAGCGTTTTTTTTTTAAAGCTGCATAATAAAAATGAAGAAATATAAATTACAGAGTACTGTAACCACTTCTTTTTTTAATCTGCACATTGTTCTGAATCTCCAGGAATTAATCTGACAGAGGTTTGCTATCAGTGTGTATCTCAAACAAATCTGATAAGGCTAGAGCTTGCCTCTAAATTTTATGGAAATAGGGTCAGATTTTCGAAAGTGCCCATTCAGTGGTGTTCCTAAATCATGCAGGAGTGTATGACAATCCCACCCATAAATAAACATATTTTCTAAATATGCAGCTCATATTTTGATTGGGTGATATTATATACTAAAATGAGTATGTGAGAAGGTTGATGCATTTTATTTTATAATACCAGGTTTTTTTAATTTCTTCCTCTGACATGATCATGATCAATTAGGGTATGTCTACACTACATGGCTCCATCGACGGAGCCATGTAGATGAGCTTTGTAGGCATAGCAAAGTGAAGCGGCGATTTAAATAATCGCTACTTCATTTACATCAAAATGGCTGCTGCGCTGTGCCGATCAGCTGTTTGTCAGCACAGCGCGGTAGTCTGGATGCTCGGCGGTCGACATCAAAAGCCTCTGTCGACCGCCCCGGTAAACTTCATCACACGAGGCATAACGGGGCGGTCGACAAAGGCTTTTGATGTCGACCGCTGATTATTTAAATCGTCGACAGAGCCATGTAGTGTAGACATACCCAAATAATGGATCTTGTTGAGATGATTTTTTACATCAATTTATTTGTACACAGTGATTTGCCACTATCTGTTCACATTCATCATCACTGTATCACATGCCTGACTCCTCCATTAAATGTATTATGGTCTTAATAAAAGAACTACCAATACAATTTTCAAAAGTGACTTAGCAGCCTACATCTCATCGAAAGTTAATGTGATTTATGCTCCTTCATGTCCGAAGTCACTTTTGAAAGGAGGATTTAGGATCCTGAATTATGGAGGTGCTTTTGAATGTATATAATTCCATTTCTGACCGCAAATATACTGGTATAATAAAAATGGGATATTTCAAAAAAGTCATATAATAACCTTTTTATGCCCTGCATGCCTTATGAAATTAAAGAAAGCTTTCCAAAAAGTTCATATCCTGATCCTTTTGAAGTCAAATTTACCAATGGCTTCAAGGCATGCTCAGGGGAGCTCTATGGCCTGTGGTATAGAGGAGGTTGTGTAAATTATATTGTCACAATGGTTCCTTCTAGCATTATAAACATGAATGAGACTAGAATTTGGCCTCTAAAGTAAAAAATGCCAGTTCCAAGAAAGTATAGTCTATATGTCACTTCTGGGGAACAATCAGGTAACTCAAGGATGTTGGATCATACTAGATATCACATGGTCAGGAAAATAATGGAAACTCAGTTACATAGTTCTCAAATGTAATTAACAGAAATGAAGCAGAACATTCAATACAGTGAGAATTTACATAACTATGTAATTGCAGTAAGATTTCATGTTTTATATGCAAGATTTATAGCAATTGTAATGTTTTTAGTGTCATTCCATGTTAAATGTTACATGGTATAATGAAAGTCAACCAGAACTTAATCAGATACTTCATCACAAGAAATAGCCTTTTTGCACTTATTCTTGCTTTTGACTCTAGTAGAAGTTAGGGCACAATTTAAAACTCTGATTTATATTATCTTCTACATGATTTTGGTTGCTGTGAGTTGTAGCTTAATCAAAGTCAGCAGCTTGTATTTGCAGTATCTGTAGCTTGAATCTTACACTCAATGAGATTCCAACAATAGTACCATGGTCAAAAAAGTCAGGAAATGATCTCCTACAACACTTTTTATTTGGGGTCTTGTTGGCAGTAGTAGGACAGTGCAGTATTTAGCAGAGGTTCACAAGCAGATGTCACTATCCTAAAATTATATTTTATCATGTCATTAATATCTTTATTTCTACTTTCTTTATATTTTTATTTCATCAACAGGAATCAGTATTAGCTCTTAGTTCCAGACAAAGCCGATCAGCAGATCAATAACAAAACCAATTGTTTCAGTTGCAATCAATTTTCAAAAGTTGACAACTTTAGAGTTCAAAATTTAGGACAGGAGATTGGTTTAATGTTCTCTTGTGTTTCCGATAAACTTCATTTTCCATTTTCAAACCTTGTTTTTAGCAAGGTATAACTAGTGCACGTAATTATAATGTACAATACATACAGTACTTTTAGTGCACGAAGAATGAATACATATTTACCTTCAGGAGGAATCTGTCTAAATTTTAATCTGTGTGCTACAAAGGTATCCAGGCAACCTTGTGTTTAGTCCAGGCATGTCCAAAGTCCGGCCCACGGGCCAATTGCGGCCCGTGTTCCAGTTTAATACAGCCCCACAGGTAATTTGGCAGTATCTATCTTTTATGGCCCCCAACGAATCCATATGTATTGAGATGAATGCATTGTAAAATCTCAGTTAATGTCAGTTAGTCTAAATCAGTTATAAATATATTTGGACACAACATGTATACTTGGTGTTATGTTCCTGTTCATATTTTTTTAACTTAAAAGTTGATAGACAACCTTTATTACCAATAATATGTAATGTACTTTACAATGTTCCTGACATATATTTCAGCTTCCTGGATTTTTTTTTCATCTGGCCTTCAGATATGAAAGGCAGAGTGATTTAACACCTGTTTAGATTTGTCATCCATGTGACGAAATGAAAAGTATGCCGTTTGCAATAAACTTTGCATAAAATAGTTAATTTGCATTTAATTTTAATGGTTCAAAGAATGTCAGGCAAAATGGTCGGCCCTCACGCATGTTCACTTCATCAAATCTGGCCCTCTTTGAAAAAAGTTTGGACACCCCTGGTTTAGTCCATGCTCCATTATCATTGACATCAAAATATGAATCTTTTCCCAGACAGTGTAATGGGATGCACAAACCCCACTCTGGAGAGGAAGAGGTTAAGCAATTGTTCTACGCCCACGAAGCTTTTCCCCACTGAACCTCCTGGAGGGGGAGCTTAAAAGAGGAACAGAGCTGCTCACTTGCCAGCAAGACTGTGGAGGAGAGCTGATCTGTACTCTATGGTTATGTCTATACTGCAGGCATTTGCCGGCAGAGGGTATGCTAATGAAGTGCTCATTAGCATTTGTCATGCTGTCATTTGCATATTCTTTGCTGATCAGGGGCGGATATAGGACAGGGCGAGCGGGGTGGCCGCCTTGGGTCCCACACTTCAAGAAGCCCCGCGCATGTGTTGTGGCGCCACCACGCATGTGTCATGGCAAACGGGGGCCCTGCGAAATTATGCTGCCCTGGGACCTGCAAAATGGTCATCTGCCCCTGCTGCTGATGCTTTTTGTGCAAGAGGTTTTTGCGCAAAAACAAGCAGTGTAGATGGGTCTGTTTTGTGCAAAAAAATCTTTTACATAAGATCCTTATGCCTCAACAAGGTACACTGCTTGTTTTTGCGCAAAAACCTCTTGCACAAAAAGCAAAAACAAGCAGTGTACCTTGTTGAGGCATAAGGATCTTATGTAAAAGATTTTTTTGCACAAAACAGACCCATCTACACTGCTTGTTTTTGCGCAAAAGCCTCTTGCACAAAAAGCATCAACAGAGAATATGCAAATGAGTGTGACAAATGCTAATGAGTGGTTTATTAGCATACTCTCTGCCGGCAAAAGCCTGCAGTGTAGACATAGCCTATGAGTTTCTATGATGGAGTTTTTGCTGACTGAGGCCTGGCTACAGTGACCTACCGAGCCTACAAAGAAAGAACATGAGAGGTGAGAGGACTGCTAGGAAGTGATCCAGTGAGGCAGCTACTTGGCACGTTAGTTGCCAACCATTGGGTCCTGGGTCAGAGCCGGGGGGAGAGGGTGGGCTCCTCTAGCAGCTCCTGAAGAAGGATCACAATGGATGCCTATCATCCAGTGGGGAACCTAGCTGGGAGGGGGGAAGACCCTGAAAAAACAAGTGTCTGGACCATCAGGGACAGACCTAAAAGGGAACACCTGAATCCCTCTTTTAATCCCTATTTTAATTATTTATATCCCAAACTTGAAAAACATGACCTGGTTGGAGGGCTGAATCACTGAAAGGACAGAGTGATACAGGGCAGAACAATAGCAAGGCCATGTCTACACTACCAAAATATGTCAGTCTCACTTGCATTCGCGGGGCATCTTGTCCCTAGGAGCAATTGTAACGATTGCATTGTAAACATGGGGCATTATGGGATGTCTCTGAAAGCGAATAACAGTTGAAATAAGAAACACAGTGTGTACTCTGATACCATGTTGACCAAAGTACATGGGCTGTGACTCTACACTGCTCAGGAAGGTGAGGTTACTAACTTAGCCTAGAGAGGCATTAATGTTGGCGAGAGGCAAATTTAAGGAAAGACACTTCCACAGCTAGGTTGACATAAGGCAACTTACAATGACCAGCAAGGGAAATGCTTGGGAGAAAGTCAACCTGCCATAAGTGTGCCCCACTACTAGGTGTCGCAGGCAAGTAAATTATATTTTATTATGTATTTATCTGGATTCATTTAAAATATGTTTAGTTAAAGTATTTCAGTTAGCTGCTCGTAGCATTCTCTCTCTTCCTTATTGGCTATGTCTAGGTGCCAGTCATTGGGGGCAGGGTGCATTAATCCAGCTAGCTTGGGTCCCAGAGCAATGAAGCCAGCATGGGCCATGCAAACCCTCTCTGAATTGTGCGTATCTAGTCACAGGACTGGCCCATGCTGTGGCTGCTGCTAGCTCAGAAACGCTGACTTGAACTGTGGTTATGTTCTATGAGACTAAATTACACTGACATCACTGGCAGTGGGTTTTTTTAAGATTTCAGAATCTCAGCTTCTTCGAAGTGCCATGGCAATATATAAATGTAATCAAGCAATCTTTATTTATAACATCTTAAATTATCCCAGAATATTTACTGTGGGATCTTTACAGAGAGACTTGATGTCTATACAGTCCTTCTTTTCTATTGATTTTTCCATGTTCTTTAGTATTCTGTGTAATATGACTTTTTCCTGGACCTATTCCTGTGTTTTCCATTTGGCATCTAATCAAGCACTGCCTCTGCAATCTCAGGCTTTATTTCAACTATTGTGTGGGCCGTACCCATATGGGAAAGACTGTAAATCTACATGATTTGTCCCTAGGTGAGAAAAGCATTGGAGGAGAGGGAGAGCAAATGTATATGTATGAAATATATAGAACATGTATATATATAAATGTGACACAGTACTTGAGTTCCAAGTTTCCACAATATTAAATAAATAGCTCTTAGAAATAACCAGCCCAACAGATCACTAAATATGGCCATTGGCTGAATTGCTTGGTCTAAATGCTGCACCCACTACAGAAAATTCATTCTCTATGCCATGCATCGTTGAGATGTTGCACAGCATCAAGCTCAAACTCAGCTGCGCGTTGGGTCTGCTGACATTTTGCATCTGTCACAGGACAGTTGAATTATTATATAATAAGCAGACTAAAGAGATGCTAAACTATATCTTGTGTGGAAATATGAAAAGTATCTTTTGACAGAAATGCTAAATTGTAGGGCTGGATCTTAAAGCCATAGAAGTTAGGTGGAGCCATTCTATTGACTGCAGTTGGTTTTGGATCAGTCCTCTAAAATTGGCTATGTGGGCTCTCTCCATATGGCTTGTGCAAAATGAAGGATGAAAATTTGAAGACGAGGTTGAGGCCTCATTAGGAAAGTGGATCCTGAAATCCAGTTTTCCCGAAGACAGTGAGCATTTGCCTCTGTGTAATAGATATATTAGAAGAGCTCTCCTCTGAAGATAATGGTGTTACATTGATTTGCACCAACTGAATATGAAGTCCACAGAATATGTGTGTGTGCTGAAAATGAAGCGATCATAGTCTAGTAGCTAGACTCTAGTGCAAGGATTAAAAGTCAGGAGATCTGGAGTGGAATGCTGGCTCCATTGAAGTAAATGGCAAAACTTGTATTGACTTCAATGGAACCAAGATTTTAGTCCTGGATTCTAGTCTCAGTTGTGCCAGTGCTATGGGTTTTTTTTCCTTTTCTTTTTATGGCATATGATAAGTCACTTAAACATACCTACAAAGAAAGAGTTGTCTTGTGCCCCCTTTTAACATCTTTATAATTAATTTAAAAAAGCCTTAAAAGTTCTCATCTTCAAGACTCGAATTTTTCCTGTTTGCTTATTACATTTGAAATGTAAGTATTAGCAACTTGTCAGACTGTGTAATGATAAGAAAAGCAATGAAATCATGACATCAAAGCTTCAAGGGCTGAAATCCAAGCTATTCAGAGGGAAGGTATTTTAGTCGGATTGTTTAAAATTATTTTGCTTTGTTTTGTTGCGCCTCTTTTCCTCCTATTTCTCCATAATGCCCAATGAACAGTTTGAAGAAAGGACATATTTGATAAAGATTCAACTCTCCTCCTGTTAGAGGCCCTGAGATGCTAACCAAATAAAGGAAGAAGTAATAATTCCTAAAATTTCTAAATTAAAAGAAAGCAAGCAGAATTTTTTTTTTTAAAGGAGATAGCATATGCCTGGGAGTGGGGGATGCTAAAAGTTTAAAATACTCTGCAGTTCACCTTTATCTTTTCCTTGCCTCCTTTTCTGCAACATACATCACAGATGTGGTATGAAACTTTATTAATTGTACATAAAATTCTTTGAGTTCCTTGGGTGAAAAGTGTTCCAAATACAAAGCGCTGATGCATTGTCAGACTATATTAAGAAAGGGTTTGAAGAGAGCTACTTGAAATATTTTTTTTCCATTTCAGATTTTGTTTTCAGCATTTTTTAAGAATCAGCTGTAATGGCAGAAATCCTATTTAATGGAGTTCTGGCATTTCAAAAGCAATGGAAGGCAGAGTCTTCAGGTGTGTTGTTCTAAGTTTAAAAATATTTAAAGGAGAATTCTATTGTGATATTACACTATGTAAATAATAATAAGGAGATCAGAAGGACTATTTGTAAGGAAAGTAGTGCATTGTAAAATGAAAAATCTGGATATGACAACCAGCCTAGCTTTTATTAAACTAGTGGTCAATGGTTCTTATAAATGTGGCTGTTTTTAACCTGTGGCTGGAACAAATGATTGTCCAAGTGCAAGTCCACTGCCTCTGAGTGTAGTTTTAAGACATGTCTAATGTCCAGCATTTTATTTTAGCAGGTGCCAATCCAGGTAAAATCCCTATATGGACATTCTTGAGAGTGGCTTATTTCAATTCAGCTTAAACCAGTTCTTAATCTACCTTAACTAAACCAGAACAAGATGAGCTTAAACCAAAAGAGTAGTGTCCATGCAGCCATTTGCACCTATTTAACCATATTTGATTAATATCACATCTTTAGTAAAACTGATGCAACGCTGCACGGAAATTGGGCCTTCAACTGGATATGAGAAAGGGGGGCCTTTTTACCTTGATTGGAAGGAGTACTTTCCCCCTGTGGTGGGAGAGAAGCAGGGGGGTTAGAGGAGAACCCCACAACCCACTCTATCTTGCCAAGAGGCACATGTGCTGGAACTGGGGGTGCTGTAGCACTCCCTGGCTTGAAGTGATTCCCATTACTGTATATACAGGATTCACAATTTAGTTCCATGACCTTCAGCACCCCCATTATAAAAATTGTTCCAGCACCCCAGCCAGGAGGGGCTCGCACATTAGCCATAGGATAAGGGGAGCACCAGCATTAACCACTAGGAAGAGGTTTCAGAGTTCTCTCGAAGCTGCAGAGAGAAGGCAGCACCACTGCTTTGCATTCTCTGTGTTGGCACATAGCTGAGAGGAATCTACTGCTGGTGACCTACATAACTTGCTTCTTCTCACTAGGAATAATTGTTTCATGAACTATTTGAAAAGTAAGGAAGTTGGTTTACACTGCAAGACCTCATATTTGCTACATACAAGTCTCCATGTGTAGTTCCTAAACCTCAGCACTGTGCCTGATGCACTGAGTAGTCCAAACTTCAAGGATGGAAATCCAGAAGTGTATTTTGCCCCTGCATTGCTCTAACCAAATGAAAACCTTGAATACAAGCTGGCTCTCTCTCAAAGGCTGATCTAATGTGTGTATTAAATCCATTTAGCACAAATTCAGCAAGCACATAATTTACCTCTGTGTGTTTCAAAGTACATTACTCATCTTTAGGAAATGTGAGAACACACATATGCACATTACATCACAGTGATATTACATTAGGGTCTTGTTCTGAATGTTGCAGATCTTTGGCACTTATCAAGGTCAGGCTTTGCTGCCTGATTATACCAACTATGTGAGGAAAAATACACTAACGGGGGTATAATTATTCACTTTTCTTCTTTATTGTACTTCTCTCTCTCTCTCTCTCTCTCTAGCCCTTTGTCTTTCTTAAATTTAGTAGAAAGTTTGACGAAGAGGAATTCATTAAGAGAATCTGAGGGACAATGGATTATTCCTCTTCTTTGTCTTTATTAGAACTTCCTGCTTATACAAAATAGAAGGGTGACCATTTACTGTGGCTTTGACTCAATAGTCAGATATGTGACCAGGACCATTACTGTACTAGCTGCAGTACAAATACAGAGGCAGACATGGTTGCTCCTCTAATAAACTTGGGATGCTAAACTGGAAAAAAACAGAATAAAATTGTAGGGGTTATGAAAATTATCAGGGTTGATTAATGCACATGTAGAAAAATATAAATTATGTCATGTGATTGGCAGTTAGGAAAACAATCAGACTACATCTACACTACAAGTTTTCTCAGCAAAAAAATACTAACGAGGGAGTCATTTGCATGAGTTGCGATCTCGTTTGCATCTTTTCTGCCGATTCATTTTTGCGCTGGAGGGGGTTGCGCAAAAACAAGCAGTGCGGACGTTTTCTTTTTGTGCAAAAACCCCTTTTTCCGCAAGACTGGTGGGTATACTGGTCTTGTGGAAAAAGGGGTTTTTGAGCAAAAAGAAAACATCCACACTGCTTGTTTTTGTGCAAAACCCCCAGCGCAAAAACGGATCGACAGAAAATATGCAAAAGATATCGCGACTCATGCAAATTAGTCCCTCATTAGCATATTTTTGCTGAGAAAACTCGTAGTGTAGACGTAGCCTCAGAGCTGCACTGCTGCTCTATTGTATAGCTATAGCTGTCTGTGCTGCTGAATTGGAGAATTTTTAACCCCTCATCAACAGCTCAACAGCAGTTGTGGAACAGGGCTTCCCTCTTTTACAGGGCACTGGCAATGAGAGGGAGACACTATTGTACCTTCTGTCCTAAAGTTAGAGGAAAATATTCTTATTGTTCCTTATTAGGTTCCTGGATAGGCCCCAATGTAGAGAGCAAGGCTAATCATTCGCTTCCATTGTATTAAGCAGAGCTTGGATTCCTCTCTATATAAAACAAAAAGCTTATAAATTTTTATAAAGGAGGTACAAACGATATACATGTACACTTAAAGCCAGCATTTCCAGAATGCAAAAACCATCCATTTTATGCAACTGGCCAGCAAAGCTGTGAATCACATCATGCTGCTGAAGTGCAGATTCAAGCAACAGTTAAGAGGATAAAGATCACTGCATTGTATAATCTCATCACTTTGGTTCAGAGTCCAGTTGCTGCCCGGGGATTTTTTGGCTTGTCTATGTCCATGGGGAAGTTGATGGTTTATTATTTGCACTGTAGTAGTTACTGGGAGCTACTCAGGATCCTCATTTTGATAGGGACTGTATGTACACAGAACAAAAAGACAGTTCCTACTCCCAACAGTTTACAAGTCATAGATTCCTAGGTCAGAAGGGACTGATGTGATCTACTCTGAGCTCCTCTATAGCATGGGCCAGAGAACTCCTCCCAAAATAATTCCTTAAGCATATCTTTTAGAAAAACATCCTATTATGATTTAAAATGCCGGTGATGGAGAGAAAAAGTAGAATCTCAGGTAGGAGTAGAGAGGTTGCAACTGCTGAAATACTGTGCCCAGAAGATTAAGGGATGATCATCACAGTCCTTGAAGCTGTTCCAATGATTAATTACCCTCACTCACAAATTTACAGCTTATTTCCAGTCTGAATGTGTCTAACTTCAGCTTCCCACCATTGGATTATGTTAGATCTTGTTTGCTAGATTAAAGAGCCAATTATTAAATATTTGTTTCCCATGTAGATATTTATAGAGCCCAGGGTATCCAACCAGTTCTGAAGCAGTAGCCACTATAGTGCAAACTAGCCACACTCAACTGACCAAATAGCCACATTGTTCAAGCCATCTAGTCACACTCAAATGGCCAAATAGCCACATGTGGTTTAGTGACTAGTGAGTTGGGCACCATGGTTATAGACAGTAATCGAGTCACCTCATAATCTTTCTGAAAAACTAAATAGATAGCTCCGTGCATTTACCACTGTCACCATAAGGCATGTTTTCTAATCCTTTCATCATTCTCATGGCTTTCCTGTGAACCCCCTCCAGTTTATCTTGCACTGTGGGCACCAGAATTCTGGTTGAAAAATGCAGAACACTTTTTGTGAAACGTTAACAATTTCCTTGAAATTTCCTAGGGTGCGTTAATGCTTTAGAGCCAAGCTGATTATCCATGACAATCCCAAATCTTTTTCAGATTCACTAGTTCCCAGGCTAGAATCCCCCATCTGTAACCAATGGCCTACATATTGTTTGGTCAGGCCCAGTTTACCAAAGGTTCAAGCTCTCTCTGAGGGTATGTCTACACTACAGCGCTAGTTCGAACTAACTTAGTTCGAATTAGTTAATTCGAACTAAGCTAATTCGAACTAACGCGTCTAGAACTAAAAACTAGTTCGAATTAGCGTTTTGCTAATTCAAACTAGCAAGTCCACATTGAGTGGACCCTGAACAGGGCTTAAGGATGGCCGGAAGCAGTGCCGGCAGGGCATCAGAGGAGGACTTAGAGCGTGGAGATGCTGTCTCAGGCTAGCCGAGGGCTGCGCTTAAAGGGTCCTGACCCCCACCCCAGACAGACAGTTCTAAGGGGTGCCCCACTTGCAAAACAGTCCTGGCTTGGATTGCCCGGAGTACCCACACTGGGCACATCACACCACTCGGCCATCAGCCCGGCTGCACTTGCCGCAGGCTGCGATCTGGGGAGAGGGGGCAATCGGGGGGCTGCAGGAGAGCTTCCACCCCCAGAAGCCCGCAGAGCCAGCCCAGTCCTCCCCATCGGGGGCTCGTACCCCATTCCTCCCTCACCTCCTTCCACTTACCCTTCCCTAGCCCCCCTTCTTATTGATGTACAAAATAAAGATAACATTTCTTCCAACATTGACTCTGTCTTTATTAAACAAAACTGGGGGAGACTGGGAAAAGGAGGTGGGAGAGGGGAAGAGAAAGGCTGGGAGAGGGGAGGGCAACTAACATGATCAGGGGTTGGGAACAGGTCCCAGATGAAGAGAGGCTACAGAGACTGGGACTGTTCAGCTTAGAAAAGAGGAGACGGAGGGGGGACAGGATAGAGGTCTCTAAAAGCAGGGGTTGGGTGGAGAGGGTGCATTCAGAAAAGTTCTTCATGAGTTTCCATAAAGAAGGACTAGAGGACACCAAAGGAAAGGAATGGGTAGCAGGCTTCAAACTAGTAAGAGAAAGTTGTTCTTCATAAAGCAAATAGTTAACCTGTGGAACTTCTTGCTGCAGGAGGCTGTGAAGGCTACAACTAGAACAGAGTTTAAAGGGACGTGAGATCAAGTGATGGAGGTTGGGTCCATGGAGTGCTATTAGCCAGGGGGTAGGAGTGGTGTCCCTGCCCAAGGTTTGTGCGCTAGTGTAGTGGCTATGAATGTTAGTTCGAACTAACGGACGTTAGTTCGAACTAACATTGTAGTGTAGACTTACCCTGAGTCAGTGACCTATTCTCTTCTCTTTTTATCTGTCCCAGTTTTTGTCATTTATCAGCAGTGTTCCCTGTAAACTATGTGCTTGTGCAGCTGCTCAGGAGAGATTCAAATGCTGCCCAGCTGATTAGCAGAGCACCCACAGCTAGGTTTTGTGTTTCTGTTGGTGGTACACATTTGCACATGCCTTGGTGCACATACCTTTTCCATCCAGGTGTAGAATAAATTTTAAGAGGAAATATGGTTTCAGTGATTTTGTGTTTTCTTCCATGTCATTGACAAAAATATTAAACAATGTATGGCCAAGAAGCAATCCCTGAGGCATCTCAATGGAAAAACCTATCAATCATTTTTATATCTATTTAATGTGTCATGTTAATTTTATATTTCCAATTTTGTAATGAAAATATTGTGTGGTACCAAGTCAAACACATTACAGAAATCTAAGTATATTACATAAATGCTATTGCTTTTATTGATTTAACTCGTAATCTCATTAAAAATCAAGTCAGGATCTATTTTCCATAAACTCATGTACAGTTGTATTAATTACATTACTCTCCTTTAATTCTACACAGTGTGAATACATTAAGAATTTAGTAAAATTCTGCCTTATTTATCTATCTACAGTAAGATGAGTCTGAATCAACCAGTCTTTTTTAGATACAGAAAGAACCTACAATAAGTTCTCTTGATTTTTCTGATGTAAAACTAGTATCATGTCTTCTCATTTAGGCATGTTTCCTCTGGGACTTAATACTACCAGGCCTTCTTCTCTGTCGATGGGTTAGAAAGATACTTGCAAAAAGAAGTCAAGGGACTTCTTTGGCTTCTGAGAGAAAAAACCTTTAGAGCCTTCTTGTCTTAAATCAATTAGCCCAAAAATCAAAGAACTCTCTCTTCTAATTTTAGAGATAAGCAGGCCCTTGTGCTTGCAGGCATTCATTGTGTTTGGGTCAGACATTTCTCAAAGGGAGTCCTGGGGCATATTTTTGGGAAAGAATTATTGCAGATATATTGATCCAGAAACTTGAAAGAAATGCACTTATGCTATAATATCAAAGTTGGTAGTCCCTGGGCTGACCCAATGTACTTATATTGTTGTTTTCTAGGCTCCTGGTTCTAAATAAGGAGTTTGTTCATCTCAGAAGAATGCTCAACTAATTTCTCTAATGATTTTTTAAATAATTTAGTGCCATCAGACTACATTATTCTTTGATCTAGAGTTTGTATGAAAAGCTCTTAGACACAGATTTCTTCTAGCTAATAGTCCTTGAGGAAAATCTTATTATAGCACAGGGTAAATGAAAGTTCAAGATGTAAATGCTTCAGATTTCCTTGAATCTTTATTTGAAGATTTCTGATTTGGAAAAGGAGGGATTTCTTAAAACCGCTCAAAAAGATACAACACAAACAAGAGCCAGGACTGTCACAGCCTTCCATGTCCTGTAAAATATTAGTCCCTCCTTGGTTACTATCTAGAGATTGAACTCTAGACCTTCAGAGCTAAAACTTGAGACTTTCCTTCCGTTCTTGACCTCCCACTCACTCACATTAGAAAACAGAAGCTGGCTTGTGAGACCTTATCAACTAGCAAAGAGGCTTGCTTGACTGGAGCTTTCTGCTGAAAACAAGGTGGTTGGTGTTATGGGCAGGTGGGGGATAAATGGCTCCTGCTTGGATAACGGTGGGCATGGAGAGGTCTGTCTTTTGTCACAGGGAGCAAGGGGAATTGAAAAGTAGGTGGTGTTGGACAAATGGATAGAGAGGGGGGGGGGGAACCGAATTAACTCACCCTTTGAAATTTCTCCTCCTCTCCCTCCCTGACCCGTCCACCTCCCCATTACGCTTTTCTGATGTGCAACATTATATATGCCAGAAACATTATATATGCCAGAAAAATACTGAATTTGTGTCTCAGATTTTAGCAGCCTTTTCCTTGGGAATCATGGTGACTTGTTTCCAGCAGAAATATTGCTAGCCATCATAATACTGACCTTAAAGGCTGGGTGCCTTCTTTGTGCCTCTGAAAGTCTCCCCCTTTGGATTTGAAGGAATTCTTTATTTTTAGATCAATGAATTATTTTGCAACACCTGCCTCATCTGTAGCATTAAAAGTTTTTTCTTACTGTTACTGGTTTTCAGCAAGAATAGAATACACACTGTTGGGATGAGAGATATTTATCTGTTTAGATTTTATGAGCTTAAGAGGAGTAAGGAGTTGATTCTTAAGTGGGAAAACATTTAGGCTATGTTTAGACTACAAGCCTCTTTCAAAAGAGGCTTTTATGAAAGAATCTTTCAAAAAAGCTTCTTTCGAAAGAGATCATCTAGACAGCAACCAGTATTTTTGAAAAAGAGAGCCGCTTTTTCAAAAGAGAGCACCCAGGCAGACTGGAAGCTCTTTTTCGAAAAAGCACTCTTTGAGTTCAATAACGCCTTTTTTCGAAAGAGCACTTAAAAAAGGCGTTATTCCTTGTAAAATTAGATTTTTTGTAGTTGAAAAAACTGCCATGTTCTTTCGATTTAAATTCAAAAGAACGTGGCAGCAGTCTAGATGCAGGTGACGGTTTTTTTTTAAAAGTTCACTTTAAAAAAAAATCCTGTAGTCAAGACACACCCTCAGAGTCCATTGTCTTTTTCCATCAATAGCACCTTAGGAAAATCATATTTGTTTTTTTGGATTTTTCTCTGTGTTTAAAGGATCTTTCTTTGGGATATGCCCAGAGAATCTGATCATTAGAGTTTTTATTATGGGGTAAGGAGTAATTTACTAAGTAATTTATCCATCTTCCTACTCAGACTTTTCTAGCACTGTAGAGAATGAGATTTCTCTCTTCAATGTATCATTTCACTTTTATTATACCTGAAGGGCCAAATTCTGCCCTTGGATGTACAATTCCCATCTTTTGAAGTTAGTAGAAATGTTTTTATATTATATTTCCTTAAGTGTGGAATAGAGGAAGAAGAGAAGTAGAAATTAGGAGAAATTAGGAGAATTCCCTCCCGTAACTTTAGGTTTTCTGCCTGTAGGATGACTAGGGGAGAAGGAGGATTCATGTTTATCCTTTTCATATTTACTATGTCTTTCTTTCTATTTGAGGAAGGATTATGTTTCCTTTTATTTCCTTTCTGAAAAGAAAATGACTTTTTCTTATTCTGGGCACTGGGTTGACTGGGGGTGGGGGAAGGTGACAAGATGTAACCATATGGAAACTCGACCATAAGTAGCCTATGGATTACAATACCCTTTAGATAACCAGTGAAACTAAGTCTTGGAGAGAAGTTCTTCTGATGAGTTAGTCTTAATTTAAAAGAGAAAAATGCTTCAAGGGCTACTGTGGAGAGTCATGGTCCCCTGCTATGTACTGTTTGTAATATTCTCCCAGTCAGGGACTAGTTTATGACTACTTGGACTTCAAATCAGTTGGGAGAATTGTGGGTTTGGTATGGGCTTGTTTTCTGGGAACCAGAAAATTGCAGTCAGAATCAGAAGCAGCTCTTGAGGTATTTAGAATGTAATTAGATTTCTGTTGTAGTATCGATCACTCCTGTAGCCTCAGACACTGATGTTCTTTTCCTCTAAAGACAGAGTTAGTGGTACTCAGCTAAATCAGTCTCCTGAGGTCTAAAGGCAGTGGAATTGGTATCATTAGTTAATTCATACTGTTAATTCTGAGTTGAAGGGAGGATTGCACTCATGTTAACACAGTAATTCATACTCACTCAAGGCTTGTGGCTTTTTAGATTAACATAAATAAAGGAACAAATTCTGTCCTCAGATATGCAGATCAGGAGAAACCCATTCATGCACATCTGAGGAGAACATGGAGCTCAACCTATGATTTCCAACAGAATACTGATTGAAAAAATTAATTTGCCCAGCTGCTGAGAGAAACAAAAGCCCAGTTCTCTACAGGTCTGAGATTTTCAACTTTTATTCTCTCCATTGGTATGTCAGAACAAATTAAATTGCTGTGCAAAAGCAAAATTAAAAACATGGAGTTCGCTAACCATATAACTCGTTGCTTTCCACATTTGTCCGCTATCCTCTACCTCAGTTGCAGGGCAGGTACCTTGCCTTCATACTGGTCTATAAAATTGTTCAGACTGTTGGTACTATACAAATAAAAACTAAACCATACTTAGGAAAATAAATGGACACAACCATTATGCAGCTACTTTCTTACTGTCTCTTGGCTTGCTCCCATCCTTACTGTGTCGCCTAGTTCTTTGCATGAATTAGTCAGTCCTAGTATCTCTATCTGTCTCTAAAGAAAGGTCTCTCTGTTCATCTGTGAGTCTGTTTATTCAAGAACCTCCTTCTAAACAGTCAGAGCTAGAGCACCAAATTTGTTATGAAGCTTTCTCTTCTCCTAACTTAAAGCAAGGTCAGGGTTTGGTTGTGCCTGGAATTTGATAGTTTTCCATATCGTGGAAAGTGTAGGACCAGAGAGAGGAGGGACATGAAAGGGAGGGGCATAAAGAGAAGGGATGCGATTCTGAGAGTGGCCACTGTGGGGGAGTGAGCACAGGAAAGAGCCATATTGCAGTGGCGACTGGGGGCAGCTGCACCATCAAGAGAGTGGCCAGCAGGGCTAGGGCTGGCCATAATCTCAGATTTATAGAGCACTGGGCTTCTAAGTAGCCCCTCTGCCCCAAACTTTTCCCCTCAAGCCTGTGCTCACGTGTGGGGGGGGGGGGGAGGGGCAGGAGAGGAGGCCCCTGGCAGTCAGGGGATTGAGGGAAGACAGAAAGGCCCTGATGACTGGGGAGAAGATGGAACCCCCAACCCTGAGCCCCCTCCTCAACCCCCAACCTCGCTCTCGCACCCCCCCCACACACACACACCTTCAGCCTCCTGCTCTGCCCCTCCACATCCCCAAGGCCCTGCCCTGACTCCTGCAGCCCCCACACCGCCAGCCCCCTGCCCTGAAGGACTTTTAGAAAACACCAGGTAAGTCTTCTAGTTTACAATATAATTTTAAACTCCTGCTGAGTCTCCCCTTGCAAAATGCATTACTGCCTTAGTTAATCTTATCAATTCATTTTAATCATGCACTTTTTGGCTAGCACAGAAAACACAAAGATAAGAGTCTTGGAGTGTGTATATCAGTGTTTTACTCACCATGAAAGAAATTATCCATGAAAGTATTAGTAATTAGTTTATATAGTTTGTTCCCAGCAGGAAGTCAGCTCTCCAGGATAAATGTGACCATAGAATCACTTAACATATTGAACCTTGAATTGGCTCTGCTGAGATGCTTCCACTGCTTTGGTCAAAGTTTTAAGGTGTTTTCAAAGATTATGATGCAAGCCATTTATGTTATGTGCTAAAGTCCACCATGTGTGCAGCAGAGCATCAGTGAGTTATGAAACAGTATTAATTGATTACAAAGTCACTTGTCAGTTCCGTTGGAATCACTGTAAAAATGTACCACCGACTGAGACTAACTACTACCTCATTTTAATTTGAGGCCTAATATAGGGATGTTAAATGGTTATCCATAAGCATTTAACCTTACTGGCATGTTTACTGGCAACTGGTTAACCTGAGAGTAGGAACAGCCCCAACCCATGGTGGTCTGGCCAGCAGGACCCTGGAAGCCGTGCATGGTGGGGCCAGAACAGCCCCTAGCAACTCAGTGCAGCGGGAGCCAACACAGTCCCCGCTGCTTCCAGCCTCACCTGTACACAAGCTGGAGCAGCCACTAATGCCCAGGTTAGAGCAGCCCGGCATGTCAGGGGTGGGGCAGGAGCAGTCCCCCTGCCCACAGACAGTGATTAACTGGTTATTAACAGTGATTAACTGGGGGGAGGGATAGCTCAGTGGTTGTGAGGATCCCTAGACTCCAGGTGGGACCAAAAAGGAGGGGTTCAGTGTGTGGGATGCTGGGGAGTGGAGTGAGGATGCATGGTCTGGGTGGGAGGACGGGTGAAGGAGTGAGATGGGGACATGATGGCTCGGCAGGAGGAAGGGTGGAGGAGTGGTCTTGGAGTGGAGGTGCAGGGGCTGGGGAGGAAGTAGGGTACAGGAATGGGCTGGTGATGGGGTCTGGATGAGAGATAGGGTGCAGGAGCAAGCTGGTGTGTGGGTGCAGGGTTTGGGCAAGTGCAGCCAGGAGATTGGGGTACTTACCTGACACCACTCCCCGAGGGAAGAGGTAGCTTCAGCACCCGTCCTCTATTCCCATTGGCCATGATTTCCAGCCAATGGGAGTAGTAGGGGTAGAGCCTGCTAGTGGTGACACAAGTGGCTTCAGACTGGGGCAGAGAGGGAATAGCAGTGCACAGAGCTGCTTCCTGCACCCCGCCAGGCATAGGCACTCGGGCTTTCATGTCTGCATACCAGAGACCTGGGCTTCAGCCCTAAATCTAGTTTCATAATCCAGCCCTGCCTTTATTGAGGTAGGCTACATCTACACTACTGAGTCTAAGATGAGGATGGGAAGAGGGGTGGTCAAAGCAGCTCTGAGCCTGACTTAGGTAGTTAACACTTGGGGCTTGTCCAGGGTGATGCACTCTATGAGTGTGTGATTTCTCAAGTGCACAAATGTATTGTGCATTTATTGGTTCATGTAAATCCTGCTAGCGCACTTTAGCATAGTGCTGTTTGAAACAGTAGTACATAAAAACACACTAGGGAACCGTTAGTGTGCACCAGCAGAGTTTACATGGACCAATCCATGTGCAACACAAATTTGTAGAGTTTAGAAATCACATCCTAATCGAGTGCAATGCCCTTCTGTGGAGAGAAGCCCTACACTGAGACCAGCAGGGCCTTAACAGAGACTCTTACTTTCTTCTCTGCTGGGCTGCCTGCTCCACCTGGAAGCCTCTGCCGACCTCACAAGTACTATGGCCCTTATTGCCACAGGCTGCCCCTGCACCAGCCTCACAGTCTCACCTTCTGCTGTCCTCTCTTATAGCCCGCTCAGGAGAGGACAGGCCATGCAGCAATCTTGAACCCTGCTGGAGTGAGGCACGTGGCTTCGTGGCAGTTCCAAATGCTGCATGGCATCTATTGCCTCCTGCAAGCTCTTCAGGTCCCCAAATACAGTGTAGGTCTTTTCAGTTACTGTATACTCCTCCTATAGGTCCTCAGAGGGGAAGACACTGTCCTGCCTGGGGAGTCCTATGCAGTTCAAGTGCTGCTGCATGCCTTCTCTCCTCTTGTGTTGTGAGTGAGGCTCATGAATGTCTCCTCACCTTTCCCCATCAAACTTTTAAAATAAGGTCCCTGGGGCTGGGGTTGCTCCTGTTCTTACTTTATCCTTTTTAAAGGCAGAAGCTTGGTACAGGCAGGTAGTGGATATCTACAGAACTTCCCTTGTGAGGAAAATATAGGAAAAATAGTGAAGAAAAAGAAAACGAGAAGGGAAAGACGTTGTCAGTACAGCAGAAGATCAGAAGAGACAAGGTTTTGGGAACTTCTGAAGCTGCAAATTCAAATGATCGGTAGGGACTTTTCTTTGACACCCCTTGATGGAAAGAGCTCTCAAAGATTCTGAAAAGGTACCTATCTCTTGACTACATTTTATATAACTTCATGTTCTGGTTGCAACTTGCTTCCAGAGAGATTTCTGATTTCAACAACATGCCACATCACGCCACCCACTGTATATTGTATCCCTTAGCCTGCCAACTCCATTCCCCTTACACAAGTGCAGTCTGGGTATGGCTTTGATAGGAATTACAGATCTTTGGATGTGGGGAGAAGAAAGGAACAATCACTTCTGACTCCTGCCTCCATACAACATTTCCTTCGTGGGAAGAAGAGTTCTGTTTGTTCCTAGTGTGATTCAGTATTGCAAAATCAGTTTGTGTGGGGGTGGAAGCACTTCACTCATTTGACAAGTGGCGAATCAGCCTGACAATGGCAGTCAAACAAGAGCAGTGCTATGGAATCTGGTTACAAAGATTCACACCAGTTTCTACAATGGTAGCAGATGGTTTTTCCATAACTTAGTGAATGGTGAGTACCCAATTCCATAATTAATATAAATCAGGAAAGACCTGGGAAGTCGTATAGGAAACTTTATCGTGCCTGGAGTTTCTTGCAAAATGTTTAAGGTGGGATAAAGTTGCTATTGAAATGCAGGCAGGAGCCTTGTGTCTATAAAGCAAAGCTCTTAACAGAGGTAAACAAGATAGAAATGGATATTCTAACAAAAGAAATCAGAATGTACAACATGTTCCATAGTGGCATGGAATACAGAGTCCAGTGCAATAAAGAATAAAAGAGGGGATTACGCTGGCTGTAAGCAGATGGTATATACTTGCCTCTTTTATCAGATTCATAAATCTGGGTCCAAAACGCCATGGCTTGTGTCTGTGGCACTGCAGGGAGCTGACAGTCATTTGGGAGGCACGCTGGGAGGCCACTGCAACCATATAAACAGCATCATACATCAGAGCTGCTTCAGTCTGCATGAAAAACAGAAGGGGGTTTTTTAATTTACAGCTTTCTTCTCCTTACTCTTTTATCATCTCAGAATAAACATCCCATTCTACTTATGAGAAATTAGGGCTACTTTTTTTTCTGAGACTCCCATATGAATCCAAGGTTAAAATAAAGAGACTGGCCTTGTTTCTTAAGCCTTGTATTAATTTTTGCTATGAGGTATTGCTAAGGAAAATATTTAACAATCAGATGGAAGAGAAAGGAAGTGATGTTTAGTGATTAAAGCACAGGAACAAGGAGATTTCCATTTTATTCCCCTCTCTGCTATACATTTCCTGCTGTAGGAAAGTCTTTTGGGTTAAAATTTTGACAAGTGCATTGTGTAAAATTTTGAAAAGTGATTTAGGAGCCTAAGTCCCATTTTTAGAAGTTCCTAAAACTCAGATTTTTATAAGTTTTTGGATTCCTAAAGATGAAGAAATTTGCCTAGTTAGATTTTCAAATCCTGCTAATTATCTCTCTATCATCATGTGCCTGGACACCTTTAAAATATGTCCTTTAGTCTCCTAAATCTCATTTAAAAATCTCTAGGATTTAGGAGCTTAAATGTCTAGTCACTTTTGAAAATGGGACTTTGACACTTTTGAAAACTTTGCCCAAAGTGTTACTATAAGTCAATGGGACTTGTGTCACTGACAGATTTTTGAAAACTCCACTCTTACTTTCTGCCACAGTTGTCCTTTTATATTAAAGAGGGGTGATTTTTTTACTCATCTCATGGAGATGTTGTCAGAATTAATTCATTAGTATGCAACATTATTTATTTTAAAAATACTGACTAATTCAGAAATAAATTTGTGACAAAGAAAAAAATAATGACTTGCAGAGGAGAAACTGTACTCATTTATGCAAACTACTACATAGCTAACCCATCTTTTATTCTTTCTCTATGGTGTTCCTTTGGGAAATTAACAGATTTGATTCTTTGTCTGTTTCATTTACCTAAGTAAATTACAATGGCATCAGTCTTATCAGCGCTGGAAGCTTTTCCTGGCAATCAAATGTGATCCAAATATACCGACTAATCTTAAACTACTGAGAACAAGGAATCACTCCTGACACCTAGTCAGACTCTGCACCAAACATAGCTCCCACAATCAAAGCTAATAAAAAATGTTATAAATGGTGAGATGCAGGAGGCAGGAGCAGCCATACTGTGAGACAAGCATCTTAAAAAGTTCCAAACAGATCCTTGTGACTAAGACTCTAATCCAGAGTCCCACAAAGTCAGTGGAAAGACTCTCATTAACTTCAATAGGCTTTGGATCAGGCTTGAAAAATGAGGCTGACTAGGGCAAATTAATCTAGGGTTTGAATCAGTTTCACAAGAGTTACAAAATTTGGCCTAGAGAGTTTGAGGATTTCTGGTGGAAATGCTTCAGTGCAGATCTGTTTGCATCACCACTATAGTCATACCATGCCATTACTCCAAAATAAGATGGATATATTGTTTGTCTATGACAGCACCTGTTGGGTATGAAGCTGGAAACACTTGATCAAAGTTCACTGCTTTATAATTGTTAATATTCATCCATCTTGCTGTGTGACATTGAGCAAGTCACTTGTCCTCTCGGACTCTATCTCCTCTTTTGACTTTGTTTGTTTTGTCTATTAAGGCTGAATCATGTGGCTGCGCTGAGGAATGAGAGGGGCACTTTGCTCTGCTATGTTGATCACTCATATTGTGAATAGCTGTGTAGGGGAAAAAGTTGCTTATGTGGGACCGTGACACTCCCCGTATTGTACATGTGATCAGAAGTGAGTGGAGAATAGGTCTGGGCTGGCCAGCATAGTCCCTCCTCCTCCCCCAAGTGCCTTAGGAGAATACATGCAGTAGCCAATATAGACCTGATACTTATCTACTGGAGCAACTGGGAAGCAGATTGTGACTTAATCCCAATAAACACCCCAAATACATTCCTGGAAATGCAGTTTGAGTGGGGAAAGGCTGCACTGATACGAGAGATGGTAAAATATTGATGTGGATCACTGGTATGAATCTACAGCATTTCAAATCATCTCTGATGGTAGTCGATGGCATATGTGAAATGACTTGGTTTGTTGTTCTTCAACTTCAGTAACCACCAGTCAATGAAAAGGCCATACATTATATTGTCATGGGGTGAGAACTGTTTTCTCACCACTAGGAGTCAGTGTTAATATACTGCCCTACCAGGGTAGTAGTGCAAGCTTCAACTGCTGCCTATGTTATACCTGTTCTCTAGGTTTCATAGTTCAATAATAATTAGGATCATCACAAAAACATTTTTCCTGGCTGCTAGCTAATGTGGACTCGGGTGAGCTGATATTTTGTAAAAAACATGAAATAATAAAAGGCTCCTCTGCATTCACAACAAATGAGTGCACCAACACATTTCTAAAAACACTTAAAAAGCAACAAAGGCCCTGTAGCTCCTTAGGCCATGTCCACACTCAGGGGTTTTTTCGGGAAAAGGCTACTTTTCCCGAAAAAACTTCCCCTGCGTCCAGACTCAAGCCACGTTCTTTCGAAATTATTTCGAAAGAACGCAGCTTTTCTTTCGATGGCGGTAAACCTCATTTCACGAGGAAGAACGCCTTCTTTCGAAAGCTCCTCTTTCGAAAGAAGGCGTTCTTCAATGTAAAGAGGCCGTCTTCGAAAGAGAGCATCCAGACTCGCTGGGTGCTCTCTTTCGAAAAAGCAAGCCGCTTTTTCGAAATTTCTCCGTGCAGTCTAGACGCTCTCTTTCGAAAGAGGCTTTCGAAAGAGCCTCTTTCGAAAGAAGCCTGCAGTCTAGACATAGCCTTAGAGACTAACCAAAAAATATATAGATCATATCATGAGCTTTTGTGGGCACAACTCACTTCTTCAGATTAATATTAGAAAGCATAATCATTCTCCTGATGATGCACAACTTGTCCTAGCTTCATTGTTTAATGAATTACAGCAGTATTGTAGCTAATGGAATATGTAAACTTGCTATATATATTGAAAGTAAGCACAGCTGATTAGCAATCTTGTCTGTTTATATTGTTTCCGAATAGTAAGACATCTGAACAAACTTGGACATTCGGAAAAGGAAGGTTCTGTTTAATAAAAGAAGAGATCTAAACTCTGTTTTCTTAGAACCTAGTCCTGCAATCAGATGTGTATAAATCAATGGTTCTGCCTGCACATATGCCTTTGCAAAACTGGGGCTTTAGACTCTAAGGGCATGTTTACACTAGGAAATTATTTTGAAATAAGCGTTATTCCTACTGGAAAGCAGGAGTTATTATTTTGAAATAAGCAGCCCTTTATTTTGAAACAACAGGCTTGGTAGTGTGGACACTCCACTTATTATTTTGAAATAAGGACTAGTCGACTATCCGATAAGCAACTGCTTATCGGATAGTCGACAGGTCACTTCCCCCCTCCTCCACTTGCTTCCTCTATCAGAGAGTATGTTTAGACTATATGCCTCTGCCTACCGAGGCATGTAAAATAGGCTACCCAACGTAATCAATGAAGCTGGGATTTAAATATTTCCGGCTGGCTCAGCTGATTGTCGGCACAGCACGCGAGTTAAGACGAGGATCGGTCAACAAGGGAAGCCTTTGTCGACCGCTCCCTTATGCCTCGTGAAACAAGGTTTACAGGAGTAATCAACAAAGGCTTCCCTTGTCGACCGATCCACGTTTTGACTCGAGCGCTGTGCCGACAATCAGCTGAGCCAGCTCAGCGCAGCGGCCATTTTTATTTTAATGAAGCCGGGGATATTTAAATCCCAGCTTCATTGACTATGTCAGGTAGCCTATTTTACATGCCTCTGTTGGCAGAGGCATGTAGTCTAGATATACCCAGAGGCCACAAGAGAGATGGAAGAAGAGAGTACTTCAAAGCGACAGTGCCTCATGGAGCCTGGGGTGCCGGGCTCCGTGCGATGCCGCCACTTTGAAATGCCACTGTGGCATTTCAAAGGGGCAGTGCCACATAGCTGATCCTGAGCTCTGTGCAGTGCCATCCCTTTGAAATACTGTGGCGACATTTCAAGGCAGTAGTGCTGCATGGAGCCCGGGATCAGCTGGGGAGTCCCCATCTGACCCCTGACTCCATGCAGCATGCCAGCTTTGAAATGTACAAGAGTTCCCAGGAGGGGCTCTTGTGCATTCCAAAGAGGAAGCTCAGCATGGAGCCTGGGTCCAGCGTGGGACTCGAGTCCCGCACTGACTCCAGGCACCATGCAGGCACTTCTGCTTTGAAATGCTCTTGTACATTTCAAAGGCGGAATGCGGAAGTATCTATTGACTAGTTGAGTAGTGGATGGAAATTCCATCAACTACTTGACTAGTAAATTAATTGCTAGTTAACATCCCTAGTGTAGACCAGGGCTAAAGTCATAGGGATGCAGACAATATCTACTCTACTCCATCTCGTAGATTTCTGTAAGCACTGCAGTAATGCTTAAATGAGAATTTTTTAAAAAATGCTAAGGATCATTGGCCTGGGATATTCTCTATAATGATTAGTGAGTTTCAGAATTACATCTGAAATAATTTTGTAATGAAGTCTGTTCTTAACATGAATTGAATGATGTGGGCTGCAGCATAGAATATTTTTTGTATGCTGGAAAAAACTGCCAAAACCTAGAACCTAGTTTGTTAGACTTACTCAACTCAACTGTTTCTATCTTTCCTTTCAGTGCTTAGAAGGGCACTCCCTCTCCCTCCCCTCTCCTGCCCAATTTCTCATCAAGATACCTTTCACTTATCACTAAATTACATCTTCAAAGCACGAGTGCTGCTGTAGATGATCAGAATGGAGAAAGAAGGCACTTTTCAATTTAAAAATGCTATTACTAGTCTACAAGTACGGTATTTTTCCTTGCAGATTACTAATACTATACCTCTCTGGAAGTTTTTATCTCCTACTATATTCATCACATTCTGAACCTTCTTAGAGAAATGAGGCTTCTTCAAGTGCATTTGACAAGAGAGATAAATGATAAGTGCAAAGCATCCTGTCCTGGTGCATTGTAACTCATTTATTCATGAGAGTGTCACTGGTTGTCACATGGCTAACCACAACATTAGTTAAAGGAACAAATTCACTACCATGGATAAGAAAAGCAAAATAAAATAAAATATTTAAAATGCAGGTTTACTTTTGAGGATTCTCTTCTAACATTTGTAAAATGAAGTTAATGGAAAAGCAAATGGGAAGCTTCTACTTCTGCTTAAACTTGGTCAGACTTCCAACAGCGCACATAGAACTCTGTCTTGTATTCCTGCTCAGGAGACTATTCCCATTAACTAGTTACATAAATAAGGGCTGCAGTAGTAGGCTCATAATGCTTGGGCAGATGTTGACCACCAAATTAATTTTGTTTCCTAAGTGTCTTCCTTTGCTGCCCCCTACTTTCTTCACTTCTACCTACCCAGATAAATATGGGCGACTAAGAACAAAACTTATTTGTTTATCCTTAGATTGGAAATTGATTTACAAAGTCCTTTGGAGCCATCTGTTCTAAGTTCATGCTATGGTTATTCACTTACTGTCATCATGCCATCTAGGAGACCAGTTTCTGGTTTGGGTGGTGCTTGTAACCTTTCCATTGACCACTTTTCAATAACTGATGAAACTTGTGGATTGTCAATGTTGAGCAGGCGAAATCCGGTCATGTTTACTCCACTGTATCTGTAGGGTTCCAGATCTAATGCAAATAGATCCTAAATGATCATTTAAAAATAAAAACAAAATATTTTAAGATGTATTATTTTAGAGCAAACTGTTTGTCAGTTATAATCAATGCTTCTCAACGAAGGCTGAACTCTGCACTTTTTGTCATTTTCAATTAAATGCTGGTGTATATTGTTTTCCTTTGCATCTCTTCCCTCTGCTGTCTCGCAAGCACTAGTCACACCTGCATTTGTGTATAGATTTTTTTTTTAAATAAATCTCATATCTGGTTTCTTGGAACATAATAATCAGTTCCCCATAACAGCACTATTTAACAAGCAAGCTGAACTTCAGTATCCGATTTTAATTTGTCAGTCTTCTCATAATGTTACAACTACAACAAGCCAAAATGAAGTAGTTTTTGGCCAACGTTAAGTGTACTTTTCAATCCCAGGAATGAAAATTCTAGGTGTGGAGAGTTTCTCCTGCCTTGCCAGCAACAAGTAACTTGCTGTCACCGTGCCTAACATATGTCAGGCCAGTGCATAGAACTCTATGGCTATGTCTGTACTGCACTGTTTTATGCAAGAAATATGCAAATGAGGTGAAGCGTGGCATATCGCCGCACCTCATTTGCATAATTAATGAGCGGCTGCTTTTTGCGCAAGAGGTTTTGCTCAAAAAGGAGCCATCTACACAGCTCCTTTTTGTGCAAAACCCCCCTCTTGCGCAAGAGCCATTCTTCCTGAAAAGAATGCTGAAGAACGGCTCTTGCGCAAGTCTGGGGTTTTGCACAAAAAGGAGCTGTGTAGATGGCTCCTATTTGCACAAAAGCCTCTTGTGCAAAAAGCAGCCACTCATTAATTATGCAAATAAGAAGGGCTTGCCGAATCACGGCAAGCCCCGCTTGCCAGCCACGCTGTCCAGCAATCTGCACATGTGCAGATCGCCCAAACCCAGCTCTTCTGGGTTGCAGTCTACTCGCCACAGGCGAGTAGATTGCATTATTTGTCAAGCCCTGCAAATGATGCACTGCAATATTCCACGCTTTGCCTCATTTGCATATTTATTGTGCAGTATATACATAGTCCCAGTGTATTAGACACTTGAAGTTTATAGGGCAGGAAAATAATGGCTACTGTAAGTGACAATTCTGTGACACTTTTCAAAACTATATGTTGTGCGGTAAAAATGAGACTTGTTTGCTAGAGATGAAGTTTTTTGCATTTCAGAAGAAAGTCTTGCTGATAGCAGCAGACCAGTGAAGCAACAAACGATCAGGTTGTGGCTGTGTACTGACATTACCTGTAAAGTGTCAACATTTACAATATCACAGCGATGTCTTGCTCTGAATGTAGAGGTCTGCAGGGGTACAAGTGTAGTGATACGCTTCAGATACTATAGCTTGCCAACTGTCTTGTAAGTATTGACATTATAAATTTGAATGAACTAATCTTTTACAAAGGAGAGAAGACCATAGTGTTACATATTTTTGGGAGGCAATTAGGGTAGATTGTATGGAAGGTTTTTCTAGATTCCATTTCAAGTTCTAAACATTTAGTACCTGCAGTTTTCAGACACACAATTTTTTTCAACCATTGCAACACATTTGTTTAAATAACTTAATCGTAGCCAGGCAGACGATGAAATTTTTGGGTGTAAAAAGGACAAAAATAATAATAATGCTGTAAAACTTAGAACAAAAATTCAATTTTCTCCAAATTTCAGTTGTGTTGACGTACCCCCAGATTTCTCTTGAGTACTCCTAAGGGTACTCCTACCTCTGGTTGAGAAATACTGGCCTAATCCACCACAGCTGTTGCCCTACAGTTGAAGGACCTTGACTATCTTCTTGCTGCATAACTGAGAAAAGCAGAGCAGAAGGAACAGAAAGAGAATAATTTTAGAGGCCCTGATTCATCCAAGTATTTTGGCATGTGCTTGACCCTCATTAACTTGGACTTAATCACATGCTTCAAGTTAGGTAGGTACGCAAGTTCTTTTATGATTAAGGGCTGAATTAAGCACGTGCTTAAAGGCTTTGCTGAATTCTGGCATTACCAAAACTGTACAGAAAAAGAGATAGGGCTTCATCTAGAGGACAAGGGTTCAACCCCAAATGGGGAAGTTTGGATTTGCTCCAAACATGAATTTCTGTTCTCAGGCCCATTTCTATAATTGGCTAACTCAGAACCCTACACCTAATCATCGGTTCTCTGCCAAATTTGGAGACATTTTCATCCAGACTTAATTGTTTGGCTTCATCGCTACACAAAGCACTTTCTCAAATGTGATTCTGTTAATGGGTATTTCATTTTAATTATTTTAACAAAGCAAAGTAAGAATTAGTGGGGGAAAGTATTGGCCAGTGCTACAACTTCAAAACCTTGGCTCCTGAAATAATAATAATAAGTAGTAGTTTTTTAGGGTGTGTCTAGACTACACCTCTCTGTCGGCAGAGAGATGTACATTAGGCACATTGAAATTGCTAATGAAGCAGGGATTTAAATATCCCTCACTTCATTAGCATAAATATGGCCACCGTTTTTTTCGAAATGGAGCTTTTTCGAAAACAAGGCAGTCTAAACACGGATCTGTCGAAAATAAACCCTTTTTTGACAGATCCTCTAAACCTCATTTTTTGAGGAATACACAATCTGTTGAAAAAGGGTTTATTTTTGACAGATCCTATCTAGACTGCTGTTTTTCGAAAAAGCTCCTTTTCAAAAAAATGGCAGCCATGTTTATGCTAATGAAGCATGGGATATCTAAATCTCTGCTTCATTAGCAATTTCGATGTCTTTGATTTGCATCCCTCTGTTGACAGAGGGACACAGTCTAGACATAGCCGTAGTTTTTTTAACTGTAATGGTGACATTCAAAACTCAGAGGGAGATGCAAGTTTTCAGCTGTCTCCACTGAAACAATGTTATTGGCAAAACTCTCAGTATTTCTTACCAGTGTTGTAAAAAAGTAGTGATAGTATTCAGTCATCATTCCCATGGAAAGAATCTGTTGAAGAAAATCAAAGAGTGAAACAGACTTTCTAAATAGCCTGACTTGTGGTACAGGTTGAACTTCTCTAGTCCAGCAGCCTCAGGGCCTGATGCATGTCAAACCAGAGAATTTGCTGATGCACGCAAGATCAGTATTGTCTAGCAGCATTACCAACACTTCCACTGCTTACTGGGTTCTTGGAAGTCATTGACAGGCAAACTGGAGCTAAAGAAGAGCACAGAACACTGAGAGCCAGGACTGGTGGCCGTGAACAAACTTTATGGGACTGCAAGAAACTTGATCACACCTATGATAAATGGATATCTGGCTAACTAAAATCAGGTCAGACTACAGATGTTGTTGGACCAGAGAGTGCTGGACTTAGAGAGGTTCAATCTGTATTTACAGATAAGGATCATGTCTACCTATCCCAAAATAAAGATCAAGAAAATGGCCATAATAAACAAGAGGAAAGACAGAGTTAATGGGAACCATGAGTGTTATTGTGAGGATTTAATATCTACATATTTGTCCACAAGAAACTTCACTGAGGCTTTGCCTACACTTCCAAGTTTAAAGCACTGCTACAGCAGTGCTTTAACACAACTGTGTGGTCATGGCAGCAGCACTGGAAGAAAGCTCTCCCAGTATGCTAGGTAAACCACCACCACAAGGGGAGTAGTTAACAGCACTGGGAGCCTATTTACACTTATTTTTTCACATCCTTGAGCAACAAAGTTACAGCGCAGTAACTTGCCAGTATAGACAAGTGCTGAAACTGCTAATTTATTTCATGTCCATTTCTGACCAACTATGCAACGGTAACCATTTTCATTTGCTACTGAGTGATGAATTTGAATGGATAAAATAGATATGAAAGATTTTGCACCCTCTTTGCTAATCCCCTAAGTCATCCATTACTGAATAAACCTATTGTTCAGGTAAAACCCTTTTTAAGGGAAGGATCACTGGCCAGATATGAGAGATTGTGTTGAACATGACAAAATCATTCTATCAACCTTTGATGGCAGTACTTAAAATGTTAAGTTAATATGCCCTCCATCTGGAAAATGGCTTTATGAGCAATAGGTAAATGTGGCCATGAAGATGAGATGAGTTTTTGCTGAGTTGTAATTGCAGTTGCCAGTAACTTGAAACTAATAAGAGAGTTGCAGAATCAAAAGGCAACAAATTAATCCACTTATTTTAATGGATTTCCATTAACCTACATTCATATATCCAGGCTACATTTAGCACACTCTTCTTATACACAATGTCAAAGGAGGATTTTATGAATGCACTGAGATGGTGTTTAAGATGCCTATAATTGAGTGGGTGCCATAGATGAAATTAGTCTAGTCTTCTCTGTGTAGTTCCCAGGTGACACGTGTATATCCCAAAAATCTTGATCACAACTGGCACTAATCAGTACCTTGGCTTTTAAGTGCAAGAAAGTGTCCAATGACTTTGATGGCCAAATCCAAAGACAACTGAAAGCAATAAAAGCATTATCCTTGAATTAGGGTACGTCTACTCTGCATGGCTATTTCAGGATACTGGAAGTACCCTGAAATAGCTATTCCACATCTTAATTATTTTGAAATATTTTTTGAAATAACAGGCACTATTTCGGCATCCCAGTAATCCTCGTTCCACAAGGGTTAAGGGATATCTTGAAATAGTGCATTATTTCAAAATTTGGCCCTGTGTAGATGTGCCAAATTTCAAAATAAGCTATTTCAAAATAGATTCGAAGTAATATGTAAGAAATTTGTGTAGCACAAATTCCATATCTTATTTCGAGTTAATGGTGCTGTGTAGACGAAACCTTACTGGGCTTCAAGTCAGGCCATGAATGTGCATGAAGACTGAACTCTTCTATCATTCATAAAGATAGTTCTTTCAAGTCTAAAGGTTTAAACACATTTATTCATCAATGGCTTGCACCTTTTATAATTATTTATATCTGTGCAAAATAACATTTCACACCTGAGTTGCACTACTGTAAAATAACTATATAATGTTCAGGGCAATGGCAAATCAATTTCACTATCAAGTTGTAAGGGGAAGCCTGTGCCATTAATCAAGCACAACTTGTTAATTAGGGACCTTTCATTTTGATTAATTTGCTTATTTATTCTAAAAATAATCCCCTCTTTATAGCAGGTTCACCTAGTACTTTACTTATTAAAGGACAAAATGAAATGCCACAAGAAATTTTTAAAATTTCCTGACATTTCTCTCTACAAAATAAGCAGGAGAATTTCTCTATATTGCTGTGATATCTAGAGCACAGGAAAGAAAGCCCACTGAAGTCCCCTTAAACAAAGGTGCACTACTGCAAGGTAGCTCTTCAAATGTGTCATTAGCTTTAAGTTTCAAAATATGTTTAGTAACTGGGTATGCAGTGGATCATCACAATGACTTCTCATCTCTGCATGCCTCCTTGCATCTCATTCCTGAGAACAAATACGGTTGTGTCATTGTATCACAGCTCCTAATAGACATTTGACCAGGTTACCAAAAGAGCTTTATAATTTAGCATGTGCTGCAGAAGATGGAGAATGGAGGGACTTTAATTACTCAAAAGCTTCAGAGGGGTAGCTGAGTTAGACTATAACAGGACATTTCTGTACCCAGATATTTCTGAGAAAGTTAACATGGCAACACACACACTTTCCAATAAATTCTTGGAATCTACTAGGAAAATGTTTGGTTCAGAAAGTGGAGGAAGTAACAAGGGGCAGATCCATTTTAGACTAGATTTTGACCATCAAGGAGGAAATGGTAGAGAAATTGAAGGCAGTAGGCTATTTGGGTGAAAGTGATCATGGTGATTTCGTGATTCTTGGATAGGAAGGAGTAAGAGTGCAGAATAAGGACAACAGACTGCAAAAAAAGAGATAATTTATAACAGTTTTCAAATATATAAAGGGCTATTATAAAAAGGACTGTAATCAATTGTTCTCAGTGTTCACTAAAGGTAAAGCAAGAATCAGTAGGTCTAATCTGTAGCAATGGAGATTTAGGTTAGCTATTTAAATGTTTTTCTTAACTGTAAAGGTAGTTAAACTGTTGAACAGATTTCCAAGGGAGGTTGTGAATCCCCATCATTGGAGTTTTTTAAAAACGGGCTAGACAAACACCTGTCAGGGATAGTCTAGTTTCGAGCTGGACTTGATGACTTCTCAAGGTCTCTTCCAAATCTACATTTCTGTGATTCTATGATAGGAATACAGTACTTTGACAGAGCATTATCAATGCTTGCTTGCATATTGCTTATTCATTGTCAGTGCTATTATTTTGTTTCGTGAGCATTAAGTTACTAATTAATCAAATAATTAGATGCATTACCACCACTCTATTTCCTCAGACTACGAAGATAAGCCTTATTAAATATATCTCACCCACATACCCTAGATGCTGAATGTTCTTATGAAACAAAGAGAGAACTATATTGTGTAAATCCAGAGTACAGTAACGCCAAAGATTTAAATCAAGCTATTTTACATTTACTCTGGTAAAACTGAGTCCAATACATTGAGTTACCCTTCTCTGAATACACACTTAGTGTAGAATTCGGCTCCAAATTTACACAAACTTGGAGAAATGCTATAGTCTATGAAATATTTCAATCACAAAATAACTCTTCTATTAATTTCACTTTATACCATCACACACATTACTAAAACTTTGAACAAATATCTGTCATCTTAATTAAGTGACGCAAGTGTCACTATAACCTGCTGACCAGTGTGTGGTACACGTTTCCCTGTGTGCTTGTTCCACAGCGGATGGAAGTTGTATAGCCGCTAGTTACAGTACCTGGCTCTTCAGCCTAAGGATGTTAAATTGCGGTTAGCTGGCTAATCAGGTAGTCGATACAATTTGTATCGACTAAACGATTAGTAGATAAGGGCCACTCTGCAGATTGCAGTGGGGGTAGCTCCTGGAGTCAGCTGGAGCTGGGACTCAGCACTCCTGGCTCAGGCTGGCTCCAGGAGCCACCGGACTCTTACTACATTTAAAATGCAGAGGCACAGTGTCCTGGACTAGTGTGAGCCCAGACTGCTCGGTGCTGGCTTGCGCCGAGTCCAGCAGCCCCTGTTCACAATGGCCAGGGCTGGCTAGAGGTAGGGGCTACTCCAACAGCAGTCCCTGCATGTGGCCTGCCCTGGCCACTGGTAACAGAGGTTGCTCTGGCAGCAACACTGGCTCCTGTCCCCCCCGTCTTGCTGCCTGTCATACAGAAGCAGCAAGGGGGCTAGCAAATAATTGAGTAGTTGACTACTCCCTAACATCCCTACTTCAGCCCAAGTTGTGGAGACCAATGCTCTTAGTTCTGGAAGCCCCTAGTTCAATCTCATGAAGGTCACCAAAGGTGGCAGTTGCCAGAAAATGAAGATTTTGCCTCATATCTGAAAATATTAGTTAGCCTAGAAGTACCAGCCTGCTCTCTCCCTGTCTCTGAGTCTGCTGGATGTAGAGACTCCTCGATGCACCTAGCATACACAGCCATAGAAGGTGCTCACTTTTCCAGTGGGGCACTGTGCACATAGTTGCAACCACCTAATGCTGTCTTAGGGCATGTCTACACTAGGAAATTATTTCAAAATAACTTAATTCGAAATAATTCCTGAAATAACAAAATTGAAATAGTGTGTCCCTACTATGGGGGAGCCTCAAAATTAGTCCGAGGCAGGCTCCGTTATTGTGGACATGCTACCTCGACTTATTGCCCCAGGAAGCACTGGGAAGTAATTACTTCAAATTACTCTAGGGAGTAATTATTTTGAAATAGCAGCAGTGGAGAATCCACACTATGGCTATTGCAAAATAGCTATTTCAAAATTATCATTATTTCCAGAGAAAAGCAGAAATATAGATTTCAAAATAACCAGCCCATTATTTTGAAATAACAGGCTTGGTAGTGTGGGTGCTCCACTGATTATTTTAAAATAAGTGGGGGTTATTTCAAAAGAACTCCCTAGTGCAGACCAGGGCTTACATTGCTCCTAAACCTGCCCCCATTCAAATGATATGTGGTATAAAGGTATTTTCAAAAGAGGTGGTGAGATGCACTGAGCATGCTCTGTGGTTTGGTTGAAGACTTAAACCCAGGCATAAGAGTTTGTCCAGCTGACTCATCTAATTAAGCTAGAGGACATGTTTTAAAGGAGCCACATGGCCAGAAAAGGAAATCTCCCCAGATGACTGTCTCTTTAAGGTCGCTAAGAGAGAAGGGGATCCCTCATCTCAACTTCTTTCCCCCTTGCTCCCAAGCCTACATGGTGATTTGGAAGGAAAGATCCCTTCACAATCATGGGAATTCCTCCAGCAGAGGGAGAGTAGAGCCAAAGCTGCTTGGGGTAAGACTATGCTGCAGTTGTGCCACTGTAGTGCCATAGTGTAGATGATTCCTACAACAAAAGAAAGGGTGTTTCTGTCAATATTTTTAATCCACCTCTTTGAGGGTGTATCTAGACTACATTTTTTTTTTAAAAAAAGTGGCCTTTTTTTGAAAAAACTTCACCTGCGTCTAGACTTTGATTTAATTTCTAAATTAAATCAAAAGAACATGGCAGTTTTTTCAACTGTGGAAAACCTCATCTTACAAGGAATAATGCCTTTTTTTGAAAGGGCTCTTTCCAAAAAAGGCACTATTAAATGCAAAAAGGGCTTTTTGAAAGAGAGCATCCAGACTGCCTGGGTGCTCTCCTTTGAAAAAGCAAGCCGCTTTTTCGAAAGAAATGGTTGCAGTCTAGATGCTCTCTTTAGAAAGAGGCTTGTAGTCTAGATGTACCCTGAGAGGCTATAACTGGGTTAGCAGAAAAATTCTTCTGTCAACCCACTTGGGTCTACTTTGGGGTTAGGTAAACCTAATTCCAGTTGC
This sequence comes from Pelodiscus sinensis, assembly GCF_052426305.1. Taxonomy (NCBI): domain Eukaryota; kingdom Metazoa; phylum Chordata; order Testudines; family Trionychidae; genus Pelodiscus; species Pelodiscus sinensis. Next base: position 186,474,896 of record NC_143052.1, read on the forward strand.
TCAGATCACAAAGTTTCCTATAGCCCTGAACGACATAGTTAGGTCAGTCTAATTTTTAAGTGTAGATCAGGTCTTAGAAAAATGGGACTAGGCTGCTACCTACCATCCAGTCATTGGGGTTTGAATACTGAAGTGGTAGAGTTTTTATCTTAAAACGAAATTTAAAAGTTTGAGTTCTATTCTCCTTCTTTCTCAAGCTCTTTTCTTACTGGAGCTATACGGGGAGGTCGAAGTAATGCCGGTAGGTAGTTTCTCACCCAGAGAAGATGTGTCCTAGAATAGTAAGCAGTGTTAAGGAGCCATGGAGCTCATCTTGTACCATCTCCCATGCTGCTAAGCACAGAACAGGATTTTGATCTTGCATAATGCAACAACTAGGCTTCGGAACTGACTGATAGACTGAGAAGGTGCCATACGGTATGTGTCTTACTGGGACCTGGGCAGTCGTATAGTCAGGATAAACTGTGAGCTGGTTAAGTCCCTTACAATTAGAGATACTCTAGCCAAGGAAAGTCTTTAAAATGGCATTTTAATGAAGTATCCTTTCCTATTTTATCATTGTTCCATAGAAGTTGTGTTATCCTGCACTTTACCAACACAGCATTTCTGATCTTCAACAGAGTCCAGCTGGCACAAGGCCGGCAGGCTCCCTCTCTGGCTCCACATGGTTCTTTAGAAACGGGACATGTCCCAGCTGCTCCTAGATGGAGGAAAGACCACAGGGGCTCCATTAGTTGTTCCCGACTCCAGTGCTGGCTCTGCAGCTCCTGTTCGCTAGGAACCTCAGCCAGTGAGAGCTGCAGGGGCATTGTTCAGAGCCAGCTGGCTGTACCTCTGCCCAGGAACAGCAGGGACATGTGGAGAGCAGCTGAAACCCCCTCCCATGCCCTGATGCCCAGTCTTGAGCCCCCTCCTGTACCTAAGTTCCCTCTCTCTTAGTTAACTGGAATTTTTGACTTACCAGCACCCACCACATATGCAGATAACAAAGCTGTTACTGTAGTTAGAGTGCTTACTACTGTGGCACATAGTTTTAGAAATCCTGTAAGAACTGAATGAGTTATTTTGCTGCTTATGACCACCACAGAGCTGAAATGACTATAGAAATCTTCATAAAACATTTTATGGGTGTTCTAAATCTTACTAAAAATATAGGCACATTCTGTAAACAATGTAAGAACAAAAAAGTGGGGGGAGAAGAGAATTTAAAATGAGTAGCTACAAAATCAGTCAGCTTGTCTAGCAGTAAAAGCTACCTCAGTTATGCTTAAGTCAGAAGAGTAAATTGCAAGTTAATATTAAAAACGTAACCAAAGTAGATAAGCCATGACACATAAAAAGAGTCTTCCGTATCAAAGAGACCTGACCTTTTCTATCTCTCAGGACACAGAATTCCCCACAAATTATTCCTATTGTATTTAACTTTAGAACAGTTGATCAGTAAGTACGGTTGGTCAAAAAATAAAAATTCTCAAAAATGTCAATATTTATAAGGGTTTTTTTAGGTTCTAGGTTAAAAATTAAATCCAGATTTCATGTTATAAACACATCTTCTCAAATTCTGACATTTTATGTGACATCTTCATAACATCTCTAACATTTTTGATTAAAAAGTAGATTTAAAAAAAGTCAATTTAAAAACAATGATTTTTGATTCATTAACCTTTCTGTTAAAAAATTTAAGGCAGTTCAATTAAGAAATAGTGAGCTTTGTAGCCTTTTTATTTCTAGAAAATTAAAATGTTCCTTGCCCAAACACAGTCCTCTTATCATAAAGCCCACTGTTTACTTTTATTTTATTTTACATGGACATTAAAGATTTCTTATATCTTTTAGTAAAAGAAGTTAACTGGCTCTGTCTGGCCAAAATTTCAACTCTCTCACTATTATGTCAGTCTTTATAATGTTGCCAAAGCCACATGGAGGTTAGAATCTCCACTGGCATGTAGATATGACAGAAGGTTTATAAGTCAGAAAGATTACATATTCTGTTAGCAGAATTTATAGACTGTCAGCAGAGTCACATAGGCCTTGCATGTTTGTAAATTTAATCTGCCAAATCATTGGTTTGAAGAGAATTAGACTGAGATTTTCAAAAGTAGGTTAGGTACTATTAGGTCTCTTTGAAAGTGCCACACTATAGACTCCGCTAGTGCAGCATGTTTAGTTTGTTAGTGCTCTCAGTTCAAAGTTTAAGAACAACATAATGCTATGAAGCACATACGCTTTTTCAGCTCAATTGATGGTTCAAGATATCACAAAATCTATTTACACAGGTGGTAGAATCTTATGCTCCATCAGCCATATTGCTCCAGTTCATGGAGATTATAAATTCTTTTGGAGGAGTGTTAGTCACATACTACGTTGTTTTGCAGTTCAGTGACTAACATATAATCATCTTTCCTCCACATCTAGAATTACAGCAAATATCATCTTCCTATCAAAAGACAATATAATGCTCTGTATAGGGGGAACAGTCCCTTCAGAGTTCCAGTTGGAAATTATATCTAGTCAAAAGCTCTCTCCACTGCTTTTGCTCTAGAGAAAATTCCAAGCAGCTACAAAAAAGGTTAGGAAACTGACCGGGGTTAGAAAGTCACACATTTTTCCAATCTTCCCAGATTTAGGTCTGAGAAGGGACAGCTGTGATTCTGACCAGTTAGTCAGAACATCTGGACCCTGTTAGGCTGGTGAGGGTTCCAATAAATCTACAGACTATCAAACACCAAGCATCAGATCTATAGAGCTATCCTGTAATCATGAGATACCAACCTGAATATAGACACCCCCACACATATTTGCTTCAGCTGTCTTTTGATCAGAGAAAGTGCCAACATATTTTTGCTTTTCCTTCATCTGCATTCCATAACAAGCCTGTCTTATAACCACCATTTCTCCTCCTCTTACAAAAGCTTAAAAATCCACTTGTCTAATTTTATCTCCAAAGCCTAAAGTTCATTCCACATCCTGGCTATTACTCCTTTTTCTGCAGTAGCCACATCCTCTCTGACTTCTTCTATCTTTCCCTCTCCAAGCCATTCAGTGTGCTATGCTGCTTCCTTCCCCATAGCTCTGACCCAAGGCACAGTCCTACTCAGTTCCCTTTTTCTTTCCACAATCCACTTCATGCTTGACTTTACTTCAGTTCTTTGCAGAGCATCTTTGCAGCCTGCTTCCTATCACTTTCTTCGGTTCTCTTCCCTGCACGCCATGATTTCCCACTGTAGTGCAGCCTTTGGCTACTCATGTTTTGTTGATTTTTTGTGCTTGAAATACTCCCCACCTCCACTAGTGAGACAGCTAATCTTAGTCACTTCCTTGGAACTGACTTTGTTTGCTTAGCCTTCCACTGCAAAACTCTTTCCTGTGTCATCTGTTCCTGCTGTTCAGAACTACCACTCTATGTGCCAAAAATAAATCAAAGCACATGACTTCCTGGTGCTTCCCTGCTGTTTCTCAGCTTCATTATATCTGATGTAGCCCCTATAAACCAGAGATAGACAAATAACGGCCTGAGGGCTGGATCCAGGGTTAGCTTCTGGTGGGCCCCCACAGTTTTATTTACCTGCACAGCTGCAGGTACCAGCTATCGTGGCTCCTATTGGCCACTGGAAGCAGTGTCCTGGTCCTTGGCACTTACTGCTGTTCCTGTTGACCAGGAATGGTGATCCATGGCCAACAGGAGCAGTGATCACAGCTAGTTGTGGCTGTGCAAGTAAATATAGCACTAGCGGCCTGTCAGGGGCTAATCATGATGAACTGCCACTATGTTATTTCCCACCTCTGCCCTAACCTGTTAGCCAACGTGCTTAGGCCTGTGTGGTGCCTTAGTGAAGACACTCTGTGTCTACATGGGCACAGGAATCTGCCTGTGCTGATCAGCTTGCAGGACTGGAGTCCTAATCCTACAAAGACTTACATGCTTTCTGCACTGAGGAGTAAACACACTACATAAAAATAAGCTGGTGCATACATCTTTGAGGCAATGGGGCTTTGGATTGCAACCTTCTTGGGACAGGAATTTTTAGGGTTTATCTTTGTCTGTATCTGGGGTGCTGTAGAAATTCACAGTACATAACAATACAAATGTTTTCTTTCTCTCTCTTTTCTCCAGCTTAGAATTTGAAATTTGGCGAGGTGCAACCAGTCAACCAAATTCTGCCCCATTACTCTGGTGTGAATCCAGAGTTGTTATATTGTCTTCAGTGGAAATAGTACAGATGCATTCTGATGTAATCTGTTTAATTTGATCCAGGAGGTTTTCTGGAGACACTTGAATTGAACAAGTCATTATGCACTTGGAAAATGATCCTTACATTTAGACATAAGGTTAAAAAAGTTGAAACTGGACGTATTAAAAATAATGAAATATTCCTTTCATCCCGGCAGAATCCAAAGTTGTAATTAAAATTGCAAATCATCTTTGCTGGTTCAACCTATATTCTCATCAGAAATATAGCTCAGCACATCTCCAAAGTGCTGTAAAACTCAGCAGAGCTCATATACTCTGTTGCTCTGTACCAACTTTCTTTGATAACAGATCTATAGTTTAAGCCACTTGAATTCCATTTTATTGTTTCCCAGCAAATGAAAACCAAATGGCATGATATCTTTGAGAATGAGAAATGAACATTGTTGGGTTTTTTCCCCTCTTACCTGCTTAAGGATTTCTGCTGCTGTTTCATGTGAGCAATCAAATATCACATAGAACTCCTTGCCTTTCTTCATCTCCTTGAGTAAAGGCCTGGCATCTTTATTCCCAGAGGGCAACTGACGGATTTTGATTTTAATGTTATATCTAGAAGGGGCTTTGATGAGCTCTTGCAGGCGAATTAGACCTAGAAAATGACAACCAATCATACGGTTGAATGTTCTGTGAAATGAGCATTTATAGCCACTCAGTCTCTTATCATTTCCAATATATTTCAAGCTGCCACCTATCTAAAGGTTAAGCTATTAACTTTTCATTTGTTATCTTTCTTGCTAGTATGGCTTATGCAGCTGTTTTCCTTTTGTGGACCTATTTACCTTGGAATCATAAAACACTACAAATAGGCTCGAATTTTGCTGGTATGTAATTCTTTCTTTCTCCCCAGTCTCTCATCATAAATATCTATGTTAAACAAAGCAAACCAGAATTGTGTAACCCTCATGTAAACATTCCTTTATGATTTCAAAGGTGGGCAAATAATAGGAACAAATTCAGGCCACAGCATATCCACCATAGATCATTTACAATCTAGTAGATTAGGATGAGTGGCACGTCCCGATATTTATTTGTAGGCCTTTCTGTGGTTATCACTCTAGTGCCAGAGTACCTTGGATTACCTCTGAGGAATGGGACTATCATTCATTATATTCACTGGAGAAAGTGAAGCATAGTGAAGGTAAGTGTCTTGTATAACATCAGACAGGAAGAACAATGCTGTTACTATCTCCTGATACTCAGTTCTGTGCCTTAACCACAAGACTATCCTGCTTCTCATGATATAAGACATTCGAGGCTTGATTTCCAGTGGCTTAAAAACTCAGGGTTTTTTTTTTTCCTTTTATTTACACCTTCAGCTGGGTGTAAATCTGTTCACTTTAAGTGAGGGCTATGCTGACGTACCTCAGTCGAGGATCTTCCCCCAACTACCTGCATACAGTACACTGCTTACTAGGCATCTAGCTCAGTAGAACTCTTGAATCTTATTTTAAGTGTGGTATTGCTTTCTCTTTCTCATTCTTCATGGACCTAAATTTCCTACAAAAACAGTATGCTGTACTTCTCCTGCGTGAAAGTAAAAAGAGTACGTGATATAGTGAGTACCCCACACTGGCCCTGCAAAAGATGAATTGGGCCAGGTGAGCCTAATGAGCTGATTAGTCTCCCACTGGCTTTCCTCACACTTGTCAGGAACGTGACAGACACAAATCGATGGGAGAGTGCTTAGCCATTGATCTGATGTGTCTTTACCAGACCTGCCAAATCTGCACCACTGCATCAATCACAGCAGTGCCAATTTAACTGGCAGTCTAGACGTGACTGTAGTAACCTAGTCAGGGAGCTAAGTCCCAAGAAAATGCTGAGATTTGGGAGGGAGATTGGCACTGCAGGCAAGAAGGAGAGACCGAGTGATGTTGTGCACACTGTAGAAGTGGGTGTCTCCCTCAGGAGCTAATCCCCACAGTGACCAGATGAAGGTACCAGACCGGCGTTGAGTGATGCACCTAATGGAGGGTTTCTACTTTTCCAGTTGTGGATATCCAGATCCCCAAAGCTCTGTTCCAAATGCTCTGCCTCTTTTTCATCTCCCCCCATTAGATTAAAAAAAACCCAGAGATTAGGACTTGTCAAATGACACCCAGCTATTCAAGCCAAAACCTGGACTGTCTGGGGAAAACCAGATGGGTGGCAATCCTAGCCCAGTGACAGGGTCTTAAAAAAATAATAAAAACATGAGATACAGACTAAGAAAAGCTAACAAATAGTAATTATGAAAATGAATCCCTCAGCAGGCCAGAGTGAAGGGCATATTTGATTTACCGTGTGTTTGAACCTACTTGGCTGAATGATCCTCTACTACAAGTATTGTACTAATGCAAGGAAAAGCGCAATAAAAAGCATTACTCTGTTTCCTCTGATGTTAATTAATGATTGCTACATTGCATGGTGTTGGCTTTCACTCAAGAATTCACATATATATTGAAAAAAGTGACACTTTCTCTGTTGTATTGGTTCTGTGCTTTTCAAGGGTTTTTTTTTTTCCTTTAAAGCATCAACAGTCAATATAGCCATTATGAGTATTCAAATGGAAATCATTGTGCACATGGTCAGAAACTACAGGCTGGCTTCCAGCCCAGGCTCCTAGATTCATTGTCATGAGAGTGGAGCACAAGCTTCTGAAGCTGACTAGCAAGCAGGGGAGTTTATGTAATTTGGCTGTAAACTTGTAGTTTGGCTGTATCAAGCATTCAAGTGTTTTGCTACAAACTGTGACACTGTAGTCACTATGACCAAAATGATTTTAACAAAGAAAAATTGAGATGCTGGGAAAAAAATCATTTCTGGTATGCTGAGAGCATCTCACTAACAGCAGTACCTGAGCTTGAACTTTATTGCTTTGTTTAAACGTGTTCTTCAGCAACGGGAGTTATGCTACATTTTTAAGTGAACTGCGGGAGCATGAACAAGGTTTGCTGGAGAAAATGATGCAGCATGGTAGGGCTGGAGGAAAAAGAGCCCAGCTCCTTCAGAATGTACTGTGGAAAATGTAGGCTCCCATTAATGTCTGTAGTCTCCCTATTGTAAAAGTAGCACAAAAAAAACAGAACAAAAATGTATTTCATCCCTGACCTCTCCCACCCAGGTTCCTAGATATTGTAGATAAGTATTCTGGGCCAAATGAAAGGACAAGGTACAGCTGCAGGGGAAACAAAGAAAATGAAGAAGCACTTACGTCTGAAAGGAGCTGCTATTTTAAGAACAGCCTCACAAAAAGTGGCTGGAAGTAATCAATAATGAAGAGAAATATCTTTAGCAAGAAAAGTGTGTGAGAGAGGTTAAATACTTTCTCCCCCATCACCACCTCAAAACCTAGAACATCACCAAATTGTGATGGTATTCAATTCTCCACCTCAAAAATTGATGTGTATTCAAATGCAGCACTTTAATTTCTATTATTTTGGTGGAATAGCTCAAAAGCCCAATTTGTTAAAATTTTCCAAATTCAGTCCAGGCTGGTGGTGTTGGTGGAATGGGGCCAGGGTCTGTATTTCTAAGTATGGTGAGTATCTAAAAAAATTAATAATGAAAAGAAAAAAAGTGAAATGTGGCATGTGCCCATCATGTGGAATCAGTGGAAGGATGCAGAGGGGATAGTCAAAGCAATAAGCCAGAAAAAATATTTTTGCAGCAACATTTTGAATGGATTTAGGTAAGAAAGAAGATGAATGATAAGATCAGACAAAAAGAAGTTGCAGCAGGCAAGATGTGAAATAATGAGACCCCAGAAGAGAATTTTAACTATAAGGATGGGGAAAGGCCAATGTTGTATGTAATTCCTAGGAATGAAAACTTACATCCTGAACAGTTGCATTCTTAATTTTTCATTGATTCATATAGCTATTTTTCAAAACACTCGAGTAGCATTTGTTTATCCTGAGGCTATTTGAAATATAGTAGATCCTTTGCTGAAAGCAGGAGGAATTATCCCATGCTAGGGTATTCATTCAGAAGTCAGTAAAAATACTTTAGGAGAGTTGAGGAAGGAGGCTCTGTATCTTGCACCTAAAATACACTGATAAGTTTATGATACATGTTGATGGATGAACTCTGGAATTTAGAATTCCATTTATAAGCTGTTGTGTGGATCTAGCTGGCTAAACGGACTGATTTTTTTCTAAATTAAAATTGTATTATAATGTGAAGGTAGCAGGTGCTATGTAGTAGTTACTGCTGAAGAGACACTCTTTTTATAACCCTTTGCATGCATAATTTTCTGAATAAATCACTTCTTGTTTGAAATCTCACTCTTATTCTTTGACCACCTGGTTTATGGTTGTTTGAACATGAAAAAAATTGTTTAATTTGATTTAAAGAGTAAAAAAGAGAGTAAAGAGTAGATAAATCCAAAATATTCTTCATTGAGGAAATGTGTGCTGATATTTTTGAAAAGAGAAAAAGCTTAGAAATAACAAAACTGTGTTTTATAAATATATGGATGCTAAGAAGGCAAATGCATGTTACAGTAGGAGTCTACTATAGACCAGCAAATCAACAGGAGGAGTATGTGAACGTGTGTTACTTCTAGAGAAAAATAACAGAAACATCCAGAACAAAAGAGCTAGTAGTAATGAGGGACTTTACTTACCTGTACATCAACTATCCAGAAATATATCGAGGATAGCTTCTCTTTTCTGAAAGTGGAGTAAGTAACCAGGGGCAGAGCCATTTTAGATTTGATTCTAACAGGGAGGAATTGGTTGTAAATCTTTGAAGACTGAAGGTAATTTGGGTGAAAGTGATCATGCAATGATAAATGTCGTCATTTCTAAGGAAAGAGAGGAGTGTGAAGTAACAGTAAAGACAATGGACTTAAAAAAAGTAGATTTTCAAAAATTTATAGAACTGGTAAGTAAGATTCTATGGGAAGAAAATCTCTAGGGGAACTGGAGTTCGGGAGAGCAAACAGTTTCTCAGAGATAACATTGCTGGCAGAATAGCAAACTACTCCAATGCAAAGGAAAGATGGGAAGAAAAGTAAGAAGCCAGTATGACTACATCAGGAACTCTTCAATAAGCTCAAAAGAATAAAGGAATGATACAGAAAGTGTAAACATGGGAAAATTGCTAAGAATGAATACAAAATAACATAATTGTGTAGGAACAAAATAAAAAAGGCTAAGATACAAAATGGCTTACACCTAGCAAGGGCCATAAAAAGTATTATGAAGAGATTATTTAACTAAATTAAGAGCAGAAGAAAGGTGAAGGAAAGTGTAGATCCACTACTTAGCAGGGTAGGAGAGAATGATGAGAAATTAGAGGACTGGTGTGAATTCAATAAGAGGAAATTCAGTAAAAACAACTACAAAAGAATACATTTAAGGAGGAAAAATTAATTGCACATCTATAAAATGGGCAAAAACTGTCTAGGAAGAAAAAGATCTAGGCTATGTCTACACTGGCACCCTTTTCCGGAAATGCTTAAAACGGAACAGTTTTTCCATTATAAGTATTTCCGGAAAAGCGCGTCTACATTGGCAGGATGCTTTTCCGGAAAAGCACTTTTTCCGGAAAAGCGTCTGTGCCAATGTAGACGCGCTTTTCCGCAAAAAAGCCCCAATCGTCATTTTTGCGATCGGGGCTTTTTTTGCGGAAAAGACTACTATGCTGTCTACACTGGCCCTTTTCCAGAACAGTTTTTCCGGAAAAGGACTTTTGCCCGAACGGGAGCAGCATAGTTTTTCTGGAAAAACAATGACGATTTTACATTAGATCATCATTGCTTTTCTAGAAAAGCAAGCAGCCAGTGTAGACAGCTCGCAGCTTATTCCGGAAAAGCGGCTGCTTTTCCAGAATAAGTGGCCCAGTGTAGACACAGCCCTAGGGTTTACAGTGGCTCACATGACAAAAAAAAATATGATGTAGTTGCTAAAAAAGGCTAATTCTGGGTGCCACATTTTAAGAATGAGATTGATAAATAGAAGAGTCCATAGGACAATGACAAAAATCATAAAAGGCTTGAAAAAACTGACCTGTGAGGAAAAGTTTAAAAAAAAAAAAAAAAAAACCAACAAAACCCCTAGCATCTTTACTTTTGAAAAAGAAGGATGTGAGACCTCAGCACAATTTTCTGATATATTAAGGGCTATAGGTCTCATGTGCAGCTGGGGGGACTTAAAGATAATTAAATCCTGGACCAGGATTCCAAGGAAGTTGTGGAATTCCTGTCACTGGAGATTTTAAATAGATATTGAACCCAACACCAGGTAATTCTGTTTTGAACCTGATGACAGATAAAAATGAATTCATCACTCAACTAGAAGTTGATGGTTGTCTAAAGACCAGTGATTGTATATGGTTTGATTGCATTCAATAAGGGTGAACAAAGGACAGTCTCGACCATTAATATATATACTGATTGCTTCCAAAGGGTTAATTTCCCAAAAGTGAGGGAAATTACACAAACTTGATTGGAAGGATAAATTTAGACAGAAAAATATGAATGAAAGATGGGAGTTCTTTTACAAAGATTTTACAATGAGCAAAGAGTGAAAAGCCCATTGTATTTCAGTGGCAAAGTGAAAGAGGCAGTTTGAACTAAAAAAAAGCAATATATATTAAACGGAAAATGAGAAAATAGATGGTAGGAGTTACGGCATGCAGAAAGTTGAAAGGGAAGCTAATGATGTCAAGGGGAAGTCTGTGACTGGTTTAAGAACAATAGGAAGTTTTAAATTTTATATTAGAAACAAAAGAAATCCTAGCAATGTTTACATCTGTTACTGTAAAACATTGTAGAACATGATGTAGAAGCAAAGACTTTTTTCAATAAATACTTTTGTTCTGTCTTTGGAAAGAAGCAGAATGTTCAGTTCATACCACATTATGAAGATGAAGTATTTCAGTGATCACTATTTTTAAACAAACAGCTCCAGATTACTTACTCTAAAAGAGTTGGTTGAGGTAATCTCTGGCTTGCTGATGTTAGATTTTAATGAATTTTGGAAAACTGAGTGAATTCCAGAAGATTGGAAGTGTCCTAACGTCGTGCCTGTATTCAAATAGGGCAAGCAGTATGACCCAGTAAATTATAGGCTGGTAAGCCTGACATCAGTTCTAGGTTGTGCAGGGGTCACTAGTAAGATCAATCTGTAAGTAAATATTAAATCACTGGTCATGTAATTTGTGAATGAGACTAAGATTGGCAACTTGGTAAATAGTGATGAGGATGGGACAGTTATACAGGATTACCTGGTAACCTGGGCCTACACGAATTATCTACTCTGATGTATTTACTGAACTAATATATCAAGGGTCTAGTTTTATGTAAAACATATCATAATTGGTGCTTCAGAGTAGAAGCCAGCTCCTTAGCTGGTGTATAGTAGCATAGCTCCATGGAAGGCTATTTGAAGAGTTCTGACAAGTAAATGGTTTGTGAGACAGTGTAATATGGCAGTGGATTGGGAATCAGAACGGGGTTTTATTTCCAGGTCTGTCACTGACCTGCATTGTGATGTTAGGCAAAACACTTAATCACTCTGTGCCTGTGTTCCCCTCCAACCTTTGCACTGTCTTTTCCATCTGAAAGACTATAAACCAGGGATGGGCAAAATACGGCCCAGGAGCCGAATCCGGCCCACCATGCCACCAGATCTGGTCCGCAGACCACACTGCCTAGATGCTCAAGAACACAGTCCCCGCAGCTCTCTTCTCTGTAGGGAGAGGGAGGCTTCGTGTGATCTCCCTGCCCCCAATCCAATCCTCATCTCCTATTGGTCAGAAACAACCAGCCAATAAGAACTGACCTCAGCCAATCTCTCAGCTCCTATTGGCTGGAAACAGCCATCTAATCATAGAATCATAGAATACTAGGACTGGAAGGGACCTAGTCCTAGGAATGGAGAGGTCATTGAGTCCAGCCCCCTGCCCTCATGGCAGGACCAAATACTGTCTAGACCATCCCTGATAGACATTTATCTAACCTACTCATAAATATTTCCATAGATGGAGATTCCACAACCTCCCTGGGCAATTTATTCCAGTGTTTAACCACCCTGACAGTTAGGAACTTTTTCCTAATGTCCAACCTAAACCTCCCTTGCTGCAGTTTAAGCCCATTGCTTCTTGTTCTATCCTCAGAGGACAAGATGAACAAGTTTTCTCCCTCCTCCTTATGACACCCTTTTAGATACCTGAAAACTGCTATCATGTCCCCCCTCAATCTTCTCTTTTCTAAACTTAACTCAATTCTTTCAGCCTTCCTTCATAGGTCATGTTCTCTAGACCTTTAATCATTATTGTTGCTCTTCTCTGGACCCTCTCCAATTTCTCCATATCTTTCTTGAAATGCAGTGCCCAGAACTGAACACAATACTCCAACTGAGGCCTAACCAGCCTAATGACTTCTCGTGTCTTGCTCACAACACACCTGTTAATGCATCCCAGAATCATGTTTGCTTTTTTTGCAATAGCATCACACTGCTGACTCATATTTAGCTTGTGGTCCACTATAACCCCTAGATCCCTTTCGGATCTGAGAAATTGGCCTGAGAGACTGGGGCAGCGCCAGCCTCTTCCCCCACCTGAAGCTGAGAGCCGCGTGGCAGGAGCAGACTGCTTTTGCAAGCAGGCTGGTGCTGCAGCAAGCAAGGAGCTCAGCCTGCCTTGGGGGTGCTGCAGCCTGCTGGCCAGGAGATATTTAGGTAAACTCCTCCTAGCCAGTGCTTGCTTCTGGCACCCCAACCCCTCCTACAACCAACTCCCTCCCCCAGATCACTATCCACACCCTCTGCACTCCCTACCCCAGGTGACAACTCCCTTGGAGACCCTGTGCCCCTCCTACATCCCTTCCCCAGACCGGAATCCTCTCCTGCATCCATACTCCCTCCCTGACCCTACCACCCCAATCCCCTGACCCAGGTCACAACCCCCTCCTCCATCCAAACACCCTCTCAGACCCCGCACCGTTTCCTGCACCCCAATACCTTACCTCATGTGCCCTTCTGCACCCAATTGCCAACCTAGATTCTGTACTCCCTCCACAGAGAAGTGTGGCCCTAGACCACTTACCAAAACCTTGGAGTGGCCCCCCACCAAAAATTACTTCCCACTTCTGCTATAAGCTCTTCAGACCAGAGTGGGCAATAAGTGTAGTTTGCCAGGGTTCACTGCTGATGGGTTGCCAGGTGCTTTATTTACCTGAGCATCTGCAGGTATGGCCGCTTGCAGCTCCCTTTGGCCACAGTTCTCCATTCCTGGCCAATGGGAGTTGCAGGAAGAGGTGTGGGCTGGTCCACAAGATAACTGGGGCTATCTCTGATCAATTGCGTATGGCCTGCAAGCTGGTTATTGCCTACCTCTGATCTAGCACAATAGTAAGTGCAAATGTAATAGAAGAAGAAAAATGTTCTTAATGTACACTTAATTTCTAAAAAGAAATGAGGTTTGCTATTTTCCTGCTGGTTTAAGAAGTTTTTCTTTTTATAGTGGTAGTCATTTTAACACCCACCCCTGAGCCAAGCAATATTATTCCCACTCAGAATCCAAAGGCAGCATCTTTTATTGATCATACTTGACTTGTTTTTGCGCTGCCAACTCCCATTTAATGTCTCGATTGATTATTCATTTACATTGTAAATATCTTTGCAGATGAAATCTCTTAACATTAATCATCTCTGGAATGTAAGCAAGCAACACAAATGTTTTTAATGCTAATTGGATAATATATTGCTAGATTGAAACATAAATTTACATTAATTTATCCATAAATATATTTTGGCATCCTGTCCTGTGAAAATGCTGCTGAGCTAGAATAAACTTACTGGGAATGAAAATGATCACTACAGTAAACCCAGTCTGTTTTTCCCTTTTGTGTACCTCCACCAATCTGGTAAATTCTGTAAGTACAGGAAGAGCAATGTTGAGATCTGCCATGTATCAGATGTATCAACACAGGGTGGCAGGCAGCTCCCCAGGATATGGACCAGAAGCTGCATGTAGCCATTTGGGTAACAGATAAAATCATGCTTATCAGTAACCTGTTTAAACAGCTACACTCTTACATCTCTACTTTGTACTGACATCAGTGGTATGGAAATCAAAATAAAAGTATTGTTCTTAAAACTCCAAATGTGGTTAGCAGGAATTCTGAGTTCATGACATATTTTATGACATACATTTTCTAATAGAAAGTTTCGGTTTTGAACATCTTATTTAAAGACTGTGGTCAATAATTTAGATTGTACAGAATAAGGGTGGATACACAAAAGTATCAGTGGATCTATCTAGACTCCAGTTGAATGCCTGTATAGGGGCATCAAAGCCTCACTATCTTTCCATGATAAATTTAAAAAACCAACAAATGGTCTGGTAACACTTTATAGAATAACAAAACATTTTGGCTGCGTTTAGATTGGCATGATTTTCCGGAAATGCTTTTAACAGAAAAGTTTTCCGTTAAAAGCATTTTCGGAACAGAGCATCTAGATTGGCCTGGACGCTTTTTCACAAAGCACTTTTTGCGGAAAAGCGTCCGTGCCAATCTAGACACGCTTTTCCGCAAAAAAGCCCCGATCACCATTTTCGCGATCGGGGCTTTTTTGCGGAAAACAAATCTGAGCTGTCTACACTGGCCCTTTTGCGCAAAAGGGACTTTTGCCTGAACAGGAGCAGAATAGTATTTCCGCAAGAAACACTGATTTCTTACAGTAGGAAGTCAGAGTTTTTGTGGAAATTCAAGTGGCCAGTGTAGACAGCTGGCAAGTTTTTCTGGAAAAGCAGCTGATTTTCCGGAAAAACTGGTCAGTCTAGACACAGCCATAAAGTGCTACCAAACCATTTGTTGTTTTATTTAATTTATCCTGTACAGACTAAGTTGGTAACCCCCTTATCTTTCCATAGAAACTCAATAGACAATAGGAAAAGAAGAAAAAATCAGTCATATGATCAACATTGGGGAGGAGTATATGTATGCAGATAAATGGTGGGAGTTTAAAACATGCATAATATTAGGCTATGTCTTCACTGTTTAAAAAATCTTTTTAATTATCCCACTGTAACAATCCTATTTGGAACAAGGCAGTGTGGTTTTACTGAGGTAAACTAGGTGAAGTCAACACTATACATCCACCTATGGCTGATGTCACCTAGTTTACCTCACAATATAGTCCCCTGTCCACATTACAATTTTAAAGTGGTAGCCATCCCTCATTAGCAATCCCACTATTAAAGAGCTCATTTCTGACAATGAAGATGAAGCCCTAGCATAGCTGTGCCATTGATACTGGAGTTAAGCTAAGATAGAGCACTTTTTAAAAATACTACCCTGAAACTGTAATCCTAATACTTTGGCCCCTGGGGTAGCAGGGCTTGTGTTGCTAAACCTTCCATCCTCCTCTAGCTGTGGTTATAAGACACAGTTTCCACAAATTCCATAAAGAAAGGAAGAGGTATTCAGTGTTCCCTGGGTATTGGTTAGGGATATAAACTGTCATTTAAAATGTTAACTAGTTAAACACTGGGGGGGTGTTTAGACTACAGGGTTTTTTTCGAAAAAAAGTGGCCCTTTTTCAAAAAACCTTCCCCTGTGTCTAGACTGCTGCCGCGTTCTTTTGAAAGTAAATCGAAAGAACGCAGCAGTTTTTTCGACTGCGGAAAACCTCATTTTATGAGGAAGAATGCCTTTTTTCGAAAGTGCTCTTTCGAAAAAAGGCGCTATGTAATGCAAACTGTACTTTTTCAAAAGAGAACATCCAGTCTGCCTGGGGGCTCTCTTTCGAAAAAGTGGCTTGCTTTTTTCAAAAGTACTGATTGTAGTCTAGACGCTCTTTTTCGAAAGAGGCTTGCAGTCTAGACGTAGCCTATGTATAACCAATTAACTATGGAGCAGCCCCTAGCCATTCCGCATGCCTCTCTATCCAGGTCTGGCATATCATTCCACGCCATAGGTGGAGGGCTGCTCCAGCCAGTCTGGACCCACTGCAACACACCGCGAGTAGAGGGCTGCTCCAGCCTAGCTGCGATGCTGGTTAACTGGTTACCAGTTAGCATCACCAGCTATCCCTTTATATCACTAGTATTGGTAGTAGATTCTGCCCTGAAGCATTTTCTTAACCAAAGCTCTCAATTTAGTGTAACTTAGAGGTTTTTGACTGAATTAGAACTTTATAATGGGATTATATTCAACTAGCTGTTGGAAGTTGAGGCTATATAACTTCAGCCTATCGGTACGTCTACACTTGCACCCTAATTTGAACTAGGGATGCAAATATAGGTGACCGAAATCGCTAATGACGTGGGGATTTAAATATCCTGCGCTTCATTAGCATAATTTCGCCCCTGCGCTGTTTCGGAGCTCAGCTGTTTCAAACCAGGAAGTGCGCTCTGGGCCATGTTATTTCAAATCAAACCCCTTGGTTCGAACTAACGTTACTCCTCATTTTTTTTCATAGTCTCTGACTGTTTGCAATTCTATAAACTCTAAATTATATGTTGCATATAACCTTTTCCCTGCAACAGGTGGACTACAAACCCTAAACTTCAAGACCATGTCTATGCTGTGGTTTAGACAAGGAGTTTCCAAACTCTGGGTTGTGGCTTGTTAAGGACAAGCTGCTAGCTGGCTGCAAGACACTTGGTTTACCTGCTCCTCTGCAGGTAAGGGGAATCACAGCTCCTATTGGCCACAGACCACCATTGCTGGTCAATGGGAGCTGCAGGAAGAAATGTGTCCAAGTCAGTGCCACTTCCCACAGCTCCTATTGGCCAGGAACAGCAATCCATAGCCAATGAGAGCTGCGATCGCTTGTACCTGCGTAGGCGCAGGTAAACAAAGCGTCTCTCAGCCAGCTAGCAGCTTTCCCTTACAAGCTACAACCCAGAGTTTGAAAACCCCTGGTTTAGACAATACCTAACAATGATAACCAAACATTTACTGCAAGCAAGGCTATGGCATCATGTCACTGACTGATGCATTAACAAGGCCTTTTTCTGAGAAACGTGTTTTAAATGATTCTGTAGGCTACCAGAGGGGATGCTATTTGGCTAGCCTGATTCTTAGTGACTGAATTTTTTTCTGCATTAGTTAGGGTAATGGTATTGCTTAAAATATGGCTGCTACACGGCAGCATGGTTTTAGACTTTGCCAACCTGGTGGCTCACAGCTGCCAGCATTGTCTGAATGGACTGATAATCAGCATCAACTGCAAATCCAGTCTCTTTCAAATATTTAAAAATATTCAGTTTTCATTAAATAAAATATCTTTATATATAATCATGCCCCCAATGTTTACCTACCTGTACTGTCCTCATATACTACTGTCACGATTTTCCAGTTGTAATAGAGTACCAAATCCAAAATGGCCCTGCTGATCGCTGCATAGTCTGGGTAGAGGTTGATATAAAATGCATCTTTGTTATCCACTGTAGGGTGCTTCCATCGGGTCTGTATATGTGGAACTTCAAGAGCATTGCAAATAGACTGCACTGCACTGACTGAGGAACTGTGGGATGGTCCAAACAGTGCAGCTACCCCAAGTGCAAGCTGGTCACATGCTGAAAAAGAGAGGGGAAGAGCTGTAAATGGGCTGCAAAGCCAGGGAATATGATGCATTTTGTTTTATTTTGGGTTTGGTAGTACATTTCATGTGTTGAAGGGCATGCTTTTGAGAATTGATCAGGCTCCCAAGGCACCTGCATTATAGATACTCTACATTGCACAACTAATTAGGAGTGTATTGCAGAATCAGCTCACTGCAAATAAAAATTAGATGACTGTTTCACTTCATTACCTTTAATCAGACTGAAATGAAATCCCTCAGTGGGGTGTTATCCTGGAGAAACCTAGAGCTATTCTGACAACCTATATGTCAAATGAATGTCATGTGAATTAAGTTTCATGGCAGATTGACAATAGACAGATTCATTTAGTTGCAGTGGACAATATAGAGGTTCCCTAGAGGATGGACAAACTGCTATCAAAATGAGTTAGTTTGTTTATTTCAAGCCAAAGACTTATAAAGAGGCAAGAGCATTGTGATTCCTGGGGTCTGTTTCTCTCTGTTTACTACTAAGGGACATGAACCTTACTACCAGTAAAGTGGGAAATGAAGTTTCACTGCACATTGTTATATTCGTTTTTTTTAATGTCAAACAAATATCAGTTTCTAGTGATTAAGTAATTTTAAATTTAAAAATAATGTAATGCATATTCGACCTGATCTTGTTCCAAGTGGGGTCAACAGCAGAGGTCCCACTGAAATTAATAAGAGCAGGCCCAGGCCAGTGATATCATAAGAAAAAAATAGGTTTTATTTCCAGAATAATTTTATCAAAGTGGATACCTTTTATTCCAATCACCGTAATGTAAACTATTTCTAACAGTAAACTAGAAAAACCCATCCCCATTTTGCCCTACACCTCTCCTCTTGTCCTTGGGCTAATCATTTTATAATGCAACAAAATTCAAGGCTCTTGTATAGGTGATAGAAATCTAGCTGCAGATATATCTATCCTCATGAACTAGGGTGAAACTATTCCACGTAGCCTTGAGTGATCTGATTCTTTGTTGGAAATGCTGCAATTCCTGCAATGACTTGAAATGATTAAATTATCCAAACACCTACAGTGAGCTGAGCTCTTCTCTGCTAATATTTAGCTATGGAACTAGTCCATTGTGACAGAAAATCAACAACTTTTTCTTTTCTGAGTTTACAAATGAGCACTGTGTACACCAGTGGCTTTCCAAGGGTTAATTTGCAAGCCACCTCTGGGCATGTCTACACAGCAGGGCAAAAGTTGAATTAAGCTATGCAACTTGATCTACATCAATTGCATAGCTGAAGTCAAAATAGCTTATTTTAGCTTTTAGCACTGTCTACACAGCAGGAAATCGAAGGAAGAACAATCTTCCTTTGACTTCCCTTGCTTCTCGTGAAATGATGGTTACAGGAGTTGGAGTAAAAATCCTCTAGCTCAACAATATTTGGAAATAAAGGCTTGTAGTGTAGACACGGTCTTTGTTATTTCTGAATAAGGTCAATTATCCCAAAATAATGCTGCTGTGTAGACATAACCTCAGAGAATTATGGGTATTGATGTCCAAATCATAAAGATGCTGTAAGTACTTTAAGGACAGAAAGTTAACACTTCTATTTTATTTTGTGTGTTTTGGAATATGAGTGTAACAATATTTATGATTTTCTGATTAGATTTAGTTTTCAATAGCCACAGTGCAGGATCTTTCAATGGAATCTAAACTTTTATTTAGCCCTATCATGACCTATGTTGTATGCTTAAGTCAATAAATGATATTTGAAAGGCAAATTAACAGGGAAAAACTACAAAGAACTGTCTTACAGGGGGATTATTTTGTTTGAAGCAGTTCAGGGTATTTTTCTAGTTGAATAATATATTGCATTGAGTGCTCTAAGACAAATTACTAATAATTTGAACATCTGAAAGGTGACAGCAAGTCAGTGTTCCCAACAAGCTTCATGATGTGGGTCCACATATCTATTTCAATAATCCTGAGCTTGTCTTTTAGCAAACATATCTTCTGCATTTGCTTTTACAGTAATCCATTTTGTTTTAATGAATGAATTGCAAAGTACATCCTCAGAATCCTTGGTGATTTATGGCTTTTTTTTTCTAGGCTTGTTTCCATCAAATTTTATGACAGTGTCTTAATTTAGGGAACAAAATTACGTCTATGGACTCTTAGCATACTTTAGGGATGTCTTCTAGTAGTGAATGATTAGGCTGTGTCTAAGGAAACAAGTGACAGTCCCAAATGAGTTTTTGCCTTTTAGTCTGCATGTATGTTAGATGAGATGTCAGACATTTGTCTTCCATTCAGGGAAAATAAATGGATGAGTATATATATTTCTTACTTTTTCAAGCTCAGTTGTTATATATTATTAGAACAGAGCAACCCATCTGCTTTTACTCAAAGCGCTAACATTGCAGGATAACCTCTTCATTCACCCTTTGCTTTGTAGTAGCTTGGAATTAATTTGGGGTGAATTATGTACATCAATGTGATTTAATTAAGAAACACAACATCTTTCTGTTCTCCTTTAGACTGCTTTCCACTGTCTTCAGAAAATCTGTGGTGAATCCATTTTTTTAAAAAAAGAATTGGGCTGGGCCTGCCGTCTTCAATTTGGTGGTATTAGGATTTATCTAGAATGTAGGTAGCTTATCAAAGGCTAGATAAGATAAAAGTTGAAGCTGGAAGACACTTATATCTACCAGTGAAGCTGTAGACTGAATTTTCCTGATATACTTTGTCTACAAATATCTGAGCTACTGCATAAGTATACACTGTACAGAACATACACATTACAGAAGCTGATTAAAATATTAAGAAAATTACCTCGTCTTGAGGCTTCAAAACTATCAAAAAGGTTAATTCTCTGGATGTCATAGGTTAATGTGGTATTAGGCATCAGTGTTCTGTTTCTGTTAATGTTGGTGACTGCAAACTTGAAAGCTAATTCTTCAACATTAACAGGTTCATTCTCCACAGTTTCAAATATTCCTCCTGTAAAACAAGGAGATAAAAGAGAAGCATTATTCACCTCTTTATTCATCACTATACTTAGATAAAAGCAAAGTATGAGCAATTTATAGCAGAAAACATTCAATATTTTAAAACTAGGATTTGAAGACTAGTGCAGGTGGGGGTCATTCATTTTATCCACAATATTAGTGTTGAATAAATCAATATTCTATACACTAGCTATACAGATATGTGTGAAAGACACTGCTCAACTTCTATGTAGATATTTTCAAAGTAAAAATTTCCAAAAGCATATAAGTGACTTAATAGCCTAGATGATAAACAGTATGGAAAAAGAGAAGTGTTATTTACCCTTTTTCACACACTAAAAAGAGGAAATGGTTGTGTACACTGTAGAAAAAGTAACCTATGGAACTCAGTGCCATGAGATATTCTTATGGCCAAAAGGTAAAACTGGGTTTAAAAAAGAAATGGACAAGTTATTGAAAAAGAGTTCATCAATGGCTATTAGTCAAGATGTTCAGAGAAACAGCCCCATATTTGGGGAAACCCTAAAACTCTTACTGACAAAGGCAGGGAGTGGAAGACAGGTGGATCACTCCATAATTCAGAGGGAGTTTACAGAAGCTTTGGTGTGGGGGTGGGGGGGGGCACTGTTAGAACCAAGATACTGGGCAAGATGGATCATGGTCGACCAAGCATGCTAGCAATTATGTTCCATTGTAAAAGTAAATTTAAGTACTTTTGTAAATGCCCTTAGAAGTCTAATTAGTCATTTCAGGCACAACTAGGCATTGAGGGGAGTGTGCAGAGATGACTGCTCCCAAGGGAACAAAGGGGCAGAGACGAGGCATTGTGCCTTGTACAAGCGTTATTCCACCAGTTGCTCCTGAGAAAGCAGGGGGAACCTGAGCACTGCACCACTCTTTTTCTGCGTCTGTGTTTGGTCTGTAGCTGCTGACCAGTGGAAAGCAGGGTTGAGGTAGTGATTCCATCTCCTTTGGAGAGGCTTGAGCTGGTAGCTGTGCTAACCTTGTGGCATGAATGCGATCAGGGGAGTGTAAGGATGGCAGTAAAGATCAACCTGGGCACAGGAAGTTCAGGGATGGCTCATAATACAAATGTCCCCAAGCAACTCATGCAGACCTAAGTAAAATTTGGGTGGTCTTGAATCAGTTGCTTGGTATCAGGCCTGTACGCAGGGGAGGTGCGAAACGCACCCTTCCATGGTCCTCCAAGTAAGCATGAGGCTGGGGCAGTGTGTTGCCCAGCCTCCCTCCCGCATGGGTAAACTCCCTTAAGGCCTCGTTGATCTCCTGTTATGAATGCTTTTTGCTGCACTTTCACACAGCAACCCCCCAATGTTGAGACTTGGAATGTAAACCATGTAGTGTGTGTGGGTTTTTTAAATTAAACCAAACACTTGCTTAGGTAATTTTGCACTTTTAAAATTAATAAGAATCAGGAAATGCAAAAGTCAATTGCCCACATCCTTGGCTGCAGCCAACAAGCACACAGCCCTGCTCAAGAGCAAGGGGACTGCAAAGGCTGAATTTCTGCCTTCAGTCTAGGGTAGTTGTGCACTAAGTCCTTAGTGCAAATCAGAGCAGGTGAAAGCTGCTCTACCTTGTGCATATTTTCTCAAAGATGAAAAGAGGAGAAACCACTTTTCTGCCCACCCACAAGCACCTGCCTTCATGGCTATTCAATTCAGAATCTGTCAAAAAATGCCTTCTCTGCTTTCAAAATCCATCATGGAATTTTCTTCCTATCGCCTAGTCCTCTCTCCCTCCTTCCCGCCCCCTCTCCCTACTTCTAATTGTTTCTCATTAGCAGCCAGAGAGCAGCAGGAATGTCTTGCCCATCACTTCTGTACTGGTTACCTGTGGTGGATTCTATGCTACTGAAAGACTGCCTGTGCTCCCAGGTTGATCCTTCCATAGTCAACGATAGAAGCTTGCAGGTCACTTTGTATCATCCTTGCCCCCACAAAGCAGCTACTATATTTTCAGAATCCAGACAATAAAATCAGTTTGGTCTTCTCCTGATTACACTCTGGCAAATGAAGGGATCTTTCTGGAACTTTGAGGTGAGATTTCCAAGGAAGAGCTTTTTTAAGAGTAACAGGTTTTTTGGGAGGGTGTTGGGGAGCAAGGCATTGAACATTATAATGGAATACCTTGGCAGCTATCAGAGGGAAGTTGAAGGGAAGGAAGACTAGTATGTCTCTGATATGCCTGACACCTGATTTGTGGTGACTAGAATATATACTAACCTCTAAGGAATGTTTTAAGCTAACAACACATTCAGGCTTTCTGGGAACACAGAGAATTGATGAATGCATAATAAACAACCCATTTTTCCCTTTTTTTAAAAGCTCCTTTAAACAGCAATCTCCAGTTTCAGCACTTGATTTAGCAAGTATAATTTACTCATTTAGTGAAAGTCACTAGAGAATATTTTGGATTTCTCGGTTCAATATTTTCCCATTTTCCCCCTTGTGAAATTTAAGCACCAGATATCGCCTTTTATTTTCTGATGATCAGAATATATTCAGCTAATGTACTGCAATTTCTTGCAATTTTGATATCACCAATATAGACTTAGTGTAGTCATTAGCTGACAATCAGAAAAGGGAAACACACAGTGGAATTAAGACCTGCTTTGCATTTTAACTCAACCATAAAAGCACTAGAAGCTATCAAAAGAAAAGAAGATGGCAATGTAATCTATTTCTATAACTACCCTTTAAATATGTAACATTAAATTACGTCTCTAACCCATATATAATAGCTTATCACATCTGAAGCAATTTTCTTATTTACTTTATGTACTGCAGAGTTACATTTGGACTGCACAACTGTTTCAGGTTTTAGATTCTTTTTGATTGTGAACAATAGCATTACCAACCAATTTACTGTTCCTTTAATTAACTACAATTTACCTTCCTTCCTCTCATCTGACAATACTTCTGCCCTTTTTGGATTTCAGCCTCAGCTTCTTGTTCGTAAGAAGGTACAACTGATTTGCCACTCAGCCTTGTTTTTGTTTGGTATTCATCTTTTTCCTCTTCCTCAAATTGCATTGCTACTTATCCCAGAAGATGCATTTATATATTTGCAGTGAATATGTTTATCTTTAGGGGTAATTAGCAATGCAACTTGAATGACAAGTATACAGTGTGGCAGTGATGTTGGCTAGACAGCTGTCTCATTGATATATGGCAAGTTTATAATCAACTGAAAACAGGGTTTTATAATGAGATTTGTTGGGGATTATCTGTGTGTCAAAACCTGTTTGCCATACTCAGTTGCTTAGAATTCTCCACATGAGTAAAACATCGGGATTTGACCTTTGAGTCCAATCCTCTTCCTATATATTCTAACATTGACTAAACCTGCTCCCAAAGAGAGGTTATTCTGTGCTAAAGCTAGTCTGGGTCTGCCTATATAGCATGCTATCCTCTTTTTCTAGCCTTTGGTTTATTTAACTACAGTATTATGATCTTAGCAAAACATCTTCTCTAGCTTGCTTTTATGCTTTTATAACTTTAATTTTCTGAAATTCTTTCTTTAAGTGATTTGATCACTCAGATTTTGAGTGCTTCACACACCACATGCACATTTGTAAAAGTCTGCATCCTCTCACTCCCCACACAGAAAAACACAAGAGCCTCTACTGGAATATTTACAACACTCTTTTCTCCATTATTGTAGCCCATTCACTTACAGCCTGCATGCCTATTTAAAAGTCCCTAACCCTGTCTGAGATTCATGCGGCAGATCCCTGTACCTTCGCAGAACCTTATTGCTTTCCATGCAGGAGCAGTGCATCTATTGCTACTGCTCTCATTACTACCTTGAGGTCCATATGGGGAAAACCTGAAATATTTTTAAGTTAGTCAGCATTTAGGACCACATTATTTTTCAGATGTTAGTGGTTGTCTTGTAAGTATCAAATACACTTAAGAAAAAACAAAGATAAATTAATCTTAATACATATCACAGTAGTCATTATACATAAAGCAGAATTGTATATGAATTTTTTTTGTCTCCAAAGAAGAAGTGTCCATAAAAGCTGCAAGCTAACTTTTTTTTTTTTAAGGAAAAAATTGCACATCCTAAAAGTACTGAAAAGGGCAGCATCCTCATTAGGATATCGTTGCAGAGCAATCTCTATTGGAATTGTAGAAGTAGTGTTGTACTCCAAAAATCTACTTAGTGTTTCCAAAAGTCTGTTCTCTATAGCTTAAATACCTGCCCCTCTAGTCCATATTCCAGATATATTTTGTCTATGCTAACAGTGTAGTATTTTTGAAAACAGCTTGCATATATACTTACCAAGATCATTTATTTGCTGTGAGATACTCTGGATATGCCTGCCAGTATCAGTATTGAATATACAGTTGATACGTACATCTCTACACGCATCTGTATGAAGCAGGAGGCTTAGTTCAACTAATCAGAGGTGCACGGCCAGGAAGTGCTCGATGCTTTTTCATTGGAAATTGGCCTGAGGTCACTGACTTGACTTCTTTTCAGAGTCCATCAAGCAGCTCTCTGATTGTTCAATAGTTGTTTAGGCCAGGATGTCACTACCCTTTTTCATGCTGAATAATCTAGTTTTGAATACACTACTGTTACATCATAAAAATAAAAGGGATTATTTGCAGAGTAAGGTGTGCTGCTTCGTGTGATTAGGCATGGTAGATACTCTTCTGTTAACAACTTTGGATCTCTTTTCATTCCGGCCAGTGACCAGACTGTGAAAAGGGTTATATCAGATGATAAATCCTTCATCAACTATCGTTAAAAATGATCGTAGATAAAATCTTGATATTGATCCTATAGCATTCTAGCCTTAATATCCCTGATGAAACTTAGCAAATTATTGCACTAAATAATTCACCTTCCTCCATTTAGAGACTACCTCACAGTCATGTTTGTGGTGAGGTCCAAACTACAAGAGAAACAGAAGCTTAAATGAGATGCATGAGACAGAACCAGTTTATCAGATACTGCAATTAAATATAAGTAAGGCCTCTATAACATATTAAAAATGAATTATCCAGAGGGCTCGACAAGAAAAACATTGAAGTATACACTAGATATAAGCGATGCTCCTGATGTGATGCAGTTAACACCATGCATAAAGGGAGCTTTCAGAAGGAGGTGATGCTTGGAGTTCTTTGGAAACTCTCCAATCCATGTAACTTAGTCCAGTGTAAGGGCTGCTCTCAAATCCATGTCTTAGAGCTGTACTCCAGGGGCTACTTCATGAGTCACTGGAACCCACTGGAATCCTACTCTTTCCCCTGATGCCCTGTCATGCTTGGGGTGAAGGGAAGCAGGCTATATAGGAACAGATGCACCAGCCTTATGCCACTTGGTCCCTTTAAAGCCGGGGGATCCCAGCTGCCCTGAGATGGTATTGCTGGATCAGTGTGATATGAAAGGGTCCAGGATCTGGCTGCACGTCTTTTGTGTGTGTGCACAGACGCGTGTGTGGATGGATGAGATAAGCCATCTCCTTTCACCATTTTCACTAAGAATACTACGTGCAAAAGACTAAAGAAAAACATTTATCGTCAGGTGTATAAAATATTCCTCAGCAGTGAGTAAAAAAGGAATGATGGCTACTTGGCTAGGATAGTTCTGACAGTGCCAACATCCCTAACCATATGACTGACTCATGTTCAAAGAAGAGGAGGAAGGGAATCCAAGTCAAACTGACTAATGTGACAAGGCATCAACCCCATGCACTCCTTTGAAGGGAAAAATCGAGAGCAAGTGAAATGTCAAAAGCATAAAAGCACACTTCAGTAGGCACTCCTAAAAAAGCTACAAAAGTCTTTCTAACCAAATAGATGTATCTTCTTTTGAAGATGCTGTCAAGGACTAAGGCAGACTCAGCAAGTCATTGCTAGATCACGTGCCTCCCCCTCAACTATTCTTAAAATGTTTCACTCCAGGGGGCTAAAGAGAGTGCTAATGGGATAGAGCTTGTGACTCCTTTATGTACCTGATTCAAATTCATCCCTAATCACTAACAGTAAAAAGTTGTTGCTCTTTTTGAAGGGTTGTTCTTGGGAAAGTTTTGAGTTCACAGTATCATAAAAACATCATCATACATGGTGTTCTGAGCACTCCAAGCAAGATGGAAACTGATCCTGAAAGGTGTCTGTGTATGTTTGGCACTTGGGCAAGGCAGAGAGGACAAGTTTGGACTTCTACCTGAAATTCTACACTGTCCTGTGACAGGGGTTGTCAGTTTTCAGTCAGTGGTACCAATCTGACACATTTCAAGCTCTAAATTAACATACAGAAATGTTTTTCATAGCTACACACCCACAACCCTTGCAGAGAGATTTCTATGGGGTTTTCTTACAGATCTTATATCCAGCTAGCAATTGCAAGGGACAATTTTACTATTCACTGAAAACACTCTTAAACTATCTATTACTCTTCTTTATTTGCCCTCCTCCCCTCCGAACACCCAAGATGCAAGACAGACTGGAAGCAGTTATTGAAAACAAGACTTGTTCTAATCTAACCTACGAGCTACAGGAACATCTTATTCATGAGGATGAATATGTACCATATTCTGACCCTTTCAAAACAGGATTGTCACATGATGAGCTCATCTATTTTTTGTCGGTAGAGTGCCCTGCTGGAAAGCCATTCTGAAAGTACTGTGTTTATTGCTCAGCACGCGCGCGCGCGCACACACACACACACACACACACAGACACACACACAATAAACAGTAACTGGGATTTGTTTTCAGCCTGAGGACCTATTCTAGCATGCTATCGAGTTCATCCGCTTCATTCCATGTACTCCAGATTTTGCAGCAAAATCTGTTTGTTTGGCTCCTTCCCAACCATCCTCACTCCAAGCAGCCAAGGAGCAATATAGCATGCTCATGCCTGCCCTTTCTTTTTAGTGATCAATTGCAGGTTTGCTTACGGCACTAGTCTTCCCAGAAAATTTCCAGCAAGGAGTGTGTTACACCAGGGTCCTCTGCATTTAAAAACTTTTCTTTCATGTAAAAGGAATAATGAGATTCTGATATTCACATGACTCCACGAGCTGCGGCTCTAAGCTAACATCAGAGACTATGGGATGTGGAACACTGGGAAAAATTCAAGTAACCAAATACAGAGGATTTTAAAAAAATTACGTGTATTTTCAAAAGATTCATACTCTGCTGTGTGATTCATGTATTAAAACCGCTGCATTTGACAATGATGACAAGGCTCCAATTAAAAATGAAACACCTGGGCCTCTGCAGAATGATAGACAAGAAGTACAGCTGAAAAGTATAGCTAAAGCTGTTATCAAGCCTGGCATGAAGTGTCCCAATGCTCTCAAATTCTTCTTTTTTTAATTGGATGTGCTTCATGTAGGCTGACATTTTGAAAAGCACATGAGTGATTTAGGAGCACATGGTCCACTGAATGACTCCTACATCAGTTAGGCCCCAAAGGATCTGTCTGCCCTGCCATAAAGCACCCACAGCTGGCTTGTGTCCGTTGACTCCAACTGAGGAGCTGTAACATTTGTATATGCTCGGGCTCCGGTCTGAGCCAGGATATCCACAGTGCAGTTTTATAGTCTCATTAGCCAAGTCAGCTGACATGAACCAGTCACATGTTTTATAGCCAAACCTGAAATCACTTAGGGCCAGATATTTAAGATGCAAATAGGTGCCCAGTGGAATTTTTGAAAGTTCTGGGGCACTTATCGCCAAGAGTATGTCTACACTACCCACCTAGTTCGAACTAGGGTGGTAATGTAGGCAACCGGAGTTGCAAATGAAGCCCGGGATTTGAATTTCCCGGGCTTCATTTGCATAAAGCTGGGCACCGCCATTTTTAAATGTCCGCTAGTGCGGACACGGCACAGACTAGGTAGTTCGGACTAGGAAGCCTAATCCGAACTACCTAGTCTGTGCCGCGTGTAGCTGCGCGGCACGGAGTCCGAACTAGCCGGCATTTAAAAATGGTGGTGCCAAGATTTATGCAAATGAAGCCCGGGAAATTCAAATCCCGGGCTTCATTTGCAACTCCGGTTGCCTACATTACCACCCTAGTTCGAACTAGGGTGGTTGTGTAGACATACCCCAATTGAATTAATAGGAGTTAGGTGTCTCCACTCTCTTAAGTATCTGTCTATAAATGTCAATGATAATTGTGGGTGCTCAGCACCAGCAAACATGCTGTCACAATGCCTATTGTCATTGAAGAAATACAAGTGTTTTTTAAATAATAACAATTGCAGTGATTTGGCAATGTCTGCTGGAAGATCTGGCTCCAACAGAGGCAATGCAGGAACTTAAGCCAAATTAGCCATCTTACACACACACACACACACACACACACACACACACACACACACACACACACACACACACACACACCCTGCTCATAAAGACATAATGCATAGCAGAAGTCTTTGATGATTAAAACCTGCATGGGGGAGGGGGAATCAGGCTGTCACAGTGCACAGAAGCTGCGATCTCAGTTATAGATGTGTGTGTATGTGTGTGGCACTGACAGTATAGTACTGGGACAGTGGCAAAAAGGGCATTGCTGGGCAGAAAAGGAGGCAGGAACAAGACAACCAAACACTCCATTAAGTCTCTCCCTCTCCAGGCAACTTCCCACTTGCCATGAAATCCTGTTGGGAATGAAAGCTGTAGTCTCCATTGAGTATATCACTCTGCTGTTGGCACATGTAGATGTACCCACATTACAAGCAAGCTTGCTAAAAATAGAGAGGTCACAGTGTCTAGCTCAGTCAAAGCTGGCTGGAGATGCCTCTATGTGCAGTCGGATTGCAATGTAGACATATTTTTAACTGGAAAACTCAGGAAGGATAGAAATGTTTTCCAATCATAGAAAAGAGATTTTCTTTAGCTTCAAGGAGTCTTGGAGGTGTCATTTACACCTTTTTTCACTTGTTTTACTGATTATGATCCATTGTCTGAAA
This sequence comes from Pelodiscus sinensis, assembly GCF_052426305.1. Lineage (NCBI taxonomy): Eukaryota > Metazoa > Chordata > Testudines > Trionychidae > Pelodiscus > Pelodiscus sinensis. The sequence goes on from NC_143052.1 coordinate 186,504,621, forward strand.
CACTGATATTTTAAATCATTTATGATGGGGAGGAGGAAGAAATCAAGTGAGCTTTATTATTTGAACAGACAGTTTAATTGTAGCTGTGTTTTTTTATTTTTGGTAAATTGCCTTACATATGATTGCTTTAGAATTTGGCTCACATCTCACGTAGACATGACCTGAAGAACCTCAGCAGTATATAAAGAACTGGTTCATAAGAAGAGTCATTAACTGCTCTACACCTGTAATAAATAACCATCTTTTGTACTTACAAAGCCAAATTCAGACTTGGTGTAAGTGCATACATCTCCACTGGCTTCAATGATTGATGATTTTCGTACCCTGTGACACTTGTGGCCGTGAATTTAAGCCTTGATCCTGCACCATTGAAGGTTGTGGGAACTTTGCTATTACCGTCCCTGGGCACAAAATCAGACCCATAGTGCTTTGGCTCCCTGAATTCAGAATTTGATTTGATTCAATTCTCATAGGAACTAACCCTTCATAGATTTTTTTTTTCATGCAGCCTATTTAGTGTTTAATTATGCAGTGTTGGAACCCTGGTTGAAATCACATTTCAAATTCAGACCCAGTAGTAATAGATATGTCTCCTCTGAATTCACTGGCATTGTACTCACTTAAACAAGGTCTGAGAATAACCCCTATTGAACATTGCTATTTCAAGGTCCAAATGAAGCATGCAAAAGAGGGAAAGGATCTTGGTACCACAGAGATAAAACATGACCCCATCCAAATTACTCTGTTAGTAAATGAAGATCAGGATGTGTATAGATCTCTTCATACTAACAAGGGACTGCACTCAGGTAGGCTTCCATCTATTAGAAGAGTGGAATGGAAATGTTTTTTTTAATGTCATGCTTATTAAGCTATGAAGATTTTACCTATTCTAGTGGGATCTGTCTGAATTAAGCTTGCAAGTTTGGGCATATTTCCCAAAGGATCCATTGGCATAGTTCATGTTTTAGAATAGCTAAATTAATGAACACTTTTAAAGGCTGGTTGACCTAATTTACTTACCTTTTGCACTGAAATGGCAGTGCCTCCTACAAGAATCATTTTAAAAGTGCAAAGTCTGAGAGTGGCTGGAAGTTTAAAATGGGGCCGTCTTGCTAAGTATGTTTTCAAGCATTTTCTTGTGGTATATTGGCGATTGAGCATGCAGAAATGTAATATGTGATGTAATGTGTGTTTTATTCACATGGTTTCTTATTCTGCCAACTATAGCAGTGTGTATTTTATGGCACCTTCTGGGCAAGGCACAGAAACATCAATTTTCAAAAGGTGGGGAGAAAGGAAGGCAAGGGAGGAATTTGGTCCCAGTTATCAAGTTACACAGACAGTCTTAAACTTTTTGTCTGGTTGTTACACAGCCATGCAGCATAAGGGAGAGAATAAGGATCCTTCTCTTTATCGCCTTGCAGGGCTAGAATAAGGGACGAGCAGATTTGCAGTTGCTGTGCTAAGGAGATTATTACTGAGCTGTTCTCCCCAGGAGTCACTTGCCTTGAAAGAGCAGTAGGAGAGTAAAGAGCAGGCATGTTGCCCTAGTTCCCCAGCACATCCCTAGATACTTGACAGCCTTGCAGGGTGGGAGTGACATGCTACACCTCTTAAATGGGAGTGGGGAACAGCAAGAAATTAATTCTTTTTTTTTCACATTACCACAATGATTGAATTGGGAACACTAGTCTGTTACCCTGCAGCAGCAACACAAGTAAATTCCTTGTCAAAAGTGTGGGCTATATGGTGGCATGCAGCATAAAGCACCTCACCCCAGGTGGAATACTCTGCCTCAGTGTGGGCACTTACCAAACACACACACAAGAAGCCAGATTTCAGCAAACTCAGGGAGCTGGTAGATAAGAGCCTATGGGAAGCAAGTCCTAAATGAAAAAACAGTTCAAGATCACTGGCAATTTTTCAGGGAGACAACGCTAAGAGCACAAATGCAAACTATTCTGCTATGTAGGAAAGATAAGAAGTATGGTAAAAGAACATCCTGGCTTAAGTAGGAGAATCTTCAATGATCTGAAACTCAAAAAAGAGTCATACAAAAAGTGGGAATTAGGTCAAATAGCAAAGGATGAATACAAACTAATAGTATAATTATATAGGGGAAAAAAATTAGAAAGGCTAAGGCACAAAACGAGATTCAATTGACTAGTGACATAAAGTATAACAGGAGAACATTCAACAAGTACATAGGAAGCAAGAGAAAGATCAAGGGCAGGGTAGGCCCATTATTCAACAAGGAAGGGAAAAACAATAACAAAGAGTAGAAACAGCAAAACCGCTAAATGACTTTTTTTGTTTTTCACCAAAAAGTTTACTAGTGATTGGACATCTAACACAGTGAATGCAAGTGAAAATTAGAGATGTTAGGGTTTAACCATTTAACTGAAAAGCTGATGCTTTTAGGTTATTTAAATGGTTACATTCACCACCGGTGACCGAAACCACTCAAAAAGAGGGGCCAACCGTGGTAGCAGGGCTTCCAGTAGATGCCTGCAGTGGTGGGGACAGCTGCCAGGACTGGAGAAATGGTCTGAAGTTATACGATGAAATTCAATAAGGATAAATGCAAAATACTCTACTTAGGAAGGAACAATCAGTCACATACATACAAAATGGGAAGTGAGTGCCTAAGAAATAGTAATGCAGAAAAGTGGATCATAAACTAAATGAGTCAATATTTTATCACTGTTACAAGAAAAGCAAATATCATTCTAGAATGTATTAGCATCTTTTAAGCAAGACAAGAGAAATTGTGGAGTGTGGTGTCCAGTTTGAGATGTCACATTTGAGGAAAGATGGAGATAAATTGGAGATAGACCAGAGGAGAGCAACAAAAATGAGTAAAAGTCTAAAAACCAAGACCTACACGGGAAGACTGGGAGCAAAATGGATTTGTTTAGTCTAGAAAAGAGAAGACTGAGGGGGCACAAAAGGTACATAAAAGGTTGTTACAAAGAGGAAGGAGAAAAATTATTCTCATTAATGTCTGAAGATAGGACAGCAAGCAATGGCTTTAGGTTGGACATTGGGGAAAAAAATGCCTGTCCGGATGGTTAACCACTGGAATGAATTGCCTGGGGAGGTTGTAGAATCTCCATCATTGGAGCTTTTTTTAGAGAAGGTTAGACAAACCCCTGTCAGGGATGTCTAATACTTAGTCCTGACTTGAGTGAAAGAAACTGGACTAGAAGACCTTTCAAGGTCCCTTCCAGATTTCCTTCTATGATTCTATAACTGTGCAAAATATACATTACCATGTTCCTTTGCAATGTAAGGTAATAATCCATTAAAAGTCTTGAACATTCCAAAAATAATTAATCAACATAATATATGCAGCCACTGCACTTTTTCTGGCAGGCAGAAGATCTACAGAAAAAATGAAGGTACATATTTTTTAGTAGAATGAAGCCAATGGGATGTACTGGGGCTGGAAAGTAACTGTACAATTCTGAATTCAAGGGTAATTTATGAAAAAAAGTGGAAAACACGTAACTGAACTTCAGTCTGCTTCAGGATCAGCCTTTTCATTTATGCTGTTATTCTAAAAAAAGTGGGTTTAACACACACTACCATGTTCCTTGAAGTCTTTGATGCTCGACAACCAACACTTTTAAAGAATAAATATTTTGGTTTCCTTTTTTAAAAAATTACATAAGGTGGTGGGGGTTTTTGTTGTTGTTTTGTTTTGTATTGCTTGAGTGCCATTAGTTATCTGTAAGGCGCTTAGAAACATAAGGTTTTTATTAAAGCTGCAGAAATCTGAGCTTATCCTATAAAAGCATGGATAAACCCAGATCACTGATTTTTCACATAGTACATCCTGTCAAAAAAGAGAGAAAGAGAGAAGAAAAATACTTCTGTACATTTCAGTTGTACCTAACTATTGTTCTTCCCATTTAAATCCATCCATAATAATTCCTTTACTTCAGTGACCTTTATTGATAAAGAGATTATCAACTCTGGTTTCAGCAGTGGTGAACTTCCAGAAGTCAGCTGCTTGCAGGTTGCAACAGAGGTTTCAGACTTTGAGATCACAAAGGACAGTATATGCATTTTCTGTTTTCATGGAGAGAGGGGAAAAAATCTCAGTGTGGCTGGATAAGGGATTTTAACTTTGAGGAGAAACAGATTGCACTCACTTGTGATATTCTGATAACTATCAGATCATGCTATTGTGTAAAAGGAAAAAAAATCAATAGCAGCTGGCAAGATTAAACTTTTTTTTTTAAGTTTTAATGCGGGTCTCTCATATTGGAGAACACCTTTATAAAGAAATTTGGCTAAATGTTGAATTACTTTGCCAATGAGTCTCACCATGTTCTCTAGACTTCATAGAATTGCCTGGGAGTTTGATTTACTGAACCTACAAAAGGCGCTCAGATACATTTGGACCCACAAGTACAGGAGCAACCATGTAGAGGTTCAGAGCTTCAGTACAGCTGCCATAACTCTCCTTCCTTAGAAGTCATGTGTTAGTAGGTTTTCAAGTACCTACAAGTTTGTTAGAAAGAGAAGGGAGAAAAAATATTCTTCTTAACCTCTGAGGATAGGACAAGAAACAATGGTCTTAAATTGCAGCAAGGGAGGCTTCGGTTGGATATTAGGAAAAAAAATGTCAGAGTGGTTAAACAATGAAATAAATTGCAACTGAATCAAATATCTTTCTGTTGGTGGGGCCCTGCAGGCAATAGCAGAAATCAGCTGATCTTTGGGGTAGAGGATTTCAGCTTGAAAATCCTGTCATCCTCTGTTGGGACAATGATGCATCTCGACACCTTCCCCTTTTTACCTCACCTACCAGTTCTGTGGAGGGACAATACCAGAGAGGGGTATCTGTAGGATATTGGGGCAGAGAAGGAAAAGTAGTAGAGCCAATTGCTTCCTCCCTCCCTGACTCTCACCACCACCAGTGGTTAACTTCAAACTTGCTGTATTTTGCTATTCTTTTGTAATGCTTGGCTGAGGGTTGGGAATGATCCAGGATCATTTTAAATACTGCTATTTCTGTCTTTGAGAGAGTGGAGCCAAGTTAGCTGACCTGACTAAAATGGTGGTGGCTTTTCTTGTAATAGCTCAGTGAGGGGGAATAAACATTTTGTTTTTTATTTCTAGATAATAGAATACAGTTCTGAGAATATAGCAATTTTCAGCACCTCCTGAAAAACACCCCTGATTAAATTCTTCACAACAATCTGTGTGAAGTGCCTTGGGATCCACTGATATCATGCTGCCTAGTGTCCTTCTGAGCAAAGAATATGTTCATGCTGCGGTGTAAGCAAGAGCTGCTCAGAAACCATCTCCCTTCATGGAGAGACCAAACTTAATGCGTGGTTGAATCTGCCATGGGGTAACAAGCAGACCCAAAGACTTGTGAAAAGAGTAACAGACTCAGAGAAAAAGCTCTGCAAGGAACCATAACAATTTCTGCTGTTTTTTAAGCAATTGTTTTTGATTTCACGTGAATAACAAAGCCAGGGTTTAGAAAAGGCACTTCTCATTGTTGACATCATGTTTCAGACCTTAAAAGCCAGAAGAATAAAAAGAAATTTGTGGATCTAAAGTGAGCAAGTATGAAAATTGAACTTATAAGTGGAACAAAACCAGAAAATAACAAACAAATCACCTTGTTTTCCTTTATAACCCTTTATGGGTATTTCAGCAGGGTAGAGGTAAATAATTATCCAAAACTCCAAACAACCCTATAGGGACTGAGTTTCTGCAATATAAGCCTCCAGTTTCTGTTTGTGAGACACCTGCAAGCTTAAAGAAATAGATTTTGTATAGCTTTACCTAATATCCATGGAGATATGTAAAAATATTTTTACTGTTGCGTTGGTGGACCAATATATGCATCTTCTACTAGCACTAATAGAGTTCCATATTGAATATTCATGTATCAAAATGAGCATATGCTACAAATTGAGAACATTTTTCTCAACTAACTATGATTTATATAACACCATCAGTGCAGTAGGTGCTTTACAGTCAAGCAAGAAGACAGACTCCCAGCCTTGGAAAACATATCATCACAGCAGGCAAATCTGAAGTTGCACTTTAATAGTGGGAGGTGCAGATTTTGCAACTGATATATGCTTATAACAGCTAGGTTTCATCAACATATGCACATTGAATTCCAATATTTCTTTATAATAATGGTAGTTGGTTCTTGTTAAAGTCATTTAGGTGCCTGTAATTTATAACTTTCATGGTAATTACCAATCTGGAACATTTCTGCTCCAGAATCCACTGAGGGCTGTTGTGTCTGGAAATATCTATTCATGTCTTCATTAGTGAATACTAAAAGAACAAGGGCAAACAGCCTGCATTTGCACCTAATTGCAACTTTATGTGAAGTATTATACTATGCAAGTTTAATAAACTTTCTGCAATAGGAACCAAACTGAATTTATTTTACTTTGGACTGCTTTGAGACTGTTGGTTTCTTTACTAAATAATGTTACAATCTTCAAAAGCCTGTATTATTACACTTGTGATTTAAAACCACTAACTCACACAGGAAATATGCTTCCCAGTTATGTCAGACCATTTATTGAGGATCATGTATACTGTAATTCCTGTGTATAATTGGTTTAATAAAGGGGGATATGAAAGCCTTAATTTGAATTGTCTTGCTTTAGTGGAAGCAGTCAATGTTATATCATAATATACTTTTTAATATCCCTAAAGATTCTTTTAAACAGAACTTAATTTCTTAGTTTGATTTTTACTTTTCGTTGTGACTTTTGATAGGCTTCAAAGGTTTTAAAACTATCTTCTAGATAAACCTTAGTGCTATGTAGACAGAAGACCCAATCTTTCTTCTACATAGGCTTCAAAAGTTTTATAAACATAAGTCCCAACCTAACTCTGCACTAGTACACAAATAATAAATGTCTATTTCACCCACAGATAATTTTTTGGGCTAACTGAAAGAACAAAATTGGGATCAGTGTACAAGCTTAATAAAAGAGAAATAATACTTAGGTCTGGTGGGTTTGAATCCATCATTTGATAATTTTTAAAAACTAAATGCTGCAAATGTATGACATTTGTAAGAAACATTTATTAAACTCTTCCAGTGGGGAGATCTCTACAATGTGTTTTCTGTTATTTTTTTTCCATTCTAATAATAAACGTCACAGGAAAACAACAATTAGTCCTATGGCACTTTAGAAACAAACAAAAGGATCATGAACTTCTGTGCATAAAGCCCAGTTCATCAGTGAATTTTAGTGGATCAGTGAAGTGGGTTTTACCCACAAAAGTTCATTTTTCTATGTATTTTTGTTAATCTCTAAGGTGCCACAGAACTATTTTTTTTTAATTCCAGATTAACAGGGCTACCCCTCTGAGACTTTCATCCCAAGAAAGTTGATTAAGTAAAAATTAAAGTGGATTATTTTCATTCACATCATTGGACTTTGAAACTGGTACAAAATGCATATGAAAAGTGATTCTAGGCAGGGAGCTTTATTAACCTTTTTCCTCCTCTATAGTTTCAATATACAGAGTATCTCCACATGTCTAATTTTAAGTGTGTGAATAGCTTCAGTGGAACTGAGGCCTAGACACTCAAAGGGTATGTCTACACTGCAGTGTTATTTTGAAATGACACAAAATGCATTTCGAAATAGCATTTTGCTATTTCGAAATAGCACGTCCACGCTGATAGGATGCTGAATCACATTTAAGGGTGGCCGGAACTGGTTCTGGCAGGGCATCAGATCAGGAGTTACCTTGTGTGGCTGCTACCTGAGTCTATCTGAGACCTGTGCTTAAAGAGACCAGTGTAGATTATTGTGTTCCTCCATTTAGTGTGGAGATCATGGACATTGGAGGCATCCCCCCAAACCTGAATTAGGTCCCTGATCTCTGCACTGGACCAGAGAGGCACCCACCTTTTCTGGACCCTGGCAGGCTCCTGGGAGCTGGCAGATTGGTCCTGGGGATCGGTGGAGGGCTGGCTGGCACTGGCTACCTGGCTCATGCTGGGGCCACTGGGTCGGGTGCAGTGACTGCTGGCTCTGGGATGGCAGGCTTGGAGCTATCACAGGCACAGTGGGCAGAGTCTAGCCCTTTAAGGGCTCCTGGGAGAAAGATGAGTTTTCTTGGTTGTGCCCAGAATGGCCACCAGGGCATTTGGGAAGGGCTGGAGGCCCCCTATTTCGAAATAAGTGTCTACACAACACTTATTTCAAAATAGCAATTTTGAAATAGAAGCTATTCCTCATGGAATGAGGTTTATCAATTTCAAAATAAGCCCTCAGCTATTTCGATTTAATTTTGAAATAGCAGTTTGGCTGTGTAGATGCTGGTAAAGTTATTTAGAAATAACGGCTGTTATTTAGGTATTTAGGCATCTAGTTCCCATTCATTTAACTGGGATTTAGGCACCTAAATACTTTTGAGCATCTGGGTCTAAGTGATTTCAGCAGGACCATTTATGTGCTTACAGTTATGCATGTTTAAATATCTTGCTGAAATGGGGCTTAATTTCTTGCAATATTTATTCAAAGGTAGATATTTGACAGTAAGAGAAAATGTCTGAATTCATGAGACCTTTTACAGTTGCATTGGTGTCTTACTCATAAATTGCTAAGTATCATGCATCTGACGAAGTGGGTCTTTGCCCACGAAAGCTTATGCTCCTACACTTCAGTTAGTCTATAAGGTACCACAGGACTCCTTGTCGCTTTTGCAGATTCAGACTAACAGGGCTACCCCTCTGATACTTAAGTATCAGAGGGGTAGCCCTGTTAGTCTGAATCTGCAAGAACAACAAGAAGTCCTGTGGCACCTAACAGGACTTCTCATTATATGAAAATAGTGTAAGAGTTGAAAAATTTTATGCAACTGTTCAGTCTACTGTAATTGGAGTCTCTGAGCTATTAATTTGCTCAAAAGTGATTCAAAATGTAAAAGCTCAAACTGTGGCGAAGCTACCAGGTGTAGTTATAATGTAGCACTCTTTAAATGTCCATAAAACCATGTTGCTACAAAGAATAAATGGTAATAGCTTATAATTATTATAGTGCATCAAGTGTGCCTCGCAAGCCATTACATAGCTGTAATTTCAACATAAAACCAATCAGAAGAACAATACCCAAGTTTCAAATAAAATAACAGTATTTGTGATAGCCTAATACAAGAGCATGTGCATGCGCGTGCGCACACACATAGAGTATTTTGGTTTTGCAATAAGTGTTTCTCTTCTCCTTCCCTTATGCAAAATTATAGTGTAAATGTGAGGCTATGTCTAGACTGCAGGCTTCTTTCAGAAGAAGCTTTTCTGGAAGAGATCTTTCAAAAAAATGTTTTCTGAAAGAGAGCGTCCACACTGAGAGAGTGCATCAAAAAAGTGATCTGCTTTTTTGACAAATAGCGTCCATTCAGTGTGGACGGTATCTTGCATGTGAGCTGTGATTACTATGGGCAGAATGGGCACTAAGGCACCTGTACTCTTTCCTCTTCTTTTGAAAGAACTACCTCTTCTCCATCCACACATGCCTTTTTCTGAAAGAGCTCTTTCGGAAAAAGGCTTCTTCCTCATAGAAAGAGGATTACCAATGACGGAAAAACCCCTCTGTTCTTTCAATTTACTTTTGAAAGAACGCGATTGCAGTGTGGACATTACTCGGGTTTTGTTGGAAAAACGACTGTTTTTCTGACAAAACTCTGTAGTGTAGACATACTCTGATTGTTTCCAGTTTGAGAATACTTCTTGTACAGTCTGATCCGAAACCCATTGGAATCAATGGAGCTCCTTTCCATTGAAATCAATGATTAAGGCCCTTAGAGTTAGATGCTTTATGAAAAGTTCAGATAGGGTTATCATTAGAATTAAGACCGTTTTGGTCTTTCACTGGGATTCAGACTGAAAAGCTAAAAGGAAATTTCTAAGTAGCTTGCTTTCAAGCAATCATGCTCATGCCACACTCGGGGAATTTTACTGCAGTGTAGCAGTGTCCACATGAGACCATACTGACCAGCAAATTGGTGCTCCATAGAGTCATGCCCACGCTTTTCATGTGGAAATTTGTCATATAGACAGGCACTGGGGTTAGCAATGTGCGATGTTTCCTCCATTTAAGGCAGGGGTGAGGAACCTAAGGCTCAGGGTCTAGAGGCGGTCCCCAGCTTGCCTGGATCTAGCCCCGAGGCGCAGGGCTCCCTCCCAGCATTGGGGAGTCCATGCTGGTGCTCCAGTCCTTGTCACCCACCCAAAAGCCACTAGCCTGCACACCACTAGGCTCTGGTATGTGTGAGGGGAATGTGGGGAGTGTCTGTCTTCTTCTCAGCTGCTCAGTTGGGGGCCATGTCCGTGAGGATTTGGTTTTTTTTCCCCTCACTTGTGCACAGTCCCTGACTGATTTTTCTGAGGGTCAGTGGCCCTCCCACCTAAAAAAGGTTCCCTACCTCTGAAAGCAGAGTCACTGTGGCAAGCCCATCCCTATGACAGAATTCAAGTGATCTGCAACCTGCAATTGTTGCAGAACCCTTATGTGGTTCCTGGAGTCACATCCTTTCCCCCGCACAATAGAGCCACATTTATTTAGTTGCATCCAGAGCCCACAATGCTTGAGACTGATGGGAGCTTTTGGCTCAAAAGGTGCCATCCCGGTCCCATTGAAGTAAATGGAAGTTTTGCTATTCACATCCATCAAACTAGGATTGAATCCTAAGTGCACAATCTTTAATATAGTCTAATTGCTTTGGGTAATTTGAGGAATAAATTTGAAAGTGCCAGGTATGCCAAAATATTTTTCTTGAGAATTGTTAATTACCCAAAACACAGTGCATGTTTTTTGGAAAGACTACAAAGAGTTTTAAGCAGTTCTTGCAATCCTGTAAAAAATAAGTAGGCATTTTAACATTGCCTGAATGCTCATTACCAAATGTGTATATATAGACCAACTGCTGTAATCTGCATGGTGAAAACGGCTGTTTAATTAAATATTTAAACAGTGCAGATATTCCAAACAAGTTCCTTTGATTTATTTTGTTGATTTATCCCCTTATAATAAAGTCTTGTTTTTCTTTGTACACGTGATAGTTATTTTAAAGGCATAGGACCTGATTCTGATCTATTATCATTTTTCCATCATTGTAACTCTGTTTACTGCTTAGCAGTTACACCTGATGTATATCAGTTTTAATAGCAAGAAACTCAGGCTCATTGTTTTTCTTTAAAATGCAGTAACACATTTGGAACAGAAAGTGCAGATTTCTGCCATTATCACAAAACAGGGGCTTCATTGTGCTAGCGTGGGTTCTTGGGTGTCTGCTGACCTTGATGGGGATTGTTGGGAATGAACAAACTTCATGAGGTTTAAAAGCTTTAGAGGGGTAGCCAAGTTAGTCTGTAACTAGAAAAGTTTAAAAAACAACCAATAGTCTAGTAACACCTTAAAGACTAACAAAACATGTAGATGGTATCAGGGGCTCTTGTGGGCACAACCCACTTCTTCGGATGACTAGACCACTCCAGTCATCTGAAGAAGTGGGTTGTGCCCACGAAAGCTCACGATACCATCTACATGTTTTGTTAGTCTTTAAGGTGTTACTAGACTATTCATAGGGTTTGTAAGGAAAGGAGAGCTCAAGGTACTCAGGCTATAATGGAGAGTTTCATATGAAAAAATCCCCCATAGACAGGAAACAAAATGTCAGTGGGAGCTTATCTAAACAAGGCCTGTGTGGTTAGGCTTTTTATTCTTTAAAAATATTTAGTTTTACAAACTATAAGCCTCATTCAGATCCAGACTGGATGCCATTCTGGAAGATATATCTGCTTTCATCCGACACAAGTCTTTGGGCTCATTACAGGCGGGATAAGGTGAAATGTTTTGGTCGGTATTATACAGGAGGTCAGAAAAGATTATCCAGTGGTCCCATCTGGTCTAAACTCTTTGCATCTGGGAATGAGGTTGTCAATCGTATTAGAATACCAAACAGGAAGTTGTATTATAGATTAAAATAAAACTTTCTTTCATTATTATGCAAATTAAAATGAATTGTGTAATAGAATTTATGCACACTTGTGACTTTCATTTGGCAACAATGTAGTAGTTAATCATATTCGTGTATTTTTTTGGGTGATGCTGACTATTGAAACATGGCCAAATTAATGACCACAGTCCATTTTCTATCTAAATCAAGCACGTATAGGAGACAATTTTAGTGATTATAGCTCTGTGTGACATATGCTTAATGATTTAGATTGGCTTCTAGAGAGAAGGATTTAATCTAAGGCATTTATGGCATTGGGCTCATATGCTTAATGATTTAGATTGGCTTCTAGAGAGAAGGATTTAATCTAAGGCATTTATGGCATTGGGCTCAAATTATTTGTATCAGTTGACTGAAGCGCATATTTCTCTATGAAGCTTATGTTCAAATGAGGATTCTATTTGTCTCCTGCGGGATCTAAACTGAGGGCTTTTGTCAGATTTTCTCTAATTAGATGCAACTCTGTGTTGTTTAACCAATTTGCAGTGCAGGTATCTGTCATTTTCAAATCCGCTTTAAAAGCCATTTAAAAATTAGCAGATAAGATTCATAATTAATTTTTACTTGTATGATTTGGCTAAGATTTTTTCAACCCTGCCTCTTTCCCCTCGAAGAGGGCCAAATGCCCAGTTATAATTCAAATTGCTGAACATCCACATCCCTTTGGGCCATTGAAAAATCTCAGCCTTTATATCCACTAAATGACAGATTAGGGACTGATCCAGGGGCTGCAGGAGAAAATAAATGGAGATATTTATAAAGATAAAAAAGAACCAAGAGAGGGTCATCAGTCTTCCCTTGTACAGCTGCTTGTCTGCTGACTTCCAGTCTTAGGCATGGATCTACTATTAATCTGCTACAATGATTTGTGACTTTCTCCTCCGTCTTAGGGTACGTCTAGACTACAGGCTTTTGTCGACAGAAGTTTTGTCGACAGATACTGTTGACAAAGAGCGTCTAGACTACATCCAGTTCTGTCGACAAAGCAAGCTGCTTTGTCAACAAAACCCTGTAGTCTAGACACAACCCTAGGTGCAATAACACCTTCTGTCGACAGAACTCTGTCGACAAAAGGCGTTATGCCTCGTAAAATGAGGTTTACCAGCGTCGACAAAACTGCTGAGTTCTGTCGACGTTATGTCGACAGAACTCAGCGGTAGTATAGACGCAGGTATAGTTTTGTCGACAAAAGTCCACTTTTGTCGACAAAACTCTGTAGTCTAGACACACCCTAAATAAACTGCTTCAAACAATTGTTTTCCATCTACTGTACATAGTAAAAGGAAAGTTTTACCTGTAGCTGCACTTGTGTGTCACTTGCTGAAGCAAATGAAAGTTTTGTACAGCTTTCATGGAAGCACTTTGCATGTGCTCTGTGTGATCCTGATGCAGAATTCACAGACATTGATAGAAAGGTTCTTATTGTCTGAAGTTGTCTTTGGATCAGGCTCTGCACATTTATTGGATCTGGGATCAGACCCTGTGCGCTTACTGGTCTTCAGAGTCTGTTGAGCCCTTGTGACTCATTCATAGCAATGAGTTAAATTCAAATATAAAGTAGGAAAAGCAGAGCGTAGGCTAGAGCAAATAATCAATATGAACATGTCATTTCCCCAAGCACATTCGGCAGCTGGTTTAGAAATGATTGAGGGCAGCTGAAGGTTTTTTTCCATTTTTCTCCAAAATTGAGTGGCTGAGGAACCTATTTAGACTCATCAGTTGGCTGTTTGTCCTATTTTGGCTCATTTGAGAGGAATGACCCTCCTAGGGCTTGAGTGAGGGCAGAGATAATTGATCAATCCTGGAAGACTATTGTAAGGCTCTCAAGGGATGAGGACTTTGAACGTTCTGTGGTGAAATGCTGGAGGGGTGGGGAAACACCAATAGCCTTCCAAAGGGACAGTCATGTTAGTCCGTATCTGCAAAAACAATGAGAAGTTCCGTGGCAATTTAAAAACTAACAGATTTGTTTGGGCATAAGCTTTCATGGGCAAAAACAAAGTTGGTCTTTGCCCACAAAAGCTTATGCCCAAATAAATGTTAGTCTTTAAGTTGTCACAGGATTCTTTCTAATAACCTTATAATGCTGGTGTGTGCAGAAAATAAAGAGGGCTATTAGTAGGCTAATTGGGGCCAATCAAAGCTGGAAGGAGGTGAACTTCACTCCCGCATCCTTAAGAGCTTCTTAGGGCTTGTAGCTTGGCAATGGTGGGGTATAGCTATGCATGGAGGAAAGTCAGTTCTATATACTTTAGGGCTGTGTCTACATTGGCATCCTTTTCCGGAAAAGGGATGCTAATGAGACACTTCGGAATTGCAAATGCTGCGGGGGATTTAAATATCCCCTGTGGCATTTGCATGAACATGGCTTCTGTTTTTTTCCGGCTCGGGGCTTTGCCGGAGAAAAGCGCCAGTCTAGACGGGATCTTTCGGAAAATAAAGCCTTTTCCAGAACATCCCTTATTCCTCTTAAATTCAGGAATAAGGGATGTTCCAGAAAAGGCTTTATTTTTCTGAAAGATCCCATCTAGACTGGTGCTTTTCTCCGGCAAAGCCCCGAGCCGGAAAAAAGCGGCAGCCATGTTCATGCAAATGCCGCAGGGGATATTTAAATCCCCCGTGGCATTTGCAATTCCGAAGTGTCTCATTAGCATCCCTTTTCCGGAAAAGGGTGCCAATGTAGACACAGCCTAGAAGTGTGCATCTGTTTGTCTGTCTGTCTGTTCAAGAACTCCTCCTAAATGGTAAGAACTAGGACCACCAAATTTGGTATGCAGCTTTCCTAACTTAAAGCAAAGTCTGGGTTTGGTTGTGCCAAGAAAATGGGGATGCTGGGAATAGGACTGTTTTCCATAACATGGAAATGAAGGGGATGGAGAGAGATGGGATGTGAAACGGTGGGGGGAAAAGAACAGGGACGCATGCTAACAGTGAACACTGGGGGCAGTGAACCTGCAGGGGAAAGCTATATGCAGAGTAACCATTGGGGGCAACCACACCACCAAGAGAGTGGCAGCAGGGCGAGGGCTCAACCATTTTGCCGGCCACTAGACTGGGTAAGTAGCCTCCCTACCCCAAACTCTTTCCTCCTCCCCCCACCCACTGGCTCTTGGCTGCAGCATTGGAGGGGGTGAGACAGAAGGCCCCTGGCATCCAGGGAGGTTGGGGGAGGGGGAGATAAAGCCCCTCTGGATGGGACCTGCCCCTGCTCTGAGCCGCTCCTCATCCCTCCTCACCCCTCGCTTTCACCCCCACTTATGCTTCCAGCCTCCTGCCCTTCCCTTCCCCATATCCTCAAGGCCCTGCCCTGGCTCCTGAACATTCCCCCCCTCCCCAACACTCCCCCCCTCCCCAACACACACACTGCCAGCTGCCTGCTCTGAAGGACTTGAGCAATGCTAGATAAGTATTCTAGTATGACTATAACCAAATAGTGACCATAAAAGCTGGACAACTTAAATGTAAATCACACATTGTGCCAATTGTAGCTGTTTCCTACTATGCTCTATCCACAGAGATAAACTGTTTTGCCAATTTCTGATTAGACTGGAAGCATATTTCCAGGGACAAACTGCCCATAGACAAATTTTCATCACCATTGAGTGCACCAACCTTTGGGAAAATGTTTCACTATCAGCACCCCCTCTGGGAGGAGATACAGACTTCTACAACACTTAGGCTATGTCTAGACTGCAGACTTTTTCCGCAAAAGCTTATGCAAATGATGCACAGAGTAGAATATTGCCGCATTTCATTTGCATAATTAATTAGCAGCCGTTTTAGCGCAAGAGGTTTTTTCAGGAAGAACGGCTCTTGCACAAAAGGGGTTTTTTGCGCAAAAATGAGCTGTCTGCACAGCTCCTTTTTGTGCAAAAGCCTCTTGCGCTAAAAAGGCTGCTAATTTTATGCAATTTTATGGCATCCTTTGATTTAAGTCTGTACATGTAGGCAAGATAATATCAAACAGATAAACAAAGGCATATATGACACTTATAGAAAATAACAATGTCCCTGATTCACCACCCATACAACAAGTAACCATTCCTGTTCCTTATTAAGGGTGAAACTCACTTCTGTGCCAAGACCTGTACAACATTTAACTCCTATTTTGAAGTACAATTGTCATGTGTTGATCTACTGCACAGAGCTAAACTTCACACTAAGGCCCCAATCTGGGCAGATGATGACAGTCTGATTGCATGTTCCAATAAATGATCCAGAAACTATTAGAGACAGAACTTGTGTATCAGCAGTGTAGACATGAGATCAGTTTCATGTCTTGTGTGACATATTTTCAGTCCTCCACCTGCAAGCTGTACAAATAAGCATGACTGTTCAAAATTGAAGCCCTAAGAAAAGGGCTTTGTAAATTTCTTAGAGAAGATACTTAATTTAAAATCCTTTTATAAAAATATAAAAATTAGCTACATAAAAAACAAAAAAGGGAAGATGGGAGGTTAAGACTTGTAAGGGGGCAAAGGTAGAACAGTTTCAGTATTTGGCCTGCAAATATAGGCATGTACAAATGATTTGCTTTCTTATAAGCTTAACTTTAAATTGCTTGGCTTTCTAGTTACTATACTTATTTTTTTCAAAATACAATGTATTCTTGTAAGGATTTTGAATTGAACTAAAGTTGATACCAGCATTACAATTTTAAGACACCTAGCATCAAAAGGAAGAAATAAAATTGTTTATGAGTCAATCTTTTACCTTCCCATTCAGATGAAGTAAATAGGATTATTTCTTTGAGTTTTATAATTGAAACATTATTTCTCTAAATTCCTAGAGTTTATCCTTTCTTACTGTGCAGAAATGCTTGAAAATGAAACTAAAGGGTCAAATAACACTTTCACCTATTGCATGGGGCCAAGTCTATGGGTTAAAACAGGGCAAGAATTGTCCCAATTGAACCATTTATCCAACAATTCAAAATGTTTTACAAAGATTGAGTTTTGATGGGTAGAAAGAGACATAGTACCTCTGGAAGTCAAGAGAGTTTCACACTTTGAGTAGTTCTTTTTCGCTGGTCCTCAGTTTTGCACCTGACTCTCACCTATAACAGCCACACCTGGCAAACTGCTTTGCCACGTAGGGGTTGTTATGAGAGGAAATGCTATTCCCCCATCATAGAAGTCTGCTTTGGTGGATGAAGCAATGGTGATCTGTTGGTCCAATGCCTGGAAAGGCACTGCATCAGTGTATTGGGGCATACTTTAGGCTTTACAAGGCACCAAAAAAAACCAAAACCACACTACCACTGGCTGTCTATTGTAGCTACAGAAATTCCCAATCTTTAAACCTTTTGAGCCGGTCTTTAATCTCAGAGAGAGAGAGAGAGAGTGCCCTCATATAATGGTCATCTTGCTTTAAAAAAACCCTCATATGGGTATTTACGTATCATTAAGAAAGTAAGTCTTGTAGTGAGGGGCAAGAGGTGAAGAGACAGGTGTCAATGAACACTGTGAGTCGTAGTCACAAACCTGCATGCAGCTGACGTGGGACTCTGGTTACACAGCTTGGAAACCTGGGTGCTAAGGGCACTCACTAACACCCCTAGGGGACAGAGCAGCCCTTTTTCAGGACAAGGTCCCTCTTAAGGAAAAGGTCTAGAAAAGGTGCCTCAGATATTGCCTGCCCAACTTTAATCTGGGCACTTCACTACAACTGGTGGTTCATCCATATAGTGGTTCTGTACGAAAAGAGAGCTCTCATGGTGGCAACATGGAACATAAGAACCTCAATGGATAGAGATGACACATTGATACATACATGTTAATTGCAAGGGAACTTGGTAAACACAGTATCAATATAAGTTTTCCTTGCAAAACCAAACTTGCCGACGAAGACGCCATAACGGAATTAGGGGAGGAAGGCAGAATTTAGGAAATTGGTTTTGCCATTATCAGCAGCCTCCTGAAGTCACTCAAAGACTTACTTGTGGACAAAAATTGATGTCTAATTTCTCTACAACTTCCCATTAGAAATGTACCTTTGATTGTTATCAATGCTTATTATGTTCCAACCAGGAACAGTATTGAAGAAATAAAATCTGATTTGAATGACATAAAATCTATTCCCAATGGAGACAATCTCATACTTTTGGGATACTTCAGTGCCACAGCTGAAAAAGACAGCGAGGCTTGGTGTGGTGTAACAAAGAACAATTGAGTCAGAAAAATGAACAGCAGCCATCTTCTACTCAGCAAGGCTACGTCTAGACTGGCCCCTATTCTGAAATAGCCATGCTAATTTCCAACTTTGGAATAGGGAAAACCGCGGGGGATTTAAATATCCCCCGCGGGATTTAAATAAACATGTCCGCTTACGTTCCTGAAAGTAGGAATAAGAGATCCTCTGGAAAAGGGCTTTATTCTGGAGGATCGCGCCAGTCTAGATGCTTTTTTCCGGCTTTTCCCCAAGCAGGAAAAAAAGCGGCGGACATGTTTATTTAAATCCCGCGGGGGATATTTAAATCCCCCATGGATTTCCCTATTCCAAAGTTGGAAATTAGCATGGCTATTTCGGAATAGGGGCCAGTCTAGACGTAGTCCAAGTGTGCTGAATGCAAACTCGCTATTGCCAACACAATCTTAAGGCAAGCTGCCAAACCTAAAACTTTGTGGATTCAAAAGATATCAAATCACTGGCCCTTGTTTGACTCTCGTTATATGGCAAAGAGACATAAGCGAGATAAGATCACTAAACAGTATGAGGAGCTGTTGGACTGACCACAGCTTAAGAGCCATTTCAATTTACACATTGCTGCCTCTCAGGTAAACAATATTGAACAGGTTAAACTGAAATTGAACATAGCAAAGTTGAGACAGCCATCTCATAAAGAAAAACTGAGGGAAAACATAGGAGAAGAATGTGATAGCATTATAGCATCACCTAATAATATATCTGAAAAGGGGAATCTAACCTTCAAGTCTCTGAAGAAATGCTAGGCAAAATTTAAAGATGGCACCAGAAATGGTTTGATAATGTAATGATGATATTAAATAGTTTTTCAAGGAAAAGTATGATATGTGTTTGTCTTGGGAAAATGACACAGAATCTACATTAAATTAAAGTATCTACAAGCCAAAGCTCAAAGATGGCTTTGTGTTTGACAGGATAAGGAGAACAGAAGAAATACGGTGTTATATTGACACTAAGAATGCAAAGTTGTGTCATAATTCCCAAAAGGTATTTAAGGATCATCCAAATTGGGACCAGCTCCATTAAATACTTCAGATGAATCTACTAGACATATCTGAAAGATGTTGCATTACTTTACTGAGCTACTCAATCATCCTTCTGTTGGCAACTCACAGATTGTAGAGAGACTAACCCAGGACCCCATATGGGAAGGAAATCATACTACCATTAAGCGAGTGCAAAAAGCTATAAAAACAAATGCAGTCAGATAAATCATCAGACAAAGGTAGCATACTAGTTGAAATCTTTACATTTGAAAGCTGCCAAACCATCAGCTCTCTCTCTATGAAATTATTTAGGCTATCTGGGAAACTCAGAAAATTCCTCGGGATTTCAAAGATACAATCATAGTTACTCACACATAAAGGCAACAAATCTGACTGTGGTGTCACCCTGTTGTTTGTCGGTGGTAAAACTCTTGCTAGTATTTTGCTTAGTTGGCTTATCAATGCAGTATCACTGAACCTTGTACCAGAGACTGTGGATTTACATTAGGCTAGAGAACCGGGGACATGAACTAAACATAGAAATGTATGCTGTCTTCACAGATCTTTAAAAAAAAAAAAAAAAAAAAAGATTCAACACTGAGCAGAAATGGTTGCTGGACAGTTCTAGAAAAGTTTGAGTGTCTCACCAAATTTACTAGCATCATATCTCAATTCCACAAAATTATGACTGTTCAAGTACCCTCAGACAGTGGTCAGACTCTAAACTATTCCTCACATCTAATGGGGTAAAACAAGCTGTGTCCTGGTACAATTTTTTTCTTCTTTACAGATATGAGTTATGCAATAGACAACCCTCAAAAGAGCATTTATGTAAGGCATGGAACTGATGGAAACATTTTTTCAGACACAAAGGCCTACTGCAACAACAAGAATCATTAAGGAAATAATGTCAAACCATTTTTGTGGATAATTGTTCTCTACTTCAGTCATAATGAAAGGGACTTAAAACTTATCCTTCACAGGTTCTCAGAGGCAACAATAAAGTTTGGACTCAATGTCTGCATTGAAAAAACTGAAATCCCCTTGCAAACATCAGCACTACCACCAAGCTAAATACCAGTGGAACAAAACTGAAAAACACCAATCACTTTATATAACTTGGCAGTACTACCTCAAGTGCCACTTCCCTGCACTGAGAAATATTACAAAAAATATGAAAGGCAAGCCATGCTTTTAGAAGACTTTGCCATAGCATACTGAACCTGCATATCATCAAATTTTCAATAAAAGTGATGATCTACAATGCAGAAAGGATTGCACACTCTATGAATCATGGACAGTTTACCACAGACACATCAAGCAACCTGAAAAATTTGACATGTGCTGAGTTGGCTCTATTCTGAATGTTCACTGGCAAGACAGAGTTGAACATCATTCCTAAAAGAGAAAAAACAGCCAACAACAAAGCGACAATTATTGATGCTCAGCTTACATGGATGGGTCACAATATCAGAATGAGTGATGACAGTCTCCTGAAATAAGTCTTTTGTGGCAAGCTGAAACTTGGAAAGCTATGGAAGGGCAAACAATGTAAATGCTTCAAAGACACCTTTAAAGCAGAATCTCTACTCGGGAAGTATAAATACTGATAATTTTGAATTCACTGCCAAGAGCAGACTTGAAGAGAGAGCAACTATCAATAAAGGGTGGTCAGGAGGCTAAAAAAGACCAAAGCAATGAACTGATTGCACTTTTCTGTGTGACATCTGCCTGCAATGTTGCTCCTGGCAAATTGGGCTATGCAGCCTCTTGAGAGAACATCAGATGCATTGGTGGGTATAACAGACTGCTATCATATCATGAAGTATGTACCACAGAAGCTCTCTCCCCAGTTTTGGAGTAAAAGCAAAAGCTGTGAATTCCTTGGTGATAAAAAGAATAACTCAAACTGAGTCTCAAATAATGAGTACTTGCAAGGTCCTATGAAGTACTAAGTGCCACCAGGGGAACAGGTCTTTACAGTCCTGTAAAGAGGTTAAAGGGTGACTTGATTAGCATACCTAGATATGGAACAAAGATTTAATAATTGTCTGCTCAATCTAGTAGAAAAAAGCTATAGTATGGTCAAATGGCTAGAAGCTAAAGCTAGACAAATTCAGACTGGAAATGAAGCATAATGTTTATCAGTGAGAGTAATTTACCATTAGAGAAGTTTACCATAGAATACGAGAACTGGAAGGAACTTCAAGAGGTCATCAAGTCCAGTCCCCTGCACTCATGGCAGGATAAGCACCATCTAGATCATCCCTGACTGGTGTTTGTCTAACTTGCTCTTAAATATCTCCAATGATGGACATTCCACAACTTCCATAGTCAATTTATTCCAGTGCTTAACCACCCTGACAGATTTTTTTCCCCTAATGTCCAACCTAAACCTCCCGTGCTGCAATTTGAGCCCATTGCTTCTTGTCCTATCCTCAGAGGTCAAGGAGAATAATTTTTCTCCCTCCTTGTTACAACCTTTTAAGTACTTGAAAACTGTTATTACGCCCCCTCTCAGCCTTCTCTTTTCCAGACTAAACAAACCCAAGTCTTTCAGTCTTTCCTCATAGGTCATGAATTCTAGACCTTTAATCATTTTCGTTGTTTTCCTCTAGACTTTCTCCAATTTCTCCCCTTCTTTCCTGAAATGTGGCACCTAGAACTGATTACAGTGCTTCAGTTGAGGCCTTAACTTAACAGAGCAGAATACAGTGAAAGAATCACTTCTCATGTCTTGCTTACACCACTCCTATTTAACACACCCCAGAATGGTGGTTCTTCCATCACTAACGATTTTAAGTCATGATGGGATGGTTTCTAAAAGAGTTGCTCTAGGGATTATTTTAGGGAGGTGCTGTGTTCTACATTGTACAGGTGTCCAGACTAGATGATCACAATGGTCCCTTCTGGATTTATAATGTATGGATCAAAGAAGAGAGAACTCCAAGTGCAAATAGTCTCTGTATGTGCTTGTTTTTAATACATTTATCAATATGTATATGAATTAGGGGCCTGATCCAACACCCATTGCTGTGTAAGATTTGTTATATCTAAACCATCCGTCCTTGATGGTTTGGACACAACAAATCCTACATCTTGATGGAGGTTATGCTAGATAACCCTTGTGGTTCCTTTTAACTCTATGATTCTATGGTTTCATGGTTCTAAGAGTGAATGGGACTTGACTGGCATCAGTGGAATTCAGATTAGGCTCTGTGTATAAACCCCAGGTTTCCAGCAAGCTGCTAGTGCAGCCATTAGTGTTGTAAAGCTCTTTTGACCCAGCTATACAGATTCTTCTCCATTCAGTCTATGGAAATGGAGATATAACATGTAGTTCTGGGATTAATGAATGAATTGAAATGTTTAGCAAGGAAATAAATATTGCAATTTGATATTTTGAAGGACCAATTGTCTGTACATATCAAAGTTCAGTTATAATACAAAATCTTACTCTCTTTCTTCAGAATTCATAGTTCATTTTTACACAAGAACGTAATCACTTATTTAAAAGTAGAAATGTATTTGAACCAATAATCCTGGATTATATACAGTTTATATAGTTGGAATAGGCTAACCTAGAATTCTGGATATGAAGCTGGGAGGCAGGGAGCTTAGAAATCTGGATCTGACCTTCCCCATATTTACACTTCTGATTTGTGTCAGTATGGAAATTCAAGCTAACAACTCAAAGCTGGGTCTGAGTGATCAGGGAGCTGTCATGTGATCAGCTGTGCAGTCATTTCTCCTTAAAAGCAATTGCTCATTCTTTCGTTTCCCCCTTAAAATTTAAATGAATTTGAGATTTATTGACATGCAAAGGGTGCAATAGGCATAAATCTGCTGCATTAGGAATTGAACTGTTTTGATTGTCTTTTCCAATAACCAACTTGTTCATATTCATAGGATCTCATTTCTTTCTAATCTCTCCTGTCATATGGTTAATCCTGCCAGAAATAATACTGGTTGATCTTGACAGGATTTCAATATGCGGTTTTATCCTGCCAAGAAATCATTTCTTAAATTTGTCCTGCCTGTACTCTTCCCAGATGTTTTTGTTCTGGTACGAATTGGATCTTGACAGGTATTCAGTGACGTACATTGTTTCTGAAGCAGAGAAAGTGAAGGTGGAAGTTCTAGAAGATGGTAACAATTGTAGCATTAAGCATTTAATTTCATTTGTTTATGCTTCAAAGTTACTACTTTGTATGGCTGCTGTCAAAGTTTGACCTTCATCCAAGAATTTGATGATTCCAGAAAACAAAGAGGGGGGGAGGAATAGAAGAAAATCAATTCAAAAAGAAAGGAAATTAAATCCTGTATGAGAGAAAACAGGAGAAACCTTTATCTCCTTGACATCTATCTTCATAGTTTTCTATTGTTTTTCATTTTGATCTGACCATTTTCTTTGTAAGAACACAATTGGGTGTAAAGTATACATTTTAAATAAATTTTGTCTTCTACTTTTCTAAGTAGTAAACATGAGGTCCAGATAGAAAGCAGTCAAGAATTTTGGCTGAGCAGCTAACAAACTATGAAGTCTTATTGAAATATATTACTCTTCCAGATAATTTCAGGATTTCAAATGCTCAATTTTTTATAGAGGTGGTAGGCTCGATTAGAGACCAGTAACACTGACTCATCATGAGGAAAATTGATCAACGGGTTAACTAAAATTATTGGATTCTATAAGACCTAGAATAAAACAGTGTACATCTGCAAAGGAAAATCATGCCTGTCTTGTCTGCAAGAATTACTGTGAATTTCAGTCATGGATAAAGGAGAACCTAATATTGACTTGGTCTTCAGAAAGCTTTTGACAAAGGACCTGAAAAAAGGCTGTTACAGAAGCCTAGCAATTGTGGAAGTAATGTTCTGTTAAGGATTAGAACCTAGCAAAGAAACAGGAAACATGAAGAAGGACAGATGGCCAATTTTTTAAATTCTAAATGTCTGATGCTTCAGACACCAGTTAGGGCCAGTGTTGCTTGCATATGAAGCAGTGACCTGCTAAAGGAATGAGTACCAAGGTAACAACATTTGCAGATGAGAGAACGTTGTGTTTGGCCAGGTTAATCTGTAATAATCTACAATTTACTGTGTCATGGTCTGCAGCATCTGATGTTGGCCACTATCCAAGACAAAAGACTGAACTCAATGGACTGCTTCTCCAATCCATATTGCAGTGCCTATATTCCTGTTCAGTAGAGTTGACTTTGAGGGGATACCTTTATCTCAGTTTGTACCTGTGGCTGCTCTCTTTACAGAAGTAAAATATGCATTGTAAAGACCCAAGTTTGCTTTCAGGCTTTATTTAAAAGACCAATGTTCTCTTTTGAGTATACAATGTAACCAGGATCTATAGTCAGTATTACCAACGAGGGCTGGATTCTGTGCTTTTTTGTGTAGGAGCAATTCTTTTTAACTTCAGTATGAATTGTTCCCAGGTCTCAGGTCCCTAGTGTACAGTATACTCTACTTAGCAAGAAATCCACTTAATTCCGATGTACTTCAGGGAAACAATGTAAGCCTAGTGATACTTCATAACTGCTGGTTAGTGGGGACAGTAATTCCACTTAGTTGAGATGCTTCAGATGGTTTAGTAGTCTTTTGTGTTTTCAGTCTGATGCTAGTTCTGGCTGCTTGCTCTTCTAACAGCTTTCATTTCATCCTTAGCTACTGTGAATGCAGAAGGCATATGAAGTGTTTCACTCCACTGCATGTTCTTCGCTGTTAGTTTGCTGCTTTGTTGGATAAATATACTGGGCCAATATGCAGTATGTTTCACAGCTACCCCTGTTGCTGTGCTGACTGTGAGCAGACTCAGGCTCATTCCCTGTTTTATTGTAAATAATGCCGCCTCTCAACTCTGTTAATGTGATGGGTTACATTAATGCCACTCTAGAATATTGAAATACTGCCTTTTTAAAATCAAAATTTCTACTGCTATTTACCGGGGCACACATAGTTAAAAGGATTCCACTGAATACAGATGTCTGTTTTAATCATCTAAATATCAGTTGTCAATGGTATCAATGGCCGTCATATAGAGAAACTGTTACATAACCATTTGATAGTCAGCACAAAGGCCCAGATTTTTTGCTGTATCTGATGGGCACAGCTGGAGGAAGGTGAGGATGCAAAGGATCAAGTTACATCTTCCTAATCCTCAGCCCTGTTTTACACCAGCCTCTAATTTATATCAGCTGACTATGACCCTGAAAGTGTTGCCTTCCAGACCTAGGATGGTGCAAAGGGAACAAGAGTATGGGTGAAAACATTAACTGGTATATCAAGGTTTAGAGAAGACAAAGATATAGTATCTTTTTTTTTCCTTTCAGATATAAATGGGACATAACTCTCTCTGATCAAGAATTACTTCTGTTGCTATCTCATTATGTTACTGTGCCTCCAACAGTGAACTCATTCTAAAAGTCCTCTGTGATATAAACCCAGATATAAGCCCACAGATATAAACAGGTCCATCTCATCCCTAGCTAGGATACTGGTATGAGAAAACAAGTTTATTATTGCCTAACCTGGCAAACACAGTTTTAGTGCATTAGGCATTAGATTAAGAATGGTGCTGGCTCCACCTTTTAAGGTGTTTTCTACAAAAACGAAACACATTCTCTTTCTTTTCTAAAAGTCCCTTGTGATGCTTGTAAATGTATCAGCACTGAGATTGCGCATGTCTACTAAAATTAATTTCCTGGTGCTTTGTCAGGGAAGGAATCTTGCCGTATGTCCTGTACATAAAACTAAATGAGTTTATTATCTAATTTGGCTTTACATTTCTCAAAGTAAAACCTTCTCTTTTCATGAAAAGGGACACATTGGTGCAAACATGAATGAATTCAGTGCTTTATTCTTTGTAAAAATATAGGTGTGATTTTTTTTCTGAAGGCTATAAGGCTACTTTGCATCTGGATTAATGCACAATGAGACAAGACGGCCAAAAATGTAATCCATAAAGAATAAGCCTGGATCATAGCTTCACACTTAATGAGTAAGATCCATTTTGCCATTGCCTTCAGTGGAAAAAGAATTTCACCAAGTTTCTGCAGTTTGTATTCTGAGGCTCTCATTCTACCAAGACTTACATTAAGCCCAATGGAGCCATTGACATAGTCAAAGTTAAGCTTATGCTTAAATAGTAGTTGGATGAATGGAAAATATTTTAATCCATATACCAGGTATCTATGTTGCATACCAATAAATACCCAATTTTCGTCACAAAAGTCTGTATCAATCAGCTTAAACTGATAGACAGAAAAAAGGACACTTATCCCTCCCTCAGGCTAGTGCCTGGGGAATACTACAAAAAGAAAATTATAGCAATCTGAAGGTACTCATACCGTAGTGGGAATAATAGCTCAGCTTTACAATATAGAAGTCAAAAAGTTAGACTTTACTGTGAAGCTCACTGAAGGAGATTATACTTCCTAGTGATTTGAGATAAAGGAAAGGATTGATAAAATTGAAGAAAACAATAATATCATTCCACAGAAAGAAAGACTGAAGAGGGACTAAAAGATGCTTGTAGTTATTGTACCTTGTTCTCATGTATAATGTTCTCTTGTATATCAAGAGAAGGGTAGCAAATACACGTGAAGAAAAAAAAGTGACAGGCACAATGGGGGAAATGATGTCCAAGTCAGTTCTTATCTGATTTGTATGTGCAATTCCATTCACCTCACTGGAGTTCTGCTGGCCTACGCTATAGCTAAGTTTGACCCAGTCTGTCTTTTGATCCTAATTCTATCTGGAATGGGATTTATGGGGATCTACATCTATTTTTGTTAAACCGCAGCAAAGTTTCAGCTGGTACAAGGAAAAGCCTTTCTCTGCAATGATGCATGTCTTTGATTTTTTTTTCCCACTGATCAGAGGGCCCCCATCTCACTTCTGTAAAGCACACAATTTATGTAATTAAAAGAAGTGGCTGTTTTAACAGAAATGTTTAATTAACCACAGATGCTTTCTCAGAGTTTTACTCTTTCAAAAAAACCCTAAATTTATATTTAGTATTTTGAGGTGGCTGGTGTTGCTAAGAGGACTCCCTAGCCACTAGCCTCAGCTGTACTCCTAGCTGCTGGCTGCACTCCCAGCCCTGCTCCTGGCCCTTGTTGCTAGTTCCACCTGTGCTTCCAGCCCCATCTGCCGGCTCTGCTCCTCTCCTGGCCACTGGCCATTCGGCCACTGGACTCCAGGCCAGCCTCCACTCTAAGGTTCGGGGGCTCTCTGCTTTGGCAGCATCTGTGGTCCATGGATGTTACTGGACCAGAGAGCCCCAGACCAGAGAGATCCTATCTGAAATACAAAAGTGAGATCCACTTAAAGCAAGGGTACATGAAGTGAGGTGCGTACTGATTGCACACAATATTGTAGGAGCTATATGCTCTGTATGCATCCAATCAAAGCGCTACTATGGTTCAATCGGCACACCCCACAAATTCCAGGGATGCACAGTTAGCAGAACTATCCAATCTGGAAGACTGTCTTAGTTATGACAATCTTGCAGCCCACTGAGATGAAGGAGGGCCACTCATGTAGCCCACTCACTGGCCTAGGTTGTCCCTGACTGTCATATAGGTGTAGCTCCAACCTGAGCCAAGAATTCTACACAACAATGAAAGAGCCCCATGAGCCTGAGCCAACTAACACAGTCCTGCTCTGGGTTTTTCTTTGCTACACAGATTTATCCAGAGTGGCTAATTTCTTTTTATAAAAAGCCTTAGTGTAGGCCTGCACTACAAGCTAAAAGTGATTCTCTGCTTTTGCAGACATATTCACGGTAGAACTCATCTGAGATAGCGTACTAAAACTAGTAGTATAGTCACAATAAGCAGCAGGGACATGAGCTAGCTGCCCTGAGTACTCTTCCATGTAGAATGCAGGTTGGAGTCGATGACCTCCTGATGTCTCTTCCAACCCTATGATTATATTATTCTAATTGGTATATTCCAAAGGTGAAGCCAGCACCTGAGAGAACAAGGAAGTCTGCCATTCATGAAGCAGATAGCAAACCAGCGTCTTCCTCCATTATGCCAGGTCACTCTAACATCAGGAGTGAATTCTCAGCTGTTGACTGAGAGGAATGTGTGAAGAGAGGAAAATTCTCAACAAGTAGTCTGGGAAAGTGGGACAGGCAGAGGCTGTGGGTCTCAGTTTTGAAGAAGATGGGGTAAAGGGATAGGATTTAAATGATCTTGAAAAACTTTAAAAGAACACAAATGAATTATTAAAATAATTTGGGTTTGGAGGATGGGGTTGGCCCAAACACTAAAGAGTGTCTAGATGCCAGAGAAATTGGAGATAATTCAGACATGTCAAAAGAAAATGAATACACATGGAATTAACAATCTCCTGTACATTTTGCTTGTTGGCTCTTTTGGATCCATTTTCCACGCCCTTCATCAGTTTGTCATTGTAGCATGTAAGCTTTCCACAACAGAAACTATATGTCTCTCTAGATGTTCCACAGTGCTCAAAACGTGGCAAGTGTTAGCATAATGTAAATAGCAGATAGAAAAGCTACATTATCCTCATTCAGATCTAAGAGAGCACTAAGCTTTCTGGGACAAGCGAATGGGGCTTTAAACACTACTTCAGTACAGGTAATGCCTGAGGGACAAATTCTCTGGTGTAATTTGATATTGTATTGATTTCACTGGGTGAGAATTTGGCCTTGCATTCCAACATAGTTTCATGTGTAATAGCAAGCAAACATTTAAAAAAAATCAAAACCAGCACTTTTTTGTATTGCTTAGTGATGAGAGTTGGGTTTTAGCTTCATGGGCAACTTGTCAGCCTTGCTGCTTTGCTCTGAAAGGCCATTCCCAGTGCATTTTGTGACAGAAGAGTCATAGGACTTTTTCTCCTCCTCTACCACTTGCTCTTATTTTTTCTTGATCCTTCTTATATGCTTTCAGTTTTATACACTTGAATGGAACAATTTTGCTATACTATAGCCAATGCTGTTATGTTAATCTCTGGTCACTTATATGCTGTTATGATCCTAGACAGGGTTGCCAACTCTTCAGGATTGTCCTGGAGTATCCCAGGACCAACATCATTCTCCTGCTGACTATTGAAAGCAGTTGTGGGGATTTAATAGGATTCTTTTAAGAAAATGACATTACATCATGTTGGAAAAAAATCTCCCACAATGGCTTCAGTCAGAGTTGGTAGTCTGATTCCCAAGGCTTGATCCAATATGATAACCTTTTTACATTCTGGTTTTTATTTTCTTTTACAGATCATTTCCCAAGGTTTTTCCTCAGTAAATTCAGGACATTTAATGCCAAAGCAAGACATAGATTTTGGTGATAGTTCCTGCATTTCAAAAAAAGGCTTTCTTGGCCAATGCTAGTCTCAAGGATACTTTATAAATTATGACTTAGATATAAGAAATTGATGTTGTTTCTTGGTGAAAGATAATTTTCAGAAAAGCATGTTAGCTTTATCTACTTAACCCCCCCCCCCCCCCCCCCAGAAAATAACCTCCCTTGCATTGTTCAGATTTGGCAATAAATAATTGGAAGACTTTTGTGTGCAGACTCATAAATCTTGTACTGTATTCCCCTTGT
Organism: Pelodiscus sinensis; assembly: GCF_052426305.1. Lineage (NCBI taxonomy): Eukaryota > Metazoa > Chordata > Testudines > Trionychidae > Pelodiscus > Pelodiscus sinensis. The sequence continues at coordinate 186,534,433 of NC_143052.1, forward strand.
GTTCTGCCTGTCAGGAAAGCAATCATTCTTTTAAAAATGCCAAAATGTCTGAGACATGTACTGCCCTGGCACGACATGCTCAGCTCCCACTGATACCACTTAGGGTACGGTAGGTGGGCTGAGGAAAATACGTGCTCTTCTGTGTTCAGATTACAGACTGCAGCAGTTGATTGGCAGTGTTCATTGTACTCTGAAATCACTGTCTTTAGAGAGAGTGGTGATTTTACAAACAAAAATTAAAATAATTTCAAGTACAGGTGGCAACTCTCTGGTCCCTCCAGACTTGAGTGGTCCTGAACCACGGAGTTTGCCAGACAAGGGGAGGTCAAGGTTCCCTTCCTGGCCCTGCTCCCTGATGCCGACCCCGCTGCCCCCAGTGCTGGGAGGCTGCACTCTCACCCAGGCTGGGGCTGTGCTCCTTGCCACTGGGGGGCGCCAGTCTAAGCTGTTCTCCTGGCCTCTGGCCCTGCTGCCTCCTGCCAGGCTGGGGTTCCACTTCCCACGGTGCCAGCCCAACCAGAGCGGTGCTCCCAGGCCCCACCAGCCGCGCCGCCTCTGGCCCAGCCAGGGTTGTGTTCCCCGCTGTTCTTGCCTGGCTCCACTTGGCCAGTGCTGTGCACCCAGGTGCTGGCCCTGCTTCTTTTGGCCTGGGCAGGGCTGCACTCCCTGCCAGCTTCAGCTGAGGCTGTGTGCCTCATCGTACCCACTGCTGTCAGGGAAGCACTCCTGCTGGACCCCGGATACTGCTGGAACAGAGTGTCCCAGATTTTAGAGGTTTAACCTGTATATAAATAAGAGATGAGAGAAAAGAGCCTAGGAAGAGTCTAGAAGTGGCAAAGGCATATCACTTCCCAGTGGGAGAGCAGTCATCCTTTAGAACCATTGAGTTGGTAGTTGCAGGTGCTCAGTGTGTTCCTATAATAATTTTTTCTGTGTCTTCCTAAGAATAACACTGTCCCTGCTGGCATGCCAGAAGGACCCCATTCCACTCAGAAAGCTCTCCTTTCACCTGGTACTACTGGTAGCAGCCATTGTGCTCCCCTTTGCTTGCTGCCAAACATGGTATCATCTTTGTGGGGCACTGGTAGGCAAGGGTGTCCTCGCCGCTTTCTAGTGCAACTGTTCAGGGGAACTCTTATTATTCCCGTTGGTGCTCTCACCACTCTCAAAACACTGCATATAAAGATCCCTAACTTTAGATTAATCAAGCACATGCTAGTAGCTTTTCAAGGCCCTTTGATCACATCCTACTCAGAGGAATACATGGTTCACTGCTCATTCTGCACTATATATTAAAAGCCCTGTCAATAGACATTACTTTCCTTTTCACTCTAGAGACTATAGTAGCCTATAGATATTGACAATTATAAAACCTCATAATTAAACACTTGACATTAGCTGGTAGCTGTCACTGCACCTTATGCATACCTCCTCTTGTTACTAATGGGCCATTTTATTCTACCATATAGAGCTGAATGATGAGTAATGATAGAACTTAAACTGTGATTTGTTCTCGATGGGATGATTTTAGACACAAATCAGAAACTAACCTTTAATGTTCACGCCTTTCATCCATTATTGTGGTAATTAACTTCTATGGATATCCACTGCCAGAAAAAACCCAGAGGACCTAATTCAGCCCTCATTACAAGTAGATTCAACTCCATTGGCCTCAGTGGAACTGAATCTCTTTTATACCTGGACAGAAGGTGGTGCATAGTATCAAGGTTTAATCTACCAAATTACAAGTTTTAAAGTTATTATGGTCCTGGTTTTGAGATAATTACTTCCAGTTCTATGTCCACAAATAACTGAGTGTAGTTTACAGTAAATAATTGCAAGTACATTCTATAACATGATTATATGCAATAAAAATGCCAAGAATAGAGTAATTTGCATCTGAAAAATTGCTTCCACAAAAATGGAGATTGAGTTGAAGCCCTCTTTAAAAAAAGGAGATAAAATTAATTATATGATTACTGTCTGTCAGAAATTTGCTGCTATTACAGGAAAAAATGTTTAAAAACATCTTTCAAATGCATGTCCTTTGGTCTGCTGCACTGAGAAACTTACTGCCATCCCCTAAAGTTGTCATAGTGGTGTCCACTGTATATGAGATGGAAAAAATCTTCCTTGTGGTAATAAAAAATCATTTATCTTGTTCAAATGTTTAGAATTATGAAATACATGGAATGTTAAATGACAGAGGTCTCCCTTCTGTCTGTCTTTTCTCAGTCTGTTGTCCTTGCTCTCTCATTCTGGACTTCTTTCTTTCCTGTGGTTTCTATCTCTCTGCCTATTAGAATACTGTGGAATTCCTTAACTTGATACATATCATCCTTCAGTCTCCGCCATTATTGTCCTATCCCTCACCTTCCCTTTGTCACCAGAATCCGTGAGCATGGTCCGCGCTGCCACTTCCTTTTCTCTCCTGAAATAGTTGCATTTCACTGGTTGATGAAGAGATCCTTGTAGCAGTCTGTAAAACACTTTTGATTGCTTGAGAATAGATGATGATATATAAATGTCTGGGTTTCCTTCCTTCCTTCTCTCCCTCTGGGTGGCTTCTATAAATAAAGTTTAAAATTTGTCTCCTTTTGTTATGTTGAATAACCATTTCTGGAAATTCTTAATTTTCTGGAGAAACAGGTGCTTATTTTTCTCATAATGCTGAATCAGAACAGAAGTTAGTAGTCGAAAAATATCCAAGAGATTTACAGAAGTGTCTCTGGCTAAGCAAGAAAAGCCTAAAAGATAAGGTAAAGCTTCAATAGTTGGTTAAGCTGCAGTTCTGTTTCACATGTCTTTCAATGACTGGCTGTTCTACTATTATTAGTTGGTGGTTTAATTTTCTAGGTTAAGAAGAGGCATACACATTGATCTAGACAGTCTGATTAAAAAATGTGCTACTTATTAAAGGAATATTTCTTCTTAACTAAAGAATGAAATAGGTCGTGCTCAGTAGGGAACTCTATGTGGGGAGCTATTGTGGACTAGATGACAAACCATGATATAGCTGTGGGGTAAGGGTGAGAATACTGTCTCCAGGAGAAGAAAGCCCTGAGAGGGGTTTTGAGTGACTCACACCAGGTTATGTGACTCAGCCAGAGAGTTGAGTAGCCAAGAAAGGCTGAAGAACAGAGTGGCTGTAGGCACACATACTCAGCCAGATGGAGGCGCTCGAAGGAGTTGAGTACCAGACTGTTTCAAGCACCAACACAACTGTAATTAAATATCTGGTCTCACAACACTGTTCCGATGTTGCACAAATATGATCTGGCATAGCTGGTCATCAGAAAATAAATGAATGCATTTGGGAACTCAGCTAATGCTCTCCTGTACATTTGTTTTTTCTCATAACTATCTATGATTTTCACACAAATGTAAGGATTCTATCAAGGGAACACAGTCAAGAAATGTCCTTATACAGAATTTGTATAGACTTCTATTTTATTTTCAATCACTGTTTTCTTTTTATTGTAAGTATATTAATAATTTTATGTGTAACTGTAGAATTGCCATTTCCCATGTGGTGTTTAAAGTTTTATTGGCAGTATTAAATCTAGGAGGCTATATTAAGACTTCAAAAATATGATTCCTGCTCAAACTTGACATACAGCGTAAAATGGCAATGTGACAGAATGTTAATCTACATTTTTAAGAAAATATAGTTTTTTATAAGCTAGACTAGTGTTGTAAAAATAGATTGAGATTTTTTTCATAGATTTTTAAGACCAGAGGGGGCCCTTATGATAAGCTAGTTTGACTTCCTCCATAACACAAGTCACAGAATCTCAAGAAGAAATCCAGTCAGCTAATAATATACTTTGCTGGATTCTAAATTAATTTAGACCTAACATCACAAATATCATTTTGTAATGTGCATTTTGGAGCTCTTCCTTATTTGCTAGGTATGAAATTTGTAATATTTGTAATAAACCAAGGAAATTCCAGAGCAAAAGCCAGATTAATGTTGTGAGTACATATCAGTAATTCAGCGGCAAAGTAAAGATTGTTTGCGTATCTTAACTGTGCATTTCTATACTTTAAAGAAATCTAAGATACTAACATAACACTAAATTTCGTGAATTTTTAATGCTTGCTTGAGGAAATTATAAAATTCTTCTCATGTGGTTAGTGTAAAGTTACTGATCAGTACGATCAACCTCACCTCCATTTTTCAAGGAGTTAGAATATATTGAAGTGTGTATTATGTATACTCATGATAACTGACACAGAACAAAACGTAAAAGGCAAGTCTATTTGAAAATCCAGGACTCAAATTGTTTATCAAAATAAGTGCCAAGGATGTTTTTTAAACTTGAGGGTTTGGGAGTGGAGGAGTCTATCCTCCATACCATTTTGTGAGCTCATAGTTCCTCTTTGCCCTCCATCATTTGAAAAGAATTGCAGACAAAAGGGTGCTGTTATGAAATATCAGCTGCATTAGATATTTAAAAACACGTTTCCTTGTTTTCAAGTCCATTTAGCCCATAGTAATTTTTATTGGAAAATTTGCTACTCAGTTTCTGGAAATTGTACACAAGTTTAACCTAATGTCTGTTGCTATTGTAGGTAACCGTTCAATAGAATTCTACACTTTAATACTTGTATGTATATTGCTGTTTACTAGTCATCTTGGCAGCAAATGTTTAACATGTGTCTTGGTTTCTGTTGAGAATGTATAGTAGATTAATGTATTCCCCTTGCTATATAAAAATTGTAGAACCTTTTCTAATTTATCAATAATTTAATTAGTAAGGTGGTCACATTTAGATATTAATGTTATTTACAGCAACTGTGGTCTAACAGTTAATTTCTGTTAATTCCTTTGTAGCACACATATTTTTATGCAAACAGCTGTGTCATTCTGGTCTGTCATGTCCATTTTCATATGCTTCAACTACAGCTTTTTCTTCTATGTAACATAAAATGCAACTAAACAAAAGGCCCAAGAAAAGGGAAATACTAAAATAAACTATAGTAATGTAGTATAATGAGTCTGACCCAAACCTAAGATAGGGACAACACACGAGAGTACTGCATTGTGTGTATTACATAAAATGCAGTTGCATAATATTAATGAGATATGGAACCTCTCACTTGAACTGGATTTAAATGGGTAACCAAGAAGTTCTTAAACATACATGCCTCTAGCTTTCATCCAGGACACATCACACAGTCCGTTGGCGATAGCTAAACCCTAAGGGTATGTCTAGACTACATGGCTCCGTCGATGGAGCCATGTAGATGAGTTTACTAGACATAGGAAAATAAAGCGGCGATTTAAATAATCACTGCTTCATTTGCATCAAAATGGCCACCGTGCTGTGCCGATCAGCTGTTTGGTGGTACAGCAGGGCAGTCTGGATGTGCCGCAATTGACAAGGGAAGCCTTTGTCAACTGCTCTGGTATACCTCGTGAAAAGAAGTTTACCGGAGCGGTTGACAAAGGCTTCTCTTGTCGACCGTGGTGCGTCCAGACTGCCCCGCTGTGCCACCAAACAGATGATCAGCAAAGCATGGCGGCCATTTTAATGTAAATGAAGCGGTGATTATTTAAATCGCCGCTTTATTTTCCTATGTCTAGTAAACTCATCTACATGCCTCCATCGACGGAGCCATGTAGTCTAGACATACCCTTAGGGTTTAGCTATCGACAACGGACTGTGTGATGTGTCCTGGGTGAAAGCTAGAGGCATGTATGTTTAAGAACTTCTTGGTTACCCATTTAAATCCAGTTCAAGTGAGAGGCTCCATATACAATTTCCATTACAATTTATTTGCAAATTTAACACAATCAAATTAGAACTGAATAAGGATTTAAGATGGTTATCTCACAACAAAGCCAATTTTCCTTTTCTTGGTATTCAGACCTCCATCAGTTGATAGGTGTGAGCCACATCCACCCTGACTGAATTGGCCTCATTAACCCTGGTCCTATACTTGATAAGTAGCCCCCTTCTTTTGATATACAGTTCTACTACATATACATATCCCTTCCTCTGTCATTTACACTCCAGATGCATCTGATGAAGTGGTTTTTACTCATGAAAGCTTAATCCCAAATAAATCTGTGAGTGTTTAATGTGCTATGGGACTTCTTGTTTTTTGTGCGTGAAATCCTTGTGAACAATCTGATTAATCTCCCAGAACATCTGAATTGTAGTACCCTTTAGTGCACACAAATGAATGAGTGCATAAATTCTGCATGTGCACAGATCAGAAGCCTTTTGCCACTACAACTTGTGTCCATAGAAATCTATTTTCCTGAGCAATGATTCTTTTTTCTTGCACTTTTAAAAGTTACTTATCCTTTTAGAGACAGCCATCAAGTAATTAATCAGCTAAGCCTGCACCAATGTGACAAAGTGCAAGTTAAAAACAAATAAAACCTCAACAGTGCAGCATTTTCAAATCCAACATGAGATCAGAATACGTGTGTGTGTTTCTATTCTGTATCTTGTTTTGTTGGATTGCCTTTTTGCCTTGAGGCAGGGTAAGAATAGTATTCATGACAGTCATTTATGTTATAAATAACCTGTTTCTAGAGCTATCAGTTGTCTTGATTCATTTCAGCATTTGATCTCTTACAAAAGCTATTAATTGCTTCATATGTTTCTGTGCCCTTTAATTATGGATAAACTAACAGCCAAATCTTGTGATGTTTATTAAACCACAATCATTTTATTCCCCCAAAATAATAATGGGTGACTTCTACTTTTAAAAAAAAATAAATCAACCAACCAAACTCAGCCTTTATTCAAGATTAAATAAGGCACATTACCTTCCTCCTCTATTCTGCCTCCATCCTGACTGTCAATGCCAGTGAATCTTTTTCCTGTCTAGGAAACAACATAACAGGGAACTTTCACCTCCCCATGACCTTCTACTTTTAGGCAAACACCTTTTAAATAAATAAGGATCTATGACTATTTAGCCTTCAGTGGTGCTTTCCTCTGAAATGATCTCCTCCTATGGATTACCAGATAGTGCACCTGGAGCTACATGAGTTTGTTCAGGCTTGTGATTTATCTCAAAATCATTTCCCAGTAATCTTATATGTACCATCTGGCTAAACATCCCATTTAGGCATCAATCACTGAAAAGAGACAGAAGTATTCCATTTCCCCAAACCATTGCTGAGTATCTGAAATAGTAATAACTGATTTTTTCTTCACGTGCAAACCTATGTCAAGCAAGATTCCTCATCCACATCTGAGGCATGGACAATGCAGTTGCAACAAGGGATAAGCTGTGAAAATGGCTACTTTTTTCATCTCTCCATGATACTTAGCCAAAGTATAGGAAAGGTTATTTTTCCCTATGGGAAACTGAAATTACTTACTTACATTTGAGGTACTCTCAAAAAGGAGTGTGCTGATAAGAAAAGAGAGAGTTCCTCCTGGGTGACCAAATTTTCCCCATCCCCTCAGTCTGCAGATGCCTACTGATGGGAACTGTGCTCTATTTCGGACCCACAAAAACTCATGGGATAGGATTTGAGCAGGACCAGCGAGCCATCTGAACTCCTAAGGACTTTCTCTGGCCACCGTCCCAGTCTTCATAGGACAAATTAATAAAGCCTATAATTATTAACTTTTGCTACTTTCTCCTAAACAGTTATACTGGTTTTAGGGGGCATTCCCAGTCAATGGATCCCCGACCATCCTCTCTAGGTGTCAGTAGAAACCACTGAGACCATCTGGGAGAGGGAAGGCAAGAAAAAAATCTGTGAATTCTAGAAACTGAACCCCTGTGATTTCTTCTATAGGGAAGAAAAAAAGGAAGAATTACAGTAAAATTCCAATAGTCCAGCATCCAATAGTCCGGCACTCCTGATAGTCCGGCATCAAAATGGCAAGAGCCTAGTGAGTGAGCTTCAGCAAAAAATGAGTCACAAGGTAACAGCGGCAGCAGCTGAACTGAGCAAAAAGGGTAAAAAAGGCTTTAAAAAACTAAAACATTACAGTATACTGTATACAGTATGTACAATAAATAGGGTTAAGAACACTTTATATACAGTATATAATGTATACAGTATATATATAACCAGTTTATAGTACCTCCTGATAGTCCGGCATATATGATAATCCGGCACCACCTAAATCCCATAGGTTCCGGATTATTGGAAGTCTACTGTAATATGAAAATATTATCATGCCTGGATTAGGAAAATAGGCTATGTTTTAAAATGTATTTTCTAACACTAACATTTTAAATAAAATTATTTCAAAAAGGATCTTGCATCTATTGTGGACTAAGAAAGTTGTGTTTAAAAATGTGTTAACTGGTTGTGCTAGATGCTTCTCTAGTTTAGACATGGCCTTTGAGATTAAGTTCAGTGGTTACTGCTTATGAAGGGGAGAATCAGGCAAAATAAACCACTATAGTATATATACAATACAGCTATGTAAATTTACCATCTCTTTCAAAGCTAGCAAATATATATAATCAACTTTGCTATTTAAATGAATTCTTCCAAGATCCTACTAATTAATCTCTGGAACACTGCAGGTGCATTTATTAATACAGAGAGCATAGGGTGATCCCTTCTGACATATTAAGCCATTTTTAAATTGCTCTCATCATCTCCAGCCTTTCTAGTAGATATTAGATAATTCTAAGGTCCCAAAAAAGCTAGAGTGATTTAGGTAGAAAAAAAGAGAGTTATTAATCTTATGCAAATACCTGTATTCTTTTCAGAGGATCTTAGCACCATTGCAAGGGCTGAAAGTCATGGATTATAAAGAGAAAAGGGAATTTCTGATTGGTTTAATTGATCTCTGTAACTTTTCTCATGGATGGTAAATCTAGGTAATGGAATTTGCATGGTAACATCATTAGAAGTAAAAGTGTGACATTTGATTAACCCCATCTATTTAGATTTAATATGAATACCTGACTTACATTCTTGAAGAAAATGAATTGATATTTCTCCTTCTAGTGTCTAAATATTTTTATAAATGTACCTAGCATTATGAAGATTGACCATCAGTTGCTTCCTGTTTTTCTCCATAAGCCTTATGCACTGATTAGTGCACTAACTAGTAACCTGGGTTAGAGCAGGGGATTTCGGGGGATGGCTGGTTCTGTGGGAAGGGTGAGGCCATTGGGTTGGAACGGGGGGTGGGGCTGTATTATTATTATTGTATAACAGAGCAATTAATCACTATTAATTTTAATTGCTTGACAGCCCTACTTCTAACCCTATGGTGCTATCCCTTTGTCACTTGCAGTTATGTTGCCTTATGGTGTGATTTTGACACATCTCTAAAGCTATCAAGGTTCAGTTATGGCCACTTCTTGGATGAAAGTTTTCTTGGGGAAAGCAAGCATGTGATGATTCAGTAACTGGCACGTCTTCCTCTGATTCAGTACTGAACCACTTACACATAATGCTAGCTTTTCAATGAGACCTAAAATAGAAGTTCTTCTGACCATTCAAGATAATTAAAAATACCAGATCATTTTTCCTAACCACAGGAAAATTAGCTCCAGGGTTCTGGCCATGTTCTACTGTGTCTCAATGTATTCTCCCACCTAAAACACCTAGAGTTCCACTTCGAGTTCACTTTCTGTCTTAAGCAGTTGTTTAGTGATGGTGTGTGCTGCTAGAGTTGTTGTATTTTACCATCCATACTGGTGCAGCTCAGCACTGAACAATCACTTCTTTTTAGGAAGTGCTTTGGAATGAAGAGTGCCCTGTAAATGTAAGGTATTAGAAGTATTAGAAGTGATGCTAGTATTAGTATTCTAAAGTATTAGAAGTGATGCAGTAGTACTTTTGTAACATTTGGGTTTCTTATGGGGGCATCTTAACTTTGTAAAGGAAAAAATTACATGCTTTGTGCTGTTTCTCTTGGCTATTATTTCTCTAACTTCTGTTTCTATCATAGTAATATCCAGTGCCAGCACATCCATTTAATTTGATCATTTATATGCCACTTCACTGATCAAAACAGACAATACCAGTAGATAGTCCAATTTCCAACACCTTATTAATTAAGGCACCAAAATAAAGTAGTTGTAAATACTGAATGTGCATTTCACACTGCAATATGTTATGAGAAAGCTTTACAGTGCTTTATTTTGAGTTAAAATTCAATTATTTTGATTTCATTTTTATCTTCTCTTCCAAAATTATGACTATTAATATGTCTTCAGTTTGTAATTCAGTCCATGTGAGGTATGGACTTTTTAATTGTCATTTTAAAATGTGTCTTTCCATAACAATGTCCACAGGAGTTTCATTCCCATGAGTTGCATTTAAATATAATTTTGCCAGGTATAGCAGGAATTGTGTCTTTGTCTTTGCAGACTATGCTAGACCCAAACAGCTACTGATACTGGCTCAGGGATGGAGATAAAGAAAAAAAAGGACGTGTTGTGCTAGAACAAAGATTTAAAAATCATATAAAATGATTCTCTGATTCTGCATGTATGGGATCAAAGAGGAAAAAAACTTCCAGAGGCACAAATTGGGGTGGAGGGTGTCTCCCTCTTGAAATATGGAGCATCTCTGTGGTTCTTAGTAATCTTGCTCAGGTGCTTCTAGGTGTTAATGCATCTGATGAACTGGGTTTTACCCACAAAATCTTATGCCCAAATAAACCTGTTAGTCTTTAAGGTTTCCCAGGACCCCTAGGTTGTTTTTGCAGATAACACAGCTACCTCTCTCAGACTTATATTGCAGTAACAAATGGATTTGTGCACCATTTTCCTAGGCACTGTAGGGCTACGTCTAGACTGGCATGATTTTCCAGAAATGCTTTTAACGGAAAAGTTTTCCGTTAAAAGCATTTTCGGAAAAGAGCATCTAGATTGGCACGGACGCTTTTCCGCAAAAGCACTTTTTGCGGAAAAGCGTCCGTGGCCAATCTAGACGCGCTTTTCCGCAAAAAAGCCCCGATCGCCATTTTCGCCATCGGGGCTTTTTTGCGCAAAACAAATCTCAGCTGTCTACACTGGCCTTTTTGCGCAAAAGCTTTGCGCAAAAGGGACTTTTGCCTGAACAGGAGCAGCATAGTATTTCTGCAAAAAGCACTGATTTCTTACAGTAGGAAGTCAGTGCTTTTGCGGAAATTCAAGCAGCCAGTGTAGACAGCTGGCAAGTTTTTCCAGAAAAGCGGCTGATTTTCCAGAAAAACCGGCCAGTCTAGACACAGCCTAGGAGTATATAGAAAGTAAGTGTCCCTGCCTCCAAATACAAAAAATCTAAAATACAAGACATAATTGATGAACGAGACAGGTAAGATGGGGGTGAAAGGAGAGACATGACAGAAATGATCATTTATACCAAATCCTTGGCCATTCTTCAGAGGAAGGTATGTTGCATTTATAAATTGTCATTAGTCAATAGAAAATGACAGGCAATTATTTCTGAGCTCTTCTGTCTCCTGTTGATAACTGTGTTATAAAAATGTGTTTGAAATTCTGAGAACAGCTATGTTTGATGGAACATAAATATGAATTGTTGCTTGGGTGCTGTCACAATTAGGATGGGTACCTGACCCACTCAGAGAGACAGCTACCTGTGACATGCTGCTCTAAGAAGTATAAGACAATGTAGGTCAACCTACTACTCCTGAGTGTATTCTCCATCAAACATTTAAAATGCTGCACATTTTATTTGTTTATAAATAAATGTGGAGGCTTCAGCATGGCAGTGGGGTGCACAGGCCATGTAGCTGGAGTTGCAACTTAAGCCAACCTTTCAGGTCTAGATTAGACCTGGTCTAAGAGCCTCACTGAACTCAGTGGTAGCCAATTGGAGAAATGGAGGCAGAAATACATCTGTGGTATTGTACCGAGTTGCCAAGGGTTGTGCAGCTTGATACGCCAGCCTGAACGTAAGGGAGGTGCTCCAAGGCTAAGCATCCTGATAACAGTTGCATTAAATATCTGAGGGTGCGTCTACACTGCACCCATAGGTTGAAATAAGATATGCATTTGAGCTATGCAAATTGTGTATCTTATTTTGATCTAATTTTAAAATAGCTTATTTCGAAATTTGGCGCTGACATTGGAATAGCGAACCCGTTATTTTGAAATCTATTTCAAAATATGGGTTGGTTCAAAAGATGCAGAGTACCTATTTTGGGATACCTCTGGTATCCTGAGATAGCATTATAGTCTAGAAGTACCCTGAGAATGTACTTTAATTTCTCTCTAAACAAAGTTCTGCTGTGATGAGTTATGTACATTTCTAGTGAAGAAATGTCTATTTTTCTAGTTGGTCCATCATTCTTTATATCGTATCCTACCTTATGTATGCAATTATTTGCTAACACAGCTTTCAGTACTGTTGTGTATTTTAATAATTTGGCTCATCATTTATGCTATGTTAATTCTCTTTCTTCATTTTTTTTTTTCTTCTATAACAGCTAATATAATTATTTCACATTCAGGCATTTAATGTACTAATCTAGAAAGTGAATCTTTAAAACACTTGTTTGTGAACTCAGTCCTACCCTTATTAGTATACGTTTTATAAATGAACAATAGACTAAAGCCTGCCTTTCGTACTAATTGAATTACTGAAGTATTGCACCTAATAATAGCCATACAAATCAACTCTATTAAATTTATATGACCAATGTAGCAATACTTTTTATGTAATGTATTGTAGTAATCAATCTTTGCAATTTGTTTTGATTCACTAAAATGGTTCTTAGTTTCTCTGATGCATTGCTTTAATGCACAGCTGCGATGCTAGATTTATAAAACTTTTTTTCCTTTGAAGTGGAATGTTATTCTTTGATTATTAAATCTTATCTGAGAGAGTGAATATTGGCTAATTGTAGTTTCAGTGGACAATCAAATTAGGTATTAAATAGGCTAACATCCTATAATATGCAGTAATATACAGTAGACTTCCGATAATCCGGCACCTTTAGGACCCAGGAGGTGACGGATTATAAAATATGCCGGACTATCAGAAGGAGGGGCTATGAGGGGTCTGGGGTAGGGTGGGAGGGATGCCACCCCAGACCCCTCATAGCCCCTCCTTCCAATAGTCCGGCTCTGCCCCGGGCTTCCTGTAGTCAGCCGCTGATCAGTTTCAGCAGCGGCTGACTCGGGGCACCTGGGGCAGAGTAGCTGGCATGCTGCTGGGTTGGTCCCATAGCGCCGCCCTTCGGCGCTACGAGACCAACCCAGAAGCACCCCAGCTGCTCTGCTCCAGGCACCCCAAGAGCAGCCGGGGTGCTGCCGGGTTCGTCCCGCAGCCCCGAGGGGCAGCGCTACGGGACCAACCTGATAGCACCCCAGCTGCTCTGGTCAGTTTCAGCAGCAGCTGAATCGGGGAAGCCAGGCGCAGAGCAGCTCCAATTGTCCGGCTGCCCCGAGCACTTCCGGGTTCCTGATGGTGACGGATCATTAGGAGTTCCGGAGCATTGGATGCCGAACTAATGGAGTTTTACTGTAGTAAATTAGATTATCCTATCCTGATGTCTTACAATTGCAGTAATAATTATGTACCAACAATTATTTTTATGCTCTTCAATCTTGGATATCTGAAGATAACAGTAATTTGCTAACCCCTTTGTTGTTTATGGGTTTTTTTTCCACAATATGATTACTTGTACTATTTTATATTTAGCTCAAGAGTAAATCAGTTGTTGTATAGTAGGTAGAAACAAAGTACTGATGGTTCACAATAATCTGGATCTCTGTAAACCTTTAGGTTGATAAAATGTTAATCTCTCTGAATGTACAGTAAACTTCCGATAATCTGGCACCTTTAGGACCCAGGGGGTGCCGGATTATCAGATATGCCGGACTATCAGAAGGGGGGGCTATGAGGGGTCTGGAGTGGGGTGGGAGGGGATGCCATCCCAGACCCCTCATAGCCCCCCCTTACGATAGGCTCTGCCCCAGGAGTCCCTGATTCAGCCGCTGCAGAATACAAAGAGAAAACATTTAGTGCTCCAGTTATTTTGCTATCTCCAGAGCTACTCAAGGGAACTGTATCTTTGTACGGTACTGTTGTTTTTCTAGTATTTTCATTACATGTCATTTTAATGTTAAATTTTTCCGAGTTAGACAAAATTGGAATTATCCCTATCCTTCAAATTATGTATTTCTTAATGTAGATTACCCATTCCTGCAACATGCCTGATTACCTACTAAAATTAAATGGAAAACTGAATGTATTCATAGCAGACAAAGTCATAACTCCTTCCATCTCAGGGAATGCATAGAGGGCCATCAATAAACCATTTGGAACTGAAAACGTTCATACTTAAAGAACTTTATTTTTCAAAGACATTTCTTACTTTTGACAAATTAGGATAATTACCTTTATCATTATGAGTAAGTTTCCCTTTCATGCATTTGTTAACAGAAAGATAATTGCAATTGGAAAGCAGTAAAATGAAAAGAACTTTAATTATATATGAGAACAAATGTGTTCTAGCTCAGGTGAGCCTGGCCAATTAAATGTGACTAGTGAATGGAAACAATTGATGTTTCCATTTTTTTCAAGTTAAGCCAGCTGACCTTTCAGTGGTGAACATGCTGTGATCTCTCCCCCCTCCCCCCCACCCCATATTCAAGACTGTATTTTCTGCATCTCTTAATTAACGGAGCCTTTTCTTAAAACTACTTGTATGTGCTTGCAAACATGTAACGCTTTTTCTAACTGCAGTAGGTGAGTATTAACTCCAGTCCCACAGAAAGTATATAACCTGACTCAGGTTACACAGTGATCAGAGGCAGGAAATAAAGACCCATCAGTTACCAGCACTTTGTAATGACTCTTAGAGTATTCCAGTAAATGAGAGCAGATGAAGTCAGAGATGAGTCACAATAAAATCCTGTGTTCATACATTGCTGAGTTTTGAAATCCAAATTTTGCCAGTATTCAGATCCAGTTTTGGACCCATGTCCAGCTTTAGTAACAAAAGCATGATCATATTGATTTGTATTACAGTAGTGTTTAAAGGCCCCAGCTAATGTTGAGGTGCCATTGTGCTAGATGCTACATGAACACATTGGCTATGTCTACACTGGCATGATTTTCCGGAAATGCTTTTAACGGAAAAGTTTTCCGTCAAAAGCATTTTCGGAAAAGCGCGTCTAGATTGGCAGGACACTTTTCCAGAAAAGCACTTTTTCCGGAAAAGCGTCCATGGCCAATCTAGACGCGCTTTTCCACAAAAAAGCCCCGATCGTCATTTTCGCGATCGGGGCTTTTTTGCGGAAAACCCTACTGTGCTGTCTACACTGGCCCTTTTCTGGAACAGTTTTCTGGAAAAAGACTTTTGCCCGAACGGGAGCAGCATAGTTTTTCCGGAAAAGCACTGATGATTTTACATTAGATCGTCAGTGCTTTTCCGGAAATTCAAGCGGCCAGTGAAGAAAGCTGGCAAGTTTTTCCGGAAAAGCGGCTGATTTTCCAGAATAACTTGCCAGTGTAGACACAGCCCTTGAGAGAATCTGTCCTGTAATAAAGAGCTTGCAGTTTAAATAGACAACAGATATAGAGTCACAGCCCAACGAAGACACTTTTCAAAGGTAACACAGCATGGAATGGAACCTACATCTCCTGGGTGCTAGAGCAATGACTTAGTCACTGGACCACAATCTGTCTCATACTACAGAAGCATATTCAGACCTTTTAAAAACTGACAGTCCTAATTCTGCATTGGTATATAATTGCTGCTCTAGCAGCCTGAAGAATTTATTGAACATTTACATTCCAAAGACAAAGCAAGAAGTGCACTTTTTTGAAGGGCTCTGAAAATGACGTGACATTCAGTTTGCTGTGGGAAACTGAATGTCATACAATCTAAGGGGAAAATAACTCATTTTAAAAAGTAAGCTGTCTAAAGTATCCTTAATTTCCTTCCAACTGTGACAAGTAATTTCTGGTGTTTACTTTTACTGAGCGTTACTGAATAGCTCTTTAATTCAGTCTCTGAATAATTTGGCATAGTTTGCTGCAAAACGCATCACACTTCTTTACAACAGAAGCATAAAAGAAATCACTAGAAAGCTAAAAGTGCCAGTAAGTAAGAGATTGATTTTACTGGAATCTCCATTTGACAAAAATGACTGAATTGCTTAAAATGTGGCTGTTACTTTGAACAGGGTTCATAAAAATGTCACTGTGGGGTTCCATATTTATTATGAGCCACTGGTTCCATATCACATTTATTCAATTTGGCACTGGTACTGGTAACAGGATGCCCTGCAACTAGATTTTGTTTTCACAATATGCCCTTCGACACCTGTGCAGATCCACTTTTGGATAAGTGGGGGCTATAAGTGTGTCACTTAAAATCATAGATTTGAACAGCTATAATTGTAGGGCATAATTTGCTCTGCCAAATTATTATTGGTGATTCACGAACAAGGAGAAAATTCCCATGTTGGCTACCAGAGTCTGGGGTGAGTTAGTGGAGCTGGAATCATAGAATCATAGACTGGAAGGGACCTCGAGAGGTCATCGAGTCCAGCCTCCCTCCCTCAAGGCAGGACCAAGCTCCGTCTACACCATCCCTGACAGATGTCTATCTAACCTGTTCTTAAATATCTCCAGAGAGGGAGATTCCAACACCTCCCTTGGCAATTTATTCCAATATTTGACCACCCTGACAGTTAGGAATTTTTTCCTAATGTCCAATCTAAACCCCCCTTGCTGCACTTTAAGCCCATTACTCCTTGTCCTGTCCTCAGAAACTAAGAGGAACAAATTTTCTCCTTCCTCCTTGTGACACCCTTTTAGATATTTGAAAACCGCTATCATGTCCCCCCTTAATCTTCTTTTTTCCAAACTAAACAATCCCAGTTCATGAAACCTGGCTTCATAGGTCATGTTCTCTAGACCTTTAATCATTCTTGTCGCTCTTCTCTGTACCCTTTCCAATTTCTCCACCTCTTTCTTGAAATGTGGCACCCAGAACTGGACACAGTACTCCAGCTGAGGCCTAACTAGTGCAGAGTAGAGCGGCAGAATGACTTCACGAGTTTTGCTTACAACACACCTGTTGATACAACCTAGAATCATATTTGCTTTTTTTGCAACAGCATCACACTGTTGACTCTCATTCAACTTGTGGTCCACTATGACCCCTAGATCCCTTTCCGCCATGCTCCTTCCTAGACAGTCGCTTCCCATCTTGTATGTATGGAACTGATTGTTCCTTCCTAAGTGGAGCACTTTGCATTTCTCTTTATTAAACTTCATCCTGTTTACCTCTGACCATTTCTCTAACTTGCTAAGGTCATTTTGAATTAGGTCCCTATTCTCCAAAGAAGTTGCAACCCCACCCAGTTTGGTATCATCTGCAAACTTAATAAGCGTACTCTCTATCCCAATATCTACATCATTGATGAAGATATTGAACAGTACGGGTCCCAAAACAGACCCTTGCGGAACTCCACTTGTTATCCCTTTCCAGCAGGATTTAGCACCGTTAACAACAACTCTCTGACTACGGTTATCCAGCCAATTATGCACCCCTTTATCGTGGCCCTATCTAAGTTATATTTGCCTAGTTTATCAATAAGAATATCATGCGAGACCGTATCAAATGCCTTAC
Source organism: Pelodiscus sinensis (assembly GCF_052426305.1). NCBI lineage: Eukaryota > Metazoa > Chordata > Testudines > Trionychidae > Pelodiscus > Pelodiscus sinensis. The sequence goes on from NC_143052.1 coordinate 186,551,982, forward strand.
TAAAGTCTAGGTATATGACATCCACCGCTTCTCCCTTATCCACAAGGCTCGTTATCCTATCAAAGAAAGCTATCAGATTAGTTTGGCATGACTTGTTCTTCACAAACCCATGCTGGCTATTCCCTATCACTTTATTACCTTCTAAGTGTTTGCATATGATTTCCTTAATTACCTGCTCCATTATCTTCCCTGGGACAGACGTTAAACTGACCGGTCTGTAGTTTCCTGGGTTGTTCTTATTCCCCTTTTTATAGATGGGCACAATATTTGCCCTTTTCCAGTCTTCTGGAATCTCCCCTGTCTTCCGTGATTTTTCAAAGATCATAGCTAAAGGCTCAGATACCTCCTCTATCAGCTCCTTGAGTATCCTGGGATGCATTTCATCAGGACCTGGTGACTTGCTGACATCTAACTTTCCTAAGTGATTTTTAACTTGTTCTTTGTGTATCCTATCTTCTAAACTTATTTAGAAAAAAAGTTAGAAAAAATATTTTATTTTCATCTGAGCAAATCTGATATGGGATTGGCGAGGCACAATAAATACAGGCTCCGATTCTTATGCTTTTAGTCTCATTCTTTGGACAGCTCCAAGACTTCATTTTGAGCTTTTAATTCAAGATCAGAAAATTAATAATATTTTAATTTCAGATTAAATGAATGTGATCATATTTATGATGGAGAGGATGCTGTGCATCAGGAAGCCCTCCAGAGCTTTTTATTACTGTTTATGGTTTTTTTAGTAGTGGGTACCCTGACATACATGGCATTTGGGAACACTTGTCTGCCTTTCCCAGCATTCCAGCATCAGTGCAAGATTATCCAGTGGTTACTCACCGTAACTGAAATGGCATTACCTGCTGTCTAAAACACCCATACACCCCAATCCTAAAGAAAGTTGTCAGGAATAAGGTCATTGCCCTGTGGCAGCATAGCTTCATGGAGCATGGGGAATTGGACCTTGGGAACCAGAGGAAATAACTAGAAGAATACTGTTTAAAAGGGATTTTTGCAGGCTTCCATGGCCCTCCTCTCTTTCTCATACTCCCCTTGGGCATCTCCACAGAAAAACGACACAAACCTATTTTAAATCCCAGACTTTCTCAGGTTGAAGATATTAATCACAATTCTCCAGTTGCATGTGATAAAACGATTTGCCACATAATCAGTTAATGGTGAATTTTACCCTGTAGAGTTTAGAGAATAGTTTATTAATATCTTCATACTGAGGAAATCTGGAATTTAAAATAGATTGAAGTATAGCCATCTCTGTAGATTTTGCATCCATTTGGCACTAAAAGCTTATTTCTGATTAATATCTTCACATTTTTACAAGTTTGAAATGTGGATTCATGTTAAATCAGTGCAAGTAGAGAGTATGAAAAGAAACTGCTACTGAAAATAATGGGCAGAGGACAGATGAGTTAAAAATAAAAGGTGGAGGATAAATTTAAATTTGTGATGTGTTTGCCCTGGAAAAGGTCATGTGGCCAACACTATTGCCCATTTTCCTCTGCTACTTGGTCTTTTGTTGTCTTCTGCGAAGATTGATGGCAACACAATTTACGGGGATAAATCATCTTTGTCAAGGCCTTGTGAATGATATTGCAGGATGGGTAGAGTAACCTTCAGGACTTCCTAGAGAGCATGGATTCAAAACAAATTAATAGGTTTAATTAACATCTCTGGATGAACACTTTTTAAGGCAAAGTAGATAAGGTACTGTTAGCTGATTTCAAGACAAAAAATAAAAGTGAATAGCTTACATACCTTGAAAAAATACTCTTTCTGACTACTTTTTGGGCAGCCTCTCAGCATATCTTCGTCAACTATGCTGTAACATTGCTTGTTAACTTTGCTGTTTCCAAAGAGCTCTTGTAGAAAGCCCTTGCATCTGGATCAATCAGATGTTTAGGATGCAAGGGAATGCAATCACCAAAACCTCTGTCTAATTTCCCTACCCCCATCTTAAAACTATCACATAGCTGGCACTGTCTGCTCCAAAGAACCATGTAAATGAAAGAGCAGAGAGGGTACAGATCAAGACTGAGGGATACTGGTTGGGCCATATGAGGAAGCTTGCTTGGCATGTGTCCACAATTATACTTAGAAGTCTGTCAAAGCTACTAAGCACTTCCAAGATTGGGACAACTGTACTTATTCCAGAACCAATAGATTATTAGTTCTTCACTCTCATGAGCTATAGGATGAAATAAGGTTGTCTCTGCTTTAACCTGGGGGAAAATACACACTATTTGTGCTCCATTTATACTGTATTATAAGCCATGAGGTCAGCTGGTGTAAATTGGCATATGTCAGATCTCCACTGTGGAGTGGAGCTATTTGAGTTTAAAATAGCCAAGGATCTGGTTCCTCTGTGTTTTTATTTTTAACACTTGAATTGTGACAGTCCCAACTGGAGTTAGCAGTAGCTGTTTCTTTTCAAGATTTTGTACTTTGAAAAGTTAACTGTTAGTCAGCGAGATGCCAATAATGACTAATCAGTAGGTTAGAAGTACATTTGTTCCCATCTGGGAAAACACTGCTCTTCTGTGACTGAGCTTAGATCTGCATGGTTGTAATTCATGCACAAAGATAAGACAAAACAAAATAGTGGAAAAAATTCAGTATAATAGTTGGCAGAAAAAAATCTATACTGCATGTCATATCACTCTTTTGAATTCACAATCTTCCCAATACTTGACATTCTCCTAACAAGCAAAAGACCATTATAAATCAAACGAGAGAGGGTGTAGTGAAAGTCTGTGTGAGTGTTTTGGTCTCAAATGTTGATTTCAAGTTTTGCTTTCTCAGATAATTCATATCCCATTTGTATACAGATATAATGCATGGGTGTGGATGTCTTTTATTATTACAAAATATTTTTTAAGGTTAGAGAAACAAAACTTATAATTTTGTAATATTGTCACAATACACTGGGTTAGTAACTAATAAACATTGTGTTGTTATGGAAATGGAACACAAAGGAGCTACCAAGCATAGGAAACAAAACTATTCATTCAAACAAGTGGGGATTTATTATTATTATTTATTATTTATGTATTTATTATGTGGGGTGAGAGGGTCAGTTAAAATGTTATTTCAAACCAAACAAAAAAAGCTGAAAGAAAATTCACCCTGCTGAAACTAATCTTATTGTGCCTAAGAATTACAACAATAAGGCCTGCTCTTTCTTCTGCTCCCATTGATTTCAAATGGTGCAGGATCAAGCCGTTCATGTGCGGTAGGTGATTGTACTGTCACTCACTGTATGCTGTAAATCAGCACAACTTCATTGACTTCAGTTGGGCTGCATTGATTTATATCATCTGGTAATATGGCTTTACATGCTACAACTATAAACACACTAAGATGAACTTGGAATTTTATCATTTTGCTGCAAGGTACTGAACATTCAGGCCCTGATCCAATAAATTGTTTAAGCATACGTAGTGCTCCTGATTCAGTGGGCCATCGTGCTCAATACCTTATAGAATCACATTCATAATTCATTTACTGATATGAATGTCATGTTTTGTTTATAAAAATTGAGACAATACAGAAGAAAATATCCAAAAAGTCTTTCTTGGATGTTAATTTCTTGACCAAGGAACAGAACTGCGCTTTCCCACTCTCTGCTTTAGCAGTGTTACCAAATGGCATTTCACTCAGTCTAAATTATCGATTCTGCCACCCGAGCAGAAACACAATGAGCTGATGCAGATGAATTTTAGCAGCCTTTGAGGACCTCTCTGCCGTGGAATGCTGTCTAGTAGAACTCAATATAGTGCACTGTCAGATATGAATTATGCATTGACACTTCACTCCCACATCATTATACTTTTCATTCTGCTGTGTCTGCACAGATAGGATTGATTCGCACATCATACCCTGTAACACATATAATGGGGAAAGGCTGGAAACATTTTCACAGTAAGAAAAAACATGAATAAGTACACTTTCAGTATAACCTTATTAGTTGTTGGCCCTATAGTTCCTAATAGGGCATGAAATGTCTTCCAAAAAGCCTTTTGCTTTTATGAAAATATTCCCTGTTTAGGGAGTAATTCAAAAGCATGCACTGGGGGCCTGTTGCTAAACATCTTCGTGCATATGGTCTAGCAAGAGTAAAAAAGCACTTCATGAATTCTGAAAATCGTGCTTTCCAGAACAGTTATGCCAAATGTTCATGAGTATCATTTTGGACATCTCGCAGTAAAGAATTTGCCTCAACTATGCGGTAAAATAATCAGAACAGAAATGTTGCATATCAAGAATGGCATTATGGGGCTTCAGTACAGTACTTCATTTTTACAGCACCTATTCTTCTCTGAAAAATAACATGCTCATATTTTTTTACTGAAGACAAGAAATGTGCATTTCTAAACCTCTTTCCCATCCTCACTTTCACACTGAACAGAGGGTCCATGTTATTTCTCAGGTACACGTATCATCTGCATGTGCTTTAAGCAAGAAAAAACTCACCCATTTTTACATAAATGAAGCTTGATCTGAAAATATATATAGAGCAACAAAGAAGCATGGATTGGAAAACATCCATTACTATCTACTTCCTACCCAAAAGGAAAGCTAGCAATTTCTCTATTAAGAGGCCAGTCTATCATCGTATGAGGAAATAATTCACTAGATTTTGCAGCAATCCCGTGTCTTCTGTGATCCTTACTTTACCCATTCATTCTGTTGATGGGAGGAAACAAATGGACTCTTGAGACCAAATTAATAATCTCTGTATTTCTGTAGGGATGTTCATTGCCACAGAGAATGAATATGAGAAAAAGAATGATTATATTGTATTCCGGAAACTATTTTTAATGAAATCATGATAACGACTCCATGGTACAGGCTTTGACTTATACCCATGTCCGTTTTGGTTCTCCCTCTATATCAAAATAGCTACTTTTCATCTAACAAATGTCTCTGGACAGAAGTAGGGTGGATTTTTTTTAAAGTGGTCAAAATAATTTTTGAGTTGTAAAGATGGAAAGATTTCAACAGGTTTTGGATCAGGTTGCATGGTAAACTTACCATTGGAATGCGTTAACTTTTATGAAATCTCATAAGAAAAAATGAAAAGAAGCATTTTCATACGGACAAAATGTTCTGTTTTAACATTTTCAGGATGGAGTGTTTTGATGTTTTATTTTGAAATGAGTTGTGTAAATAATTTTATAATTATTATTATATTAAAAGTCAAAATTTGAAAATAAGTGTTTCCATTCTGTTGAAACAAATCAACAAAATTTTGTTTTGTGAGAAATTTCAAAATTTAAATTTCCTTGTCTGGAAATGGCAAACCACAGCCAATCGGAGTGTGAGGCTCTGTAGCTGTGGAGCTTTAGAGTTAAAAAAAAAAAAAAAAAAAAAAAAAAAAAAACCTGGTGTAGCTAGTCTGAAGATGGAATTCCATTATTGGTTCAGACAAGTGAGTTTGTTGTCTGAGTTACACCCTAAGACCACAGTTTTGGTCAGCACTTATGCCTCATTGACTTCAATGGATTCAAATACACGTTTAGGTGATTTCTGAAACTAAGATCCATCTCCCATTCCTGACCCCATGTAAAATCCCAGTTTAGGAAAGGAAGAGCCTGTTCTGAGATGCCCTTGTGATAAAGAGGAATGAAGGGGGAGTTTTACAATGAGATATACATTAGTTGCACTTTAATGTCTTTGTTTTTCAATTATTTTTATCATCCCAAATTTTTCTGGATTAAATAAAATTGCATCTCTGTTGAGGAATAAAAAAAGATGCCCTTATGTATCCAAGTGTCCTTGTGTCTTTTTTGCTTGCATGTCCATATTGAAAAGGGTCAGTTTAAATTCCTGCAATGTTTCTTTCGAAAATTAACTGAATTATATTATATTCTGAATTCAGGCTTTCTTCCATCATTTCAAAAAAGTCCTTTTTTCTTCCAAACTGATTTTGATGAATCATGCAAAAAAATCTGTGCTTCTTGCTTTGCTCAATCCAGCAGCAAAAGAAATCCTAATTCCAATAAGCTTCATTGCTTTTTGTTATTGGATAGGAGATGTTACGGAGCACTTCCTGGGACTTAATTCTCCTTGGCCTTGCAATTGTGTAATCAGTAAAAAGTATGTCCATACTGCAATTGGAAGGGTGACTGACGCACCTGTAGACACACCCAATCTAGCTTTAATATAGCTAGCTCAGGTACTAATAACAGTGAAGCTGGAGCAGTATGAGTATCAGTGCAGGCTATCTGCCCAAGTAAAAACCTATAGGTTTGTACAGCCTGCACCAAAAACCATGATGCCATGGTTTCACTTCTATTGGTGCTCTAGCTAGCTCAAACATAGTTTGGGTATATCTTCACCTGCTGCAGTACACCTCTGACTTCAAGGTAGGACATAGTGGTAGTAATTTGGACCCATGTAATTACATGAGATGCAAAGAACTAGAAAACAGGTCCCATTGCCTTTTGTTTCATCCACAGCATTCCATGTTCCATGCATTATTCTGTCAACTAAAGGAAATGTATTAATACATCTTGGCTGTGTCTACACTGGGCCACTTATTCAAGAAAATCAACCGCTTTTCTGGAATAAGCTGCGAGCTGTCTACATTGGCCCTTGAATTTCCGGAAAAGCAACAACGCTCTACTGTACAAAATCAGCCGCTATTCCAGAAAAGCTACACTGCTCCTGCTCGGGCATAAGTCCTTATTCCAGAACACTGTTCCGGAAAAGGGCCAGTGTAGACAGCCCAGTAGTCTTTTCCGGAAAAAAGCCCCGATCGCGAAAATGACGATCGGGGCTCTTTTACGGAAAAGCGCGTCTACGTTGGCCACAGATGCTTTTCCGGAAAAAGGGCTTTTCCAGAAAAGCAGCCTGCCAATGTAGACGCTCTTTTTCCGGAAATACTTATAACGAAAACTATTCTGTTTTAAGCATTTCCGGAAATTCATGCCAGTGTAGACACAGCCCTTGAGTACTTAGCTCTGTGATTAGAACTTTATTAAATGTCACGTGGACAGCCACAGAATGGAATGGATAGCAACATGGGGAAAGGGAAGGTAGCACGAATATCAGACAAGTGTGTGAGATGGGACCAAAATACAAGCAATGAGCAAATACATACAAGAGCAGGGAAGAATCTGCATAAAGAATATATTTAGGTAGGGAAAGGAGAGAGAAACAACAAAGAGAAGCAGAATACAAAATGAGAGGAAAGAGAGAGATGTAAACTCTTCTTCTGACACTTTTCCAAAAACTCCTTACTATGACAGGAGGGCCTTACATCATGAGGGAGCACTGGGTAATGGGTGAATGAGTGTAATTATGTTATAAAAGTGGCTCAATAGCCTAAAGGAAAATTAATTCATTAAAATAGGCTGCATCTTTAAAACAAAACTGGGCACGTTTTCTCCTAAAATACAGAATGTGCCAGCTATACCATTATCCTGGTTCCTAGCTAAGTAAGCTGTCAGTTTCTAAGAGGACTTTCTGATTTTGTGATTGATAAAGAGGTAGGACACGGAAAAAGTTGCCAAACTTAGTACCTTCCTTTTTTAGACAAAAATAAGAGTACATCATGGTCTACAGCAGTGCTTTTCAATGACCAGTTGATCTGACATGTCTTATGTAATGTTATGTAATTGCTTTGACAAGAAAGGCTATTTTCATAATCCAGAAGACCGGTCCTAGTCGAGCAGCAGACCAGTTTTCTCACAGATTTCATCATGATGCAGCTGAATTGAAATCTTGGCTGACGGAACCCGCCACCCCCGCCATCTCACAGCTGCAGCCGCTGTGCAGCTTCAAATGCAGCCACCAACCAGACTCTTCATCCATAGAAAGAATCCATGACTTTGTCCCTCACTGCCATGTTGTATTCTTGTTTATTATTTGTATTATTGTAGCACCTAGAACCCCAACTGTGCTAGGTGCTGTACAAATACAGAACAAAAATCCTTTTTCCATAGGAGCTTACAACAATCTAAGTATAAACCACAAGACAATGGGTGATTATAGACAGACAGAGTACACATTAAACAATAAGGCTGTGTCTAGACTGGCCAGTTTTTCCAGAAAATCAGCCGCTTTTCCGGAAAAACCTGTCAGCTGTATACATTGGCCGCTTGAATTTCCGCAAAAGCACTAACTTCCTACTGTAAGAAATCAGTGCTTTTTGCGGAAATACTATGCTGCTCCCGTTCGGGCAAAAGTCCCTTTTGCACAAAACTTTTGCGCAAAAGGGCCAGTGTAGACAGCTGAGATTTGTTTTGCGCAAAATCGCGTCTAGATTGGCCAAAGACGCTTTTCTGTAAAAAGTGCTTTTGTGGAAAAGCGTCCGTGCCAATCTAGACGCTCAGTTCCGAAAATGCTTTTAACGGAAAACTTTTCCGTTAAAAGCATTTCCGGAAAATCATGCCAGCCTAGAAGTAGCCTGAGACAATGTTGTTCAGTATAATAGGCAGTAGTCTGTGCACACCAGCAGCTGAACTGTTGTCAAATGCTATATAGGAGAGAGAGAGAATGTGTCCAGATTTTCTAAAACTCTGTATAGCTCAGTATTATTGCAGTGCTACTGCCTGGTGAGGGGTGATTATTCTAGTACTTTTAAAAGAAAACACTTTTAAGGGAATCATTCCTTCTTTGATGGCTTGGCATTTAGCCTCTCTGGAAAGAGTGATGGAGCAGAACAGACTGCAGAAATGCACATGATCCAGCTGACCATTTTGAATCAGATATTAGAGGTGATAATTGGGAAAGCTATCTTTGTAATGGGTAAGATAATTAACATCTTTGTTAAGGTCCTTTCGTAAAGTGTCAAATTTATGCATGAATGACAGTTCAGAGGCTTCTCTTTGAAGTCTTGTGTTAAAATCTCTTTGAAGCAGGATGAAGGTAATCAGGTCGTTGAAACAATGCCCATTCTGGTTGAAATAGCAAGAAACTGTTTTTTCTTTGTGAAACTGTCTGATGTCTGTTTTGTGTGCATTGATTCTTTGGTGAAGTGTCTGAGAAGTTTGTCCAATATACATAGCAGATGGACACTGTTGGCACATGATGGCATAAATTATATTTCTGGATGAGCAGGAATATGTGTTCTTGATCTTATAACTGGTTAGAGAAATGGTTAGGTCCAATGATGGTGTCAGCAGAGTAAATATGTGGACAAAGCTGGCAACGGGGTTTGTTGCAAGGGGAAGTTCCAGAGTTGGTATTAGTGTGGTATGTCCTGTGGTTGTTGGTAAGAATCATCCTGAGGTTAGGTGGTTGTCTATAGGAGACTATGGGTCTGTCTCCCAGAGCCTCTCGGAGTGTAGTATCCTGTTCCGGTATAGGTTGTAGTTTATTGATAATATGTTGGACAGGTTTAAGTTGGGGGCTATAGGTGATCTCTATTTCTTCCCCAAAGAGAAGGAACACAACTTTTTTTAAATAACTTTTGTTCCAAACTGTGATGGCGCGTTGGGGGTTCCCCGTCTCCTACACCCCGAAATGGCACAAACAGACTGCACCAGCCAGTGGAATTGAGGGTGGTTTATTGCTCCTCCAGCACAGCGCAGCACAGATGTAATCTCGTTACAGGAACTGGGGCTAAGAGGCCTCAGTGCCCCCCCTTGAGATAGGGGAGTCCCAGCCCCCTCCCCAGCTCCTTATTTCCTGCCTTCCAGCCAGGAACTAACTAACCCTCTTCCAGCCCTGCCCCCCAGCCAGGGCAGCATTCCACCTCCCTTTGTTCCTCTCCATGGGGGGGTGTTTGGCCACTGGTTCAACAAGTTTGGCATTACCTTTGCATAGTGAGGCTTTCCCTGCTGGGTCTTGCTCCAGACAGCAGGGCTCACCACAGCCCAGCAAGTACCCCCACTACGTCACACAAACTCACTGTGCTCTGTTTAAACTTCAGCGGGGAGAGGGTGAGTTGAGTACATAACACATTTTTTGTTCATTTCCCATTTTGTTCTGTCATTAAGTCAAATACCAGCAAACAATACATCTGCCTTCAAAGAATTAACCTGTAGTTGCCACTTACAGTAGCTCTCCATATGGCCTGGTGCTTGTAGCGTTTTTCATAATCTTGTCAGAGTAGGGGAATAATGACTAAGATGGTCACTGAGGAAATGCAGCAACTACTCCTTCATAAAGGTTCCATACCATTGAGTTTGACAAATGAACCCTGTCATATAGGATTTTCCTGTAGACTTCCTTTGATATCACTTCAACTCCTGAAGTTGATTTTAGTCTCTATGAAAACACCTGCTCAGATCAGGTCTTCTCACAGACTTTCTTTCTTTCTTTCTTTCTTTCTTTCTTTCTTTCTTTCTTTCTTTCTTTCTTTCTTTCTTTCTTTCTTTCTTTCTTTCTTTCTTTCTTTCTTTCACCAGAAGATAGTTTTTGTCATATGGAAGCATAACTATTTGAAGTATAATTCATTCTTGTGTAAATCAAGCTTTTAGCAAACTCCCTTTTCTTGTATGAAGATCAGAAAATTCCCCAGTGGGCAGGGTATTTGGATTTATGAAAAAACTGTCCAATATTTGAGAATGACATGGGATTTATGATGTACTCCTAAGCACATAAATATAAAAAATATTCACATAGCAGGTGAATTTTTATAACCACAAAGCCTTTAACATTTAGGCAGCTTGGCAATGTGTCAATAACTGACTGACCTCATTTGCTGTTTTTCAGCAAAAATCCCCATTTCTCTCCTTCATGCACCCTCTAAAACAGGCATAAAATAGTTATTTATGACTACTATATGGAACTCTGATAAAATATTCAACAAATAGTGCAACATAAGCATAGTTTATTTTGCACTCCCATCTTTATCTTTGCAGCCCTGTTCACAGGACAGAGTTGCCAAAATATTGTATTTGTTTCTAAAACTGTTGTAACAAACACACTCCAGATTGGTAAACCTGAAACATGATCTGGCTTTTCTTCCTTAATATCTTATTTGTGGAATCTGTTTTAACTCTTTCTTTTTGACTTTTAGTGAGCTGAACATTTCAATGCTTTTTCCATAGTAAAAATAATACAATTAATAATAAATAAATGCTGACACTCCATCCTATGCTGCCATGTTGCACGATAATAATAAATCAGTCCTTAAGGAAACTTAATCTTAGTAAGGCCTGATCCAGTGCCAGTTGAAGTCAGTGGAAAGATTCCTTTTATGAACACTGAATAAAGCCCATGATAAACAATCTGAAATATCTGGATCTTGATAATATTGGAAAAACCACTGACGTTCTTTTATGGGCATTCCAAGATGCGCATGCTTGATTAAAACAATTACAGGCAGTCCCCGGGTTATGTACAAGATAGGGACTATAGGTTTGTTCTTAAGTTGAATTTGTATGTAAGTCAGAACTGGCTCCAGATTCAGCCACTGCTGCTGAAACTGACCAGGGGCTGACTACAGGAAGCTGGAGGCAGAATTGCTCTGCCCCCAGCTTCCTGGAATCAGCCACTGATCAGTTTCAACAGCGGCTGAATCTCGAGCCTGGGACAGAACAGCTGGACTGCCAGGTAGGTCCCTGCAGGACCAACCTGGCAGCACCCCAGCTGCTCTACCCCAGGATCCACAACAAAAGCCTGGTCTGCTGAGGGGGAGGGCCTGGTATATTTAGTAGCTTTCTGAAGGGTAGAAATCTAAAGACTAAAATCCCATTGTAAACAATATATTCTATGCAGTAAATTAAATTTCCTGACAGATTCTTTATGACTAATCTCACACTATTGCTTACACTATTTGTTTCAACTCTGATTAATTAGTGATCATTTTAAGAATTAAATCTTCTCTGAGGCTTACATGTTTATTCCTCGCTTTACATTTATGACAAGTCTCCTGTTGGAAAGAGGATTATTTTAGTTCTAGAGTCATTTCTCTTCAATTAATTGTTATTCTACTTGCCAACATTCTAACTAAAAAAAATAAATTCCTTTTCTTTCACCATCATTTACCTCCTTCAAGACAATAGCTTTTCAGAAATTGTAGTCAGTTGTTACCAGTTCCCATTATAATAGTCACAGCTGAACAAAGTCTAAATCTTATCTACTAAATTAGTCTTGAGGCTCTGGAGGATCCTTTTCTTGAGTCTCCAGTCCATCAATGTTTTATCCCAGCTGCCCTTCCTGCTCATTCCTCTCTCTTCTTCATGCTGTTCAACATGACCCTACTACTTGTATGTTTGCTTTTCCATTTGCTAGTTTTCTTATCTAACTTTAAGACATCTAGCTTGCAATTTTTCATTCTTCTTACCTCTTCCTTTTGTATGGCTTTTGTTACTGTTTTGTTTCACAGTCACATAACATCTTAGAGAAAGATCAGTTGTTGGAATCATACTGATGCTGGCTGCACTTCTATAAGGTTTATGTCTGTACTACCATTAAACTGTATTTGTTAATAAGAGATGAAAACTTCTCCATAAGATTTCATCTGGACTGAGGCTGCATGTTGTAAAATGCTGTGATTCAGCATTTTTTCTTTAGGTGTTGGTGCATTGACATTTGTTGTGCCTTCACAGGAGTAGGATGACCAGTAAAACATGATGGTTGGGGTTCACCTGAGCCTGAGGTGGCCTCTCCCACCCTCAGGGCTCATCAAAAGAATCCCCACACAGTCACTGCCCAGGGCTGGGGCTGATGCCCTCCCACGGTCTATACCCCGTCTATGGCTGGGTTGAATGACAAAGCCCCTCCACCTGAGGTGGGTTGAATGACGTAGACCTCCACCTGAGGCTGACACCCGGAGCCCCCTGTCACCCAAATCTGAGACTGACCTACCCCCCAGTCCCTGACCTATGTGTCTCTGTAGCCCGCTGCTGGGGCTATGTGCATGAGCCCCCTGCCACTCTCAGTTGGAGCTAATTCTCCTAAACTCCACGCTGCTGGCTACTGAGCCTTGGCCTAAGCACTTGAGATTCGTGCTAGCTGGGACTGCCCAGGAGCCCCACTTCCCCCACAGTTGGGAAGAGAAAACAGGACAAAGTTTTGTGTTAAAAAAAAATTCAGGATGGCCAGGAAAGAGCTTAAAAATGGGACTGTCCTGGCCACAACAGGAGGTATGTTCACCCCACATAGAAGTGTAAAGGCCAAATGAAGCATTTGATATGCAAACATAATGAGAGTGAAAAATCCAGTGTGAGAGATGGAAAGGGAATAGTGAAGCACAATCCTATGGAGACATATTCCAGCCTTGCCTTGCACTCTGCTGAATTGTTGGTTGTTTGACAACTGCATTGTAATTAGGGATAGTGGGCATTTTATCCGCTTATAATACAAAAAAGAAATGTAAATATATGTGGTTTTTCATGTCACAGCTTTACATGTAATTTTTGAAAATAAGCTGTTGGGAAACTCACCAGTTTGTACAACACTTAGTGGGGTCCTATAAGATCCTTCTTGGTGATACAGTACTGTAAATATTAAATAATTATTATTTTTGGTCAGAGTTCACTTTCTTCTGCTCCTGATTTCTGATTTCTCCAGTGAGGGGGTAGAGGTGAATTAAGTGACTTATTTTGATAGATTTGCAGTAGGAGATTTTTCCGGTATGTTTATATTCATTTAAGTTGCATCCTCAGTGAAATGTGCAAGTCTTGTTCTGGGGCAGCCGGGGGGGGGGGGGGGGGAGGAAGGGAGGGAGAAATTATCAGCTACTCAGCTCCCAGTGTTAAACTATTATTTAAAAAATGGACAACAAAGAAAGAAGACTTGGCAGGTTCATTTAGTCTATAAAATAAATAACTTTTTAAAAGGACTAGCCTCTCTGATGCGGCCACTCTCTCCTTTGGGAATAGGCAAGCAATCCATTGTCAAGAACCCAGGAGATTAGTCATTCATCAGTACAAACCATTCCCCCACCCCTTACTAAACAAAAAAATCAGAGGGGTAGCCGAGTTAGTCTGTAACAGGAAAAACTTAAAAAACAACAAATAGTCTAGTAGCATGTTAAAGACTAACAAAACATGTAGACGGAATCATGAACTTTCGTGGGCAAAACCCACTTCTTCAGATGACCGGAGTATAAAAAGTCTGAAGAAGTGGGTTTTGCCCACAAAAGCTCATGATACCGTTTACGTGTTTTGTTAGTCTTTAAGGTGCTATTAGTCTATTTGTTGTTTTTTAAGTTTAAACAAAAAAAGTAAACCCAATTAGCTTTTCAATGTCTCCTCTTTTCTCCCTTCTAGCCCTGTTCTCAACACTGCTGGAGTTGCCCAGAACTCTTCATTGGTGAGGAGGAGACACGGGAGAACTGCCAGTGTTACTGGATCCATTTATAAGAATGGAATCTCTTGGCCACCTGTAAATCCCCCAGATGCAATTTCAGTGCCAGTGGCAACTTATTTTAATCAGAAGGTTGGCACAGGTTGGTATGAATATGTTCTTCCCGTGCAATAAAGCAACCTAGCCATATTTTCAAAAACAGACTCCACCTATGTATTTATCCTATGTATTGAGCGCAAAAACATGTATATTCAAATGCTAAAATAGATCCACAGTTTTTAGAAGTGTTTAACATTGGCCTGTCTCTTACCCCTTTGAAGTCAATGGGAGATTTTCCCATTGCCTTCAGTAGAAGTAGTACATAATAGTGAAGAGTTTTTGAAAATTCCACCCTAAACATGTGATTACCTGTTTGTCCTACAAATTAGGGGTACGGTTTTTATTACAATTATGCCCAGAGTCTCTAGATTAGATCAGGAATTTTTTCACAGCCCTGAACAACGTAGTTAGGTCAGTCTAATTTTTAGGGTAGACCTGGCCACTGTCTCATTCCAGAAACAGCCCTCTTCCTCATTCCATGCCTAGGTTCAGATTCTACTGAGTATATCTGATTTAAGTGTGGAACCCCTTGGTGAACTCAAAGAGGACTTGTATAACTCTAGGTTCTCCCACTTTGTGCCTCTCTTTAAACCCTAAAAAATGATCATTTAAATCACTGCTTATTTTACCTACATATGGCCATGGGGAAACAGCTTTTCCACACACCGGTTCAGATAGCACATCTCTGTGATTATTATGACTTTGTTCAGAATGAACACTGGAACACGAATGATTTTATAAAACTGCCGTTTTATAAAATTGTTTAACTTTATAAAGTAAGGCAGTTTTAAAATGAGAAAGGGAAAACAAAATAACAGATTCCATGGGAATATCCTATACCTGATGCTTTCTTTCTCTCTCTCTCTCTCTCTCTCTCTCTCTCTTCCCCCCCCCCCTCTACCCGTTGCCACTCTTAAACCTTTTTCACTGATACTCTTAACATCCTTAATTAAATCCTTGCTTTAAATTGTTACAGATCTTTCTTTGGCTTATAACTTGCATTTCTAATTATAGGACCAAACCCTTTCTACTGAACGGAACAAAGGGTATATACTTTGCTCAGATAAACCAGGGTTTGGATGCAAAGGGGATTTGGGGTTTCCAGTGTAACTGATGTATCTGGGCACATTGCCCAATTTCAAATATGATTTTTTTTAAATAAGATGGGTGGCTATACCTGAATGTGTTATATTTTTATCCTCATGGAGGCTAATATTTACTAATGTAGGAAGAGATTACAGGCTTACTGTGTGAGAAATCTATACCACATTCTCCACAAAAATGTTCACCAAGGGAAATAGAAGGGTGCTAGAAAGAATATTTATGGAATTGGCTACAAACAAAATCACAGCAGGATGTCTAGAGAAAGAGCTTTGTTATGTGGAGCCCTTGCTAAATTAGAAAGGAGAAACAGCATTTTTGAGAGATCAGAAAATGATGCTCTTCTCAGGGAGCCTGTTAGGAACTGGGCTGGAGAGAAAAAGCAAAGAGTGAAGCACAGACATGAACTTAGACCTGCAAAATTCCTGCCTTTTTTGTTTAACCCTTTTAACTTGTTTTTCATGACCCATAGAAGTATAGCTTCCCACTGCTGAGTGCATTCAAAAGGAAAGAAATAAATTCACTGTTTTTAGTTGTTTCTCTCTCTCTTCATTGAAGAAAAATAGCATATTGTTTAGCTGCAACAAAATCTGAATTGGACTGTTAATACTAAAGGGAACAAGGGTTGGCTCACTGCCCAGGCTCTCCGATTGGGGAAGAAATTGCTAAGAGGTAGGACTGAAACAAGATACAACAGAGATTAAGAAAATGAGTGGAGCAGAGCAGGTTGTGCACTCCTGTTTATCCTTTCTCATGGTACAGGAACATGGGGGTATTTAGTGAAATTGAAAAGAACCAAATCTGAAACTGGTAAAAGCAAATACTGGAATAATTAACCTGTGGAACTCATTGTCATGGTATAAGAGCTCTGTGGAATTGGAAAAAGGATAAAACATTATATATATACACATCTACAGTTACACTGGATAAAAATAAATATATTCTAAGAAATATACAAACCTTCATAAGGGATAAGCTAATCACTAGCTGATAAGAAATTAGGAAATAACTTCCCAAATAAGTAGCCTTTCCATAATTAACTTCTGTGGTGTTACTTGCACCTTCCTGTAAAGCTTCTCATCCTGGCCATTGACAGAAATAGGAGACTGGACTTAGTGAGCCACTGAACCAATCCATTGCCAATTCCTATGTGCCAATGAAGTGTAAATTATTTTAGTGATCCCCTTACTTCATTTTGGCTATGTCTAGACTACAGGCTTCTTTCAGAAGAAACTTTCTTCGGACGAGATCTTCTGAAAAAACTTCTTCCAAAAAAGTGTCCATACTCAAAAGCGCATCAAAAAAGCGATCTGCTTTTTCGAAAGATAGAGTCCATACTGAATGGACACTATCTTGCACTTAAGCTGAGATTACTTTGGATGGAGTGGCCACCAGGGCACCTGTGCTTTTTTGGAGCTCTTTTGGAAAAAGAGCTCTTCCTCATAGAAAGAGGATTACCAATGTTGGAAAAACCCCTCTGTTCTTTCGATTTACTTTTGGAAGAACATGATTGCAGTGTGGATGTAACTCAGGTTTTGTCAGAAAAATGGCCGTTTTTCTGACAAAACTCTGTAGTGTAGACATACCCTATTGGGGAAGCCCGCAGTTTCATGGTAATATCTGCTGTAACTCTAGATGCAAAACTCCACCTGTGGATTTGCTTCTACAAGACTATTTTTAGTCTGGATTGGAATTCCCACTGACGTCAATGGGAGTTGCATGCACAAATCAAGGCTACATAGTCCCTATTCCTAACTTCATAATATCTTCCTTTCCTCACCAAAATGATGCATAATAAGGGGATCAGCAAATATTAAAGGTTTAATTGATAAATGAGACATCCTAACCCTGACTGCCAGCTCACAACAATAAGGAAAAATTATTTGTATACACACAAACTGTTGTATCTCATTTGATAATCAATTCTCTGAGTGTAGTACAGATATTATTAGTGGTCTACAGAGATTTAGCAGTGAGACGTAACAGCTCATTGAAACAGGCATAAAGCATGCCTGGCACTTTGATGATTTGGTGGGTAATACTTGCTCCTGGGAAAGAATAAAACAACTGATCCTTACTCCAAGGGGAAGCCATTCGCTGTGATTTATACACTTATTGCAGTGGATAAACACTAATGGCCATCCTGATTGCCCATTGTAAAGATCCTGTCATCTGAAGCAACCTGTCTTTTCCTTTGGGGCCAACTGTGCTATCTGATGCTAAATAATAAAGCTTTAGAAGGCAACTGCAAAAGTAACAGACTGTCAGTAGCAGTCAGAGCTGTCATTTGTTATGTCACTGCCAGTTATTTGAATTTTTAAACCTGTAAACAGGAAACCTGCTGCGTATCTTTCACTTGGTCTTTTTTCCTGTCGGAACTGTTCTCCAGTTTACAAGCTCAACTAAATTCAAAAGCAAACAATAGTGCAAGATATAAATCCCCTATTAGCTATTAACCCATTCTCTTCTGAAATGTTATTGCAATAGCTTTATCGACATGCTAGCATGACTTGCAGTTGAAGTTCACAGTTCAAAACCTAATCCCAGTTTAAGGCACGCACTAATATACCAGGATGTGGGTAATATATTTTTTTACTTTCATTAAGGTTTTCACAATGAATTCGGCCGGTAGTTAAACATGTTGCCTAGTGAAAAAAACTCCAGCTTGAACAGAAAACATGCATAAATACAGTTCACAGATTAACAGCAACCTACCAATTCACTCTTATCTAGATGGGGGTGGAGGATATTGAGCACTATATTTTTACTCTTATATTTCTAATTCTTTATCCCCTTTGTGTACCAATGTATGTATGCACAAGGCCAGTGGGTAGGAAGACTGTAGAAAAGAGTTCCTGTAGTGGAACCCTTGTCAATCAATCATCTCAAAATGATGAAGGCTGCTTGTGCCAGGTACAACACCCAGCCCTTGTCATCCAAAAGGATGAACATAATCACAAAGAGAGTTTTGAGAGTGACAGGGAGGCAAATAAATCTGAAATGGGCAAGGGCAGGAATTTTTGAGATTCTGAGAATGGTAGCCACCTTTACCCTCCTCTCCCTTAAAAAAAGACAAAAAACATATAATGTACCTTCCGTTATGATGCTACAGAGTATCACAGCAAATGGCAATGTAATGTAATGAGATCAAAGCACTTTGCAAATATTACTTCATTAAGCCTTACAACACTGGTGAGATAGGTACACATTATTACACCCATTTTCTAGATGACTGACTTCAAGTTCACAGAATCAAAGCAGTGCTGAGAAAAATACACTGACTCCTAGTCTCTTGCTTTAAATAGTAGATATACTTGGCACAATTACAATTTTTATTATTCCAGTTGAAAATGTTTGTTTTAAGCATTTTTTTCTGTTTTATCTAGTTAATTTTTTTAAGTTGCACAGAGTTACATGGAATGGCAGGAAATCGAGCAAGTTAAACAATAATTATTTAATTAATTTTGAATTAATTTCAAAAAGTTAAAGCTTTGTAACAATTAAAATATAAATTGTCAACATCTTATGTCAAAATATATGATGTAGATATCCTTAAATAAAACTCTTAAGTTCTGAAGCAGCATTTTTACTTTGCATATCTGTATCTGTAAATTTTAAGTACTGGTGGTGGAAATATTTTTTGTCCACTTGTATGTGTACAGTGAAATCAATGTTTACTAACATTTAAAAGCTAAATCTTCCAAGCCTAATAGTGAATGCCACCATCTCCCTTGCAATTTTTTTTTCTGTTTTTTCTTCCATTCTCTTTTTCAGATTAAAAAAGCTGGATGTTTATGAAGATAAATTTGGAATATTCAAATGAATCAATTAAGAGGGCAAAAAGAGGCCTCTTTGATTTTGGAGCATTGCTTAATGTCAACAGTATGACATAAGGTAAACTTTGAAATAGATGTACAAGATACGGGTTACACTATTTTCATAATAATATATAATTTTGCATCAAAATATCATCTGGTGCTTGAAATCTTAGAATGTGTTTGCCTGTAAAATGAAGCAACAGCTATTACAGCAATGGATCTGACATTCCAGAAATTGGTATCAAAGCTTTTTCTGTTGATATTTGCCCGTGTCCTGATTGAATTTTCTCTTAGTCAGGATAGGCAGAAAGATATTGATAGCATAGTGTGATATGACTAAAAGAGAACTAGCATGATGCCTTAATCCTCTCTTGTCCCACAAGAAACATACATCTCTTTAGATCCAATCTCCAGAAAGCAGATGCTGTACTGGGAGGGTACGTACAGTTCAATTTTGATTACACATCTTCATTGATGATTGGAGGAAACCTGGCATTTTGGCTACCTCTTACATAAGCCAGTTTGTGGTTAGACAGACATATTGATTTTCTCTTCAGACACATTGACTTTCATAAACTAAAATTCTCAAGTCCTTTTATTTATTTATCTCTATTCTCCTTGCACCTTTACTCTTACTGGAATTCACTGTAAAAAAAGTATCTCTCAGAATAAATTCAGGATCACTTTATCTAGCAAAGGGGATCTAGCTGGTTCAATTAATTTTGTAGATTTTTCCTTTCTGTATAAAACAACATATGGAACTAGATCTTCTCTTGGAATAAGTCAGAGTAATTCTACTGAAGTCAGAGAAGTTATGCTGATTTATGTTCATGTTCTAGCACACAGAAGGTATCTGTATTTAAAGATTAATAATCAAGTCAAGTTTTTTAAAGAAATCATTAAGTTGGAGAAATATATTTGAATAGCTCCATCTCTTTCCTTTCGTTCTTCTTCTATGGCTCCCTCCTATTTTTTCCTTTTATACTTTCTCCATCTCCTCTGATTTATACTATTCTCAAAGTCCCCCTATTGTACACGAATTCCCCATTCAGCAAGGCTGAGAGCACTTTGTATGGTAGCCCAGGTGTGCTTGTGAAACACTATCAAGCGGACCCAAACCTGGGTCTTCTGGAGTTTAGCACATGAGCCTCGACAGCTTGAGCTAAAAGCCAGCTGGTTTGCAGCTAAGCCTGTAGCGCGCACTCATTCTCTCTGTGTGTAAGTGATCTAGGTGCCACTATACAGGTCAGTGAACCACACCTCGTAGGTGTGTGGGTTACTTTCACTCCAGAACTTTTGCTGAAGGCACTGCCTCCATTGCCACCCCTTCCCTATATCAGGCAGGGAACTGATGGACTGAACCCTTATCCCATTAAATGTTTAAACATATGGTAGCCTAAGTCCTGTATAATCAGGATCCACTGCACTTAGAGCCAACAAGAGATCTTAGTTATGACCACAGGAGAGAACTTTGATCTTTTCATGTACATGTCCTTGCAAAGAATAACCTTCACTATGGCTTTCAGTTCAAAGCATAGAACATTTTCAGGCTGTCTGTAAGGGTATGTCTAGACTACATGGCTCTGTCGCCAGAGCCATGTAGATTAGTTTACTAGACATACCCAAATGAAGCGGTGATTTAAATAATCGCTGCTTCATTTAAATTAAAATGGCTGCCACGCTGTGCCTATCAGCTGTTTAGTGGCACGGTTCTGTAGTCTGGACGCTCTGCGGTCGACATCAAAGGCATTTGTCAACCACCCAAGTATGCCTCGTGGGATGAGGTTTACCAGGGAGGTTGACACATGCCTTTGATGTCGACCGCGGATCGTCCAGACTACAGCGCTGTGCCGTCAAACAGCTGATGGGCACAGCGTGGCAGCCATTTTAATTTAAATGAAGTGGCAATTATTTAAATCACTGCTTCATTTGGGTATGTCTAGTAAACTAATCTACATGGCTCTAACGGCAGAGCAATGTAGTCTAGACATACCCTAATTGTCTAGTCTACCATGCATTTAGTGGGCACACTATCTAAATGCCACAAATATGATAAAAAGCTGGCACACAGTTCTCCCACACCTTCACAGAAGCTGGCAGTTTAGTCCCACAGATATCTGAGGTTATATATAGTTGGTAAGCCATGGGTTCTCTGCATCCATTGGTGGCAGCAGGAGTTCTGTGCACTGGTAGAAGGTAGTATGGCATCCCAAAAGTTTGCCTATCAGGGTTCCTTTTGTTTGACTTTCATTTTACATTTTAAAGGAATCATGTCAGAATATGTTTAAACCCCAGCTCCATGTCATTCAATAAAATAAAGCCAATTGTGATAAGATAGACAGTTATTATGTTCCCTATTTTATGCCCATTGATTCTTTTTTTATATCTTTCATGAATCTTGTGATTGAAAAAGTTACAGTTTTATGTCAGGCAGAATAGGATAAGAAGAATTAAAAATGACATTTCAGTGTAGTACATTTAACCTAATTTAATGTATTTCCTTGCTGAATCTCAGGGTAATGCTGAGCCCCACAAGAGGAGTGGGGAAAAAAGACATTTGATCTGAGGAAGTGGGTCTGGCCCACGAAAGCTCATCATCTAATAAACCATCTTGTTAGTCTTTAAAGTGCTACATAGTCCTGTATTTTGCTTCAGCTACACCAGACTAACACGGCTACATTTCTATTACTTTCCTAACAAGATATTCTTCCTAGATCATTACAGGCCTGTGCTGCTATTTTCCATGATTGCATTGGTAATGTGAACATAAGTATACAATAGTGTTATTTCTAGAATTCATGGGTGGAGGGAGAAGTCCCATCATTTCCATTTTGTAAAGTCTGTTTGCAGCATCAGTAGCCGAAGTGATTTGAATCTGTCAACATCTGTTCTTATTATAAACCAGTGAATTTATGGTGGTGCTTTTATTCATGCAGCTTGTTAAAAAAAACTTAGCAAGTCCATTATATTTTTAGAAAATCAGCAGCCTGAGAAAGGGGGAGTTATGAGGAGGTTTTCCGCATTAATTTCCTTCAGCTAAAAAATCCAGAATTTTAATGGTTTTAAAAAATTTGGATGAATAATAATAAATTAAGTTTTGTTTTCTTCAGTCAGAATAATACACCGGACAGATCCTCTGCTAGTTTATATCTGCCCATTGTTCCATTTAAATTAACAGAGCTGTGCCGGATTGCACCACTGGGGGATCTGGCCTTTTGTGTTTCTGTAGCCATTATTATCCAAAGATCTCATAGGACTTTACAATGGTTAATTCATTTTCACAACATGCCTTTGATCTGATTAAATATTTCCTCTAATCTATAAATGGAGGATGTGGAGCACAGAAATCTTAAGAGACTTATTTTCAGAGATGGGTGTACACCACTGCAAGTGTTCTGATATGTAAGGAGATGCATACATGGCCACTTTGACAGTATTAGAATAGTTTTGGCATCACGTTTCCTGAGGGACCGTGGTCTATTAGTTAAAGAGAAACATGGAGAATCAGAAGTTCTACTTCTGTATTCAATTACTGAGACTTTATACAAATGACCAAAGATCTCATTTCAAAGGATAGGTCTACACTGCAGGGGGATGGTTGGCTTACGGTATAACTCCAGCTACATAAATAATGCAATTGGAGGCAACGTACCTTAAGCAGAGCTTGGCGCCATCTCCACAGTGGAAGATCAATGGGAGAAACATTCTCCCATTCCCTTACTACTTGCAAGAGGGAGGCATATCCGTGCTGGCAGGGACTGGTAAAAGCCCACTAAATTGAATCCTGGTAGATTGATCAGCAGAGTGTCAGTCCTCTGGTAAGTGGAGGCATGGCCAGAGACTGATTCCTGCAGTTATACATACTGTGAAGTTGTCAAGTCTAGTGCCAGTACACTCTTCCTGGGGATGCATGATAAAGGTCAAAGGGCAAGAGTTAAGTACACGATGTTTCTATTTTCCTTGTTTTTCAAGTGTTCAGATGGTATCTTGCCATTCTCTGGTAATAACAGATATGACCAAATTGTGACAGACTGGTTATGCTCTCTTAAATTACTGATAATGAACATAAGAACATAAGAACTGCATCTTATTTTATCATTGAATTGTTCATAAGTTGGCCAAGTTTGATTTGGTTTTGAATGTCAAAGGATATGTTGTGTTTCAAGTGGCTGCATGTTCTTTATTGGAGCAAACATACTACATATGTAGTCAATGACAAATTTCCATTTGACTTCAGTGGAGCAGAATTGGATTTCTCCAAGTTTGCCCATGCCAAAAATGGCAAAAGTGCTTTTAGATATGGTGTAGTATGGAGATTCTTTCAGGGATTTCTGCACTTAAAATCTGTCAAAATGTCAAATATAAGTGTCTATTTTTAGGGAGCTTCATGGCATGCAAAATGGAGAGTCATCTTTTTACATTTTGGCTCTTTTTAATATCCTGGAGTGCTGAACAAAAATAAACAGTTGTGATTATGAGTATTTTATAGTTTGTCAACTTAAAATATGTTGGATATTTTAAAAATGAAATTTTGTTGCTCGTTATTTTACAAAAAGGCCTACCTCAGCTGAGGTACCGCAATGTAAAAATGTAGTAGCTTTTCATGGACATTTTTCATTAGAATTTTTTCTGTGCTCTTCTAAGTATGTGTTAAATCTATAATGAACAGATATTATTTAAAACACATACAGTATTTCAACATAAATGTCATCAGCCATCATGGATTCAATGATTACAATAAAAGCATTACTCTTGATGTAAAATAGCTACCTTAAAACCACAAAAGCAAGGAATTTTTCATTAGCAAAAACAAGGGGCCAGATTCATCCCATGTCTACCTCCAATGATGTCCCTGAATAGGTGCTGCTGGATTTGGCCAGTACATGATAACTAAGGCCCAATTTGAATCATGGGTCAATTGTTAAATAATTGTGGCTGAGTTGCTGATCAGACCTGGAAAATCATAGAAAAGTAATAATGGGCCTTTTCTTATTAGTGGTAATTTGGAAAAGCTGACAGTGGGAGCCTCATTGTGCATGGGTTTGACTGTGGGGGTGGGGGGAAGGGGAATTAGTAGCTGCCGCAGGCTGACAGCAGGAGCCCAGGGCTGACAATGTGTGGGGGAGGAGGGGTGTCACAAAGGCATATAACAGGGAAGGCTGGAGTTTCCATTGTCAGACCCATGCATGACAGGGCTCCCACTGTCAAAATTGCAGTGGAAGCCTATTATTATGGGAATTGTCTTTTCTTCAATATCATGATTAAGGTGGGCATTAATAACAGAATTTGGTGTGTCTAGTCATTAGGGGTTATTATTATGATCTTCTGGTACTATCCAAAAGTCTTCTTCAACTTTGTGGCATCCCTAATGCCTCTTTGGCTATGAAATGGATTGAAATTCTCTGTAAAAACATTAGTCCAAAAATCTTCCTCTAGAGAATGCCACTACTCTGATTAAAGGAAGAGGCTCTGCAAATGTGTAGTGTCAGGAGAACTGCACATCAAATCAGTCTTCCACCTAAAAAAACCCTCCAACTTTTACAACCACAGTTAAAAACTAGAGGAGAGAAATAGCTCCTCACATTTCTCAACGAAACCCCTAAAAATAAAAATCTCAATGTCATTGTAAATGAAAAAAATATTTACCTGATTATATTCTTACCCTTTGTCTGGATCACATGTTTGTAACCATGGCAGGGGTGACAGAAGTGATGATGACACAATATCAGTGTTTTCATGGGCTGTTTTAAATAGTGGCTATATTTTGCTCTTTTTGAGTGTGAAACACAGAAACCTGAGCCAGATTGGCATCAGTGGGATCATTGACAACAATGGGAAAAAGGGTTGACACAAAATCTGGCTTCCCAAAAATAAGGTATGCATGTTTTATAGTTCATAAGAAGAACTTTAGTGGCAGTATAGAAAAATACAATCATGCAGAATAAAGGCTCGACTGATGGATTTCTGCAGTTAGTCTAAGATGATTTCCAGAAAAGAATAGGATGAAACCCAGGAGCCCTATGATCCTTAGTTATTGACTTTTAGCACTAAATTAGGCATATAAATGACTTCAAATTGGTGGTTGTTATATTAAATATTTTAAAATATAAAGAACAGTTTTATTTTCCTCCGCTCCCCCACATTTATCTCGCCAAGAAAGGCATCTCAGTTAAATAAGAAAAACTGGATTCATTTCTGCCTATTTAAAAAATTCTATGAAACACCTTGCTCGCTACCAAAGAAGTAATCTTCTTTAATTAAGTCATACAAGGAACATTCCCATTGAAAGAACAGAACTACAGGGTATATTACATGCAGTGGTTCAGTGATCTTATTATTAACAAATTCATGTTACCTTTCTCATCTTATTTCATGTTAATTTCAACCCTTTAAAAGGCTCTTGCAATGTGAGTGACTGCAGGCATAGAAAGAGAATCTGATGGAGCTGTATGAAGGGTTTTTATTAGTATGGGGTAGGCACTTGTGAGTGAGTCATGCAGACCATCCCAAGGAGATACTAGTGAAGCCTGAATGCCATACCATTCCAACATGTATTCTGTATATACCACATGTGACCACAAAGTACTTTAGAGATGTTGTTTTTGAGCAATCTAAACAACTGTATCATTTCTAGGTACTTTTGTTACAATGGGCTGAATTTTCAAAAGAGCTCAACTCCCTGGGTAGGCCCCCAATTAAGTGGCCAGATTTTCAAAAAGCCAGATTCAAATTCACATCACAAGTATTCAGACAAACATTTTCAAAGAGTTGCACTCATCTCACCTGGTTGCTTGCTATATCTCTGTTCCCTTCCCTACATGTTCACTCAGCACAGCTTGAATTTCAAATGGTGAATTCTGAATACTTGGATTAATAATGACTCCTAGCTAAAAGCCTGAGGGCTTGCTTCTCCTATTGCTTTCAGCAGTTTTACACAGGTGAAATGCCATTAGCTTCAGTGGAATTTTTCCTGATTTACACCAGAGTAAGTGAAAAAAGAATCAGGCCTTCAGTGTCCAGACTTTATGGAAGTGGAATGCAGAGAAGTGGAACAAGTGAAATTCACTATTCCAAAGTCCCAGGTATCTCTTAAGTTTGAATAGCAGCCACTGACCCTCTGGCAAGATGCATGGACCCGTGCAATTATAGTTCCCTGTTCCTGTCTATGGCCTGTCCCCCAGCTATCTGCACTGTGACCTCTAATGCTGGCTTATGTAAGCATAGTGCCACAGCATGAAGGAGGATGTGGACATCTGTGCACAACTACTCATCTGGCTGACTCCTTCCACTGCTCCTGGGTGGCATTTTAGTGGGGAAGGCTACTTCCAAGGTTATATTCTCTGAAATCCATGTCTGGTACAAGGCTCTGTTAAGGAAATAGCCCTGCATACTTTATGCTCATAACTTGTCATAAAAAGTAGAAGTCCATGGAATATAGTGATTAAGGAAGAACTAGGATTAATAACAGTTATACCTCGTTCTCATGTACCACTTTACACCAATGCATCACAAAGCATAAGTGCTGTCCATGTGGGGATTCTGGGACTAAAGCACCCATGGAAAAAAATAAGGAAGAACTAGGATTAATAACAGTTATACCTCGTTCTCATGTACCACTTTACACCAATGCATCTCAAAGCATAAGTGCTGTCCATGTGGGGATTCTGGGACTAAAGCACCCATGGAAAAAAATAGTCACAGCTCTAGGAACCATGCAAATCTAGAAGATTCTTAGTTATTGGGGTTTTTTAAATAAATTTATAACCCTCATGTTGGGAAAGAAAACTGAAAAGATGACCTGACCACCTGTATAACTGATGCAATGATGCCTGGCTGACTCTGGAGCAATTGCTCTGAGAGGTGTGAAATGCCCCATGTTTCTCAGTAATCAGGATACTAAATCCAGGATAAACTGCTTTTCAGGACCCACAAACACCTCCCCAGCAAACGACTCCATGTATGGCAGTAGAAGAATGCAGAGGGCTCAGCCCACCAGTCTGAGAAGATTCTGCCTCCAGCAACCAGGGTGTCTGAATAGGGAGAGAGGGGGCGGGTCTTAAAGCCATTCCTCTTCCTTGGGGATAGAGAGGAGACTGCTGCTGCTCCCCATGTTTCTCAGAAGGTAGGGGAGCTCCACTGCCACTGGTGGTGAAAAGGGGCCACTTCTATTTGAGAGAGAACGGTGGGCAGGGGAGGGGATATCCTGCTTCCTGACCATGTGGATATGGATTGACTATGTAGCCACAGGGGAGATGTTTCATGGCATGCCTTGGATCCAAATTGTCCTAAATCTGGTCCTGTCTAAAATGTATCCACATAAAGTATAATTTCAAACAAACAATAGGTATAGCAATCCCTAATCTTTTTGCAGATATTTCATAAACTGGGGGGAAAGGCTGAATTCATTCCCTTAGATAAAGGCAGCACAGCTGTTTGCAGTGAATGGCACATTCTGACCTGTAGGACAGGCAATGGGAACAAATGCACTGAGGTACTTGCTGTGAGGATGCTTTGAAAAGAACAAGCCTGAACATCATGCTTACAGGAGCCTGAGAGAGTCAAGAGTGGAGGGAATGGACTTCAGGCACAGGTGAAGGAATAGTATTTCCCTCTTAGAAAGGGCTAAAAAAGGCTCCTGAGGCCATCAATAGACACACAGCTGCAAGTGTGCTAGGCAAGTGTGCTAGGCTTGGCTCCAATTATGGTCTTGCATTAGTGAGATCAATGCATCAGAATTTTCTTTTATGGAATTTGTATCTTAGTCACACCTTTTTTAGAACTGTTTTTTAAAACATGGCATGGAGTATTTAAATCAAATTTCAGCCAGTAGTTAATATGAGTGTGAAATAATCTCCAGTGTATATTTGTGTGTGTATATATGTATGTACATATGTATGTCTAGTATATTTATACATATTACATACATAAATATATATAATACATATGTACGTACAGATCTATACTTGCATATAGAAGCAGCGTAATTTAAGAATAATGCAGTGTATACAGGAGAAGATCTGTGCTGATGTTCTTTCATTGCAGTTCTTTTTGCATATAGATGCTACTGAACATCACACATTCATTCTGTGTTTGGCACTCCCACTGATGACAGTGCATATATCAATGGCAGCTACTCATGGACCTACATGAGTAATCTGCCACCTTAAATTAGAAGAAGTGTTTGGGGAGCAAAGGATGCAATGAGCCCCTATGGTGCAGGATAGATTATCCATTTCAAAGTGAAAAATGTGCATTCTTTAGAAACTAGTATTCAAAAATATAATCTTTATCCAATTCAGTGGAGCAGCTTTGTAATTTGCAGCACCAGATAAAGCTTGAAGATGTAATACGAAATAGCTGGAGCAGTTCTTCCCTCTGTATTAAAATGCACCTAGAGCAACAGAGCCTGAACTTCCCTTAACATATGGGAGTAGCAGATAAGTAAACAATTTGGACCTGAAATGGAAATTTTAAAGATAGCTATGGTTGGAAGGGCATCAGCTCACATTTCATGTCAGCTGCATTGCCCTGCTGAGGTGCTTTTAGGTTGTTTGGCACAGGAAAAAGGAAGCAGCTCTGGAAGAATGAAAAGCTTTTGTACCCCATTTGTTGGAGCAGAGATAGTGAGAAGAAAGACATCATTTTAAAGGGAAGTTTTGAGAAGTAGGCTTGCCTGGGGGATTGAGTCAGGTGCCAGTGAGCACAGGTTGGTTAAGTTGAACCACTCCATGTTCAGAGTAGAAGAGAGAGTGGCAGCAGAGGAGGCAAGCATGGGATCTGCAATTGAGTCTGTGTTATTTAGGGGGTGCAACTCGCATTAAATTCTATTAGGATGTAGGTACCGAACTCCCTTTGCCTTTTAGGAAAATCTCAGCCCAAGTCGTTAGTCACATGAGTACTAAGAGCATATTTCACGCTTCTGCTCAAAGCCAGCATCATATGGGACACTCTATCAGAGGTGGAGGGTTGGGGCAGAGTTAACAACCAGCATTTCCAACTCACAGACAGTCAGAGAACTGCAACTCAGCCCTTGTCAGTTGCTACTCCATCCTGTTTCAAATCTTCCAGAATACTCATAAATCTAATGCTCCCTTCCTAAAACTCACCCCCTTGTGGTTAGTATGGAATACGCACCAACCTCTTCTTTGCAGCATGCTGCTTATGTTACCACTCCTGTCCCATAGGGTATGTCTAGACTACATGCCTCTGCCGACAGAGGCATGTAAATTAGACTACCCAACATAGTCAATGAAGCGGGGATTTAAATATCCCCCACTTCATTAAAATAAAAATGGCCGCCGCACTGTGCCAGCTTAGTTGATCGTCAGCACAGCACGGCAGTCAAGATGCGGCTCGGTCGACAGGTAACGCCTTTGTCAACTGCTCTCTTATGCTTCGTGAAACATGCTTTGTCGGCAAAGGCATGTAGTCTAGACATACCCTTAGGTTTTAACAGCTGTAGAGAGCATTCTGTGGGCCCTCTGCACCACAGTTAAATTTTATCTTGAGAGAAGTAGGCATTGAAGTATTTCCGAATTGAGGATAAAGTTAAAGCAAAACAAAAAAACTCTCCTACTTTTCCTTCTATTGGTTCTTGGCCATTAGCAGCCAAACTCCTTGCAAGTTGTACAAGAAAAAAATAATGCAAATGTTAATGGCTTCATTCAAAAAAAAAGTTCACGCTGGCTGATCTTGTATGATGTACAAGAGTTTTGCACTAGCAAAGGTAGGGCTGACTGTAAGTAGGGATGCCCAACATTTCGCATTCCAAGATCCTGTATTCAATGCCTCATAACTTTGTCAAACTTTAACCATTGGGCTGAAATTTTCCCTTCTGCAAGTTTGCCTTATGCAGATTTATTTATTTATTTATTTATTTTTTTGTGAAAGATTGAGCTGAAATAGTTCAGCCATTACTAAGAATAAAGCTCGGTCCATGTTCACACACAAAAAATCTTTCAACTGTTTTGTTGAGGACATCTACATCCTGTGGGGCAGGGGTTTGTACTTGGGCAGGGTGGTGGCCTTTGCATCAGGGATACCCTTTTGTGGTCTCTTTGAATATCTGTTCAAGTTCTTTCATGATTAGTGTTTCCTGTAAGAAGAGATTGAAATGCTGCCCAGCTAATTTTGCCCACAGCTGGCAGCATATGTTTCTACTAGTGGTGCACTTCCACGCATGCCTTGGTGCACAAGACAATTTATTCTGCTCATGGATGGAAAAAGTTGTTCATGATTCCATTCGCACTGAGCATGGTCCAGGGAGGTGAGCAGGACATCCCCTGTAACTGCTACTCCTGGTTGCTGTGGCACCATGCACTAGCATTGAGAGCTGGGAGACTATTTCTCCGGTGCTCTCAGTGCTCCCCCATCCAGTGCCCAGGCAATGTGATAGAGGAAGCAGTTTGACTTAAATACAGAAAGAAGAAGAACTGGACGGAGGGTAGAGACTGGAATAAGAAGCTGGCAGAGTGGATAGATAAGACCGGGCAAATACATCAGTGATGAGGAACTGGGGTGGGAAGCCAGTAGTGTGGAAGGGACAGGACTAAGTCAAGGATAAGTTGGAGGGGATAGGGAAGAAGAAGGGATCAATCTGTGGGAAAGAGGCAGAAGGGTCTGTGACCACTAGACACTTCTCTCCAGAATCTGGAATGGAACCCAAGATTCAAGTCTCATCATTCCTCTGCTGTCAGCAAATATCAATGAAATCCACTGGCAAAATGTATCTCCTATCCCCCAGGTTAGTTCACATAGAGGATGACAACCTACTATTGATAACAGCTAGGGTGACCAGATGTCCTACATGCTCTGCTTGTCTCTACATGTTGCATTGAGAAGACCAAGTACTAGGAGACTCAGGCAGCCATGGAGGGTGGAGAGCATTGGGTAGGGAGTATTGAATCAGGTCGGTCAGTCACCCCCATCCCTGTGTGAGAGGGGTGAATGGGAGTGTGTGTGTGTTTGCGTGTGTGTGTGACCTCTCCCTGGGCAACTCTTCAAAACAAGAAGGCAAATAAAAAGACTCCAACTAGGCAGTATTCTTAACAGGGGCTCTGTGAACTTGATGTTAATTTCAACATTTGTACTACATGGTTCTGATGGTTTGCCATTGAACTCACTTGAATATGAGTAATTTTACCGCTGTCTTGTATTCAGCATAGGAAAATATGATCACCCAAGTACAGCTCCAGGGACGAAGGTATATGCAGTGGACCTAATGGTTCCAACCTTGCCGACGATCCATTTAGGCATCAGCATGGTGTTCCATGATGGGATTTGTGGGGAGTTTCAGTTTTCTTTTTTAAAAACCTAGGAAATTGCCTATAAAATCCATTACATTAAAATAATGTTAAGTTTGCAAAATCAAGTACTCAAAAGTTAAGAAGGGCCAGAGTGAAGTTGCATCTGAAACCTTAATTCATCCCCCTTGTGGATATGCACTATAATACATTATTTAGTTACATGATCCTGTACCATTTTTCCCCATAGGTCCATTTTTTCCCTCATCAAGCACAGACTTTTAATGTAAATTTTCAGTGTAATATAAAGTGTAGGTGTGTGCATGGGGGCCACTTCATATAAAAATGAAAAATGTGGTGTTTATAGAATTGTATAAACAAAATAAGCCTGTTCAGCATGATCACTGATTTTTAAACACTATGCACACTATACGATTAGCAAGAGGTAACAGTATAGTTGTGATTTTGTCATTTAATGTTCCTTTTGTGTCACATATTAGATAGTCACTTGTACCTGAGTTCTCATCACCTATCTAGGATTATTTTGGTTTCTGTTTTGTTTTTTTTATAATTTCTTATGCTTATCTAAAGTCTTCCAAACTGAAGGCTAGACTTCAGCAGCAAAAAAGACAAATTACAATATACAATATAATTATATATCTCTTTTCCTCCTCCAAATTACAGAGAACAGTTTCTCGGTAGCTTATTGCCATAAACTATTTTTAAAGAAAGTGCTAACTTGCCATACATGTAAGTAGTCTAAATTTGTTCATGTGTTTTCACTCACAGGTCAACCTGACCATGGCTGTCAATTCAGAGAGAAGTGCAATAGTCTTGGGAAGAAAGTTGACCTATTTTTTAAATAAGTTCCTTTTTGACATAAACAGCAAGTAGAGTTATACCTTAGTTACCAAGTTGCTGCAGCATCCTTGCCTCCTCCCCAAAGCCTGTGACTGTAAAATTTTTTGGCACGTTGTACTCAAATGAAGAATGTCTTGAGATGTATCTCTTGATCACTCCAAAGAAATAGATTAATTTGCACTTCCATGAATGTAAAGTGGCTACTTCATGTAAATAATTTTCCATGTTCTCAAATCTGAGATTTCCATTCATAACTTTTATAGAAATGACTGATTTGGCTTGAAGCCATCAAGACTTTTTCGTATAGTGGAGGGTGGATGAGAATAAAAAAAATTACTTTTGCTTCCTTTTTTAAAAAACTTCATCTTAACAGTTTGTTAGCTCACCAAGCTCCCTAGGATTATGGGGGGATCCTCTACTGCAGGGGTGACCAACCCGCAGCTCGCAAGCTGCATGCGGCTCTTCAAAGAAAACATTGCGGCTTCCGCACCCGCGGCTTTAGGCTCTGAAAGGGGCAGCATGTTTCTGTCTGAAAGAAACAGAGCCAGAGTTGCAGCATCCCGTGCAGACTTCAAAATGACCACTTTCAAGGGGCAACAGCCTGCTCTGTTCTTAAAAGGGCGGCGGCCGGGGCTTTTTTTTTTTTTTCTCAACAACTTTTTTCTCTCGTCTCTTTACACTGTACGCACTACTATTTTGGCTCTTCGTCTGTAATGGGTTGGCCACCCCTGCTCTACTGCCACTGTCAGCTTTTCTGGTCCTTTTGTGCTGTTACTTTGGGGGTTGAAGACTGTTAGTAATTTCAGTCTTGCTGATTGGCAGGGCAGCCAGTGGGTGCTGAGCACCCACTATTTTTTTCCATGGGTGCTTTAATCCCAGAATCCCCACATGGACAGCACTTATGCTTTGAGAAGCATTGGTGTAAAGTGGTACATGAGAACAAGGTATAACTGTTATTAATCCTAGTTCTTCCTTAATCACTATATTCCATGGACTTCTACTTTTTATGACAAGTTATGAGCATAAAGTATGCAGGGCTATTTCCTTAACAGAGCCTTGTACCAGACATGGATTTCAGAGAATATAAC
The DNA here is from genome assembly GCF_052426305.1 of Pelodiscus sinensis. Lineage (NCBI taxonomy): Eukaryota > Metazoa > Chordata > Testudines > Trionychidae > Pelodiscus > Pelodiscus sinensis. The sequence goes on from NC_143052.1 coordinate 186,585,408, forward strand.
CTTGGAAGTAGATAGCATGACTTATGCTGTTCACTGTCTGTTTCTCCTATACAATATTCAGGCCATTAGCAGTGACACCACGTAACACTGTAGTTTATGTTTTGTTAATATTTTCATTATAGATTCTGAGTGACAATTTTGAATAAAAATCCAAACTTGTCTCTCCGGTGACAAATTACCCTTGTCCATCCTATGGCATTTAATGTGTCACTTTGCAGTCACTAAGATCTTATTAGCACCTTCTCCTAACCGACGTTATTGGAAACTTTCACTGGTGTGAAGTCATTATAACTGCACAAGTTGTAGACTGTCAAAGAATTTGGGCTGATTTCTCTGTCTAGAAAAATGCCTGTATCCTTGATCATGAGGGTCAAAACTCAGACATAAGGAGATATTTAAACATGAATGAAGTGAGGAGAAATCAGATGCAGTTGAACCAATGTAAATGCCCCAAATCACTGCTAAATAACCTTGCAGTGCAGAAGCAAGCAGAAATAGGGCCCAGTGTAGTTAAACTGTCAAGTGGGCGAGGGGGTATGGAGGGTGTTATGGGAGAAAAACAAATTGAAATACTGGACAAAAAATTGTTTTTGATTTATAAAACTAAACAGCTTTTCATTATTTCTTGCATCTTAAAATAATGAGAAAATTGAGAGTTTTTTCCACATTAACATCATTACCACTTTTGATCAACTTTGATAATTAGATTACACTATATTTTAGGACTGGAAGCACAGACCAATAGAAATGGCAAGAGGAATTTAGTTAGATCCTGATTCCTCAACTAGGAATTCGGCTGAGAAGCAGGAGTTAACAATGCAGCCCTTACCAAGAATACCATGGGATTTTTAATGCTAGCAAGTGGGTCAGGACATCAGTTTTATATCCGATCAAGGCACTACTTCTAACAGCCAAGAGTCCCCTTCCCTCAACCTCATGGAATACTGGCTCAATATTGATTCAGAGAGAAGAGAATAAAACTGTTTCTGTCTCACTATTTTGTTGTTGTTATCTCGCTTAGCTCTAAAAAGGGGGCTTAGCTATAAACAAATAAAATATTTCCAGGTTAGTCCACAGCCTAGATTGGTGCCTCCTGCTGTTCACATGGCCAAAATATTTACAATTGAAAGGCATCTACTATGTATGTGTAGCGTATGCCTCTTGTAATAGATTGTAGTGTGTATATGCTTTTCATAATGTGTTTTATATGGAAGGCTGACAATCAAATTGATTTTAAAGGCTTTAACAGTACACTATTTCAGTCAATTGACACTGATTTGAATGGGAGCTGGAGCAGAGCCCCTCCTAACATGAATAGTAGTATTTGTATAAGAACAGTTCCCTGAGCATGATGGATGTGTGGAGTTTTGCTGTCACTTAGTTTTACTGGAATTGTGAGTTTCATACACATACTCATACACATACACATACACATACACATACACCATTAGAACTAGGGCCAAACTCTGTTAGGGTATGTCTACACAGCAACATTATTTCAAAATAACTAGCATTATTTCGAAATAATGTAGTCCATGTCTACACAGTAGGCAGTTATTTTGAAATAATGTTGAAATATTGTCAAGCTGGAGGACTTCTTACTCCAACTCCTGTAACCCGCATTGTATAAGGAGTAAGGGAAGTTGGAGGCAGAGTGCTCTATTTCGAAATAAGTATTGTGTTGAGGCTCCCAATTTCAAAATAAGCTAATTTCTATTTTGAAATTGAGCTACATCAATTGCATAGCTTATTTCAAGTTAAGCCCTGCTGTCTAGATGCACCCTTACAGTGTTTTTTGATCTGTTCCAATTCAAATCTCTCCCTAGTCAGGATCTAACTGGGACTTCCATCCCATTTACAAATGTAGGAAGGACAGGTTGGTCACAACTTACATATTCAAAACCCATGCATTGCGATATATACACAGCTGCTCCCCTTGAAGTAAATAAAAGTTGCCTGTACCTATCTGACAGCAAAATTTGGACACAATTACACTGTTAAGAGAATGTTTAATACTTATTGTTTTGATTTATGGGGTAATTTTAATCCAAAGGAACATAAAACATGAAATTTGTAGTAATAATCTTAAAATCCTGATGTAACATTAAGGTTCTCACTCTGTTATTAATTCATTGGCCTGTACTGCAGTGGCACAGAAGTGATTCAGGTTTTCTCACAGTTTTGACACACTAATTTAATACCTAGGTGCAAGAGCTGCCTAAAAGACACTGTAGGGAGCAATCCTGCATTGGCAGGTAAGAAGTCGAGATATCCTAATAGTGCTTTTCACTCTGTGGCGCCTGTGAGTCTGATCGCAATTGTGTATGATTGGAACAGTGTGATTTTAACTCTGAATAGTGACTTGGTCCAATAAAAATATATAGTTTTAAAAATACATTTTTGAATTTAAAGTTTTATGGACTTCCACATGGAGAGTGGGAATAGCAACATTCCTATTTTAAACCTCTCCCAAAATCATAAACTCATTATTGTATTTTAAAGCTTAAAGTCAACAGAAAACTAGGACAAACTGGGCTTGCGGGTCACAGATCCAAAGCTCTGGAGTAAAACTAATCAGTTCTGGGATAGGATTTTTTTTCTTTTTCTTTTTTTTTTTTTTTACTGCAGTACAATCTATGGTCCAGTCAGTCAAATCAAGCCTTTCTGAGAAAAGAAGATTAGAGGCAGTTGTTTAAAATACTTGAAGGGGGGGAGAAGATTTAAGCTTTATTGCTGACCAGGATATACAAAATATTTTGTAATGAAAAAACAGTAGTGGGGCTGTATTCACTGAGTGAATAGAAAATGTTAATTGAAGACTGAGCTGTATGGAGCAGTTTATAGTTAACGGCAAGGACTGATAATGAGGCAAATGTCCTCTACGTATATCAAATTAAGAGCTGTAAGTTTGTTATGAGATATATGCAGAAAGTAGAAAAATGACTTCATTAAAAGGGTGTAAATAGGGTGGTAAGTATAAAGGGCACATTCAGAGAAACCTGCCTTTTATTCATATTGGTTACTTCTTATGCAATGACCTCACCACTATGTATTCCAGATAACTGGCAAGAATTAAGGGTGCAAATCTTTCAGTCACAAGTCAATATAATTATGTTGTTTAAACAAAACATGTAGGGTGAAATCCTGATCCCCGTAGCAAAACTCCCATTGATTTCAGTGAGGCTGTGTGTTTAATCTGTCTCTTGTCTAAAGCTCTGTAGATGGATGTTGATGCAATACAGTGATGCTGATCTACATCAGTGAAGGCTCAGGCACAAAGTTTTTAAATATTCCCCTGCAGTATCTGCAATGTTGGTAAATCCATAAGCCAGTTTAAAATCCACCTGACTTTAATGGGGCTCCATGCTAGTGCATGGGTCATAGAATAACAGAATACTAGAACTGGAAGGGACTTCAAGAGGTCATTGAGTCCAGTCCCCTGCCCTCATGCAGGACCAAGCACTGTCTAGACCATCCCTGACAGGTGTCCATCTATCCTGCTCTTAAATATCTCCAGTGATGGAGATTCCACAACCCGTATAGGCAACTTATTCCAGTGTTTAACTACCCTGACAGACAGGAAGTTTTTTCCTAATATTAAACCTTCCTTGCTGCAATTTAAGTCCATTGCTTCTTGTCCTATCCTCAGAGGCCAAGGAGAACAATTTTTCTCCTTCTTCCTTATAACATTCTGCATGGAGTTTGTTAGCAGGGTCAGAGCCTATATATGTTTTAAATCATCACACAGTTTAGAACACAATCACAATAGAAATGTGGCCAGAAGTGAAAAAGATGTGGATAATTATTTTTCACGGTTGATAATATCCCTTTGTGGTATTTTCATATTGTTTACCTGCATCCTCCTTGAATGTTGGAAAAAATATTGACATAAGGCTAAATGAAATGAACAGAAGAAGGTCTCTAGATAAAATTATTCTTAGGTGCAGTATTTGTCTGACTGACAGTATCTTCATGTCCTATCTTCTACAAACTTTTTATTTCTCTCCATACTTTCTACACTTCTGGAGAAGTTCTAGTTTGGGTGTAATTTAGGCAAATTCATTTGTAGCCTTTTGTAATTTAATTGCCATGTTCTAGTCTCAGCACTTTACCTTTGTTGTTTTCCACTGACTTTTTTGACAACTGCTCCAGTACAAGAGCAACTTATCATCCATCTTATGATGTTAATTGGGTCCTAAGTGGTTGACTGCCTGTTGCACAATCTGACAAGCTGAGAAATGCCTAAATGCCACAGTGCTCCAGAGCATTTGAGAACTATCCTGTGTCTTTATAGCTAATTTATTTTATGCTGCAGCACACGTTTGAAGCGTAAGCGTCGTCTTATTACAACAAAGACACAGATTGCCATTTTTCTGCAAAGTGAATTTGCTCTTTTTATATTTTCTTCAAATGTCAAGCTGCTGTTTACACATTTTCAGCCATAATGAAATTCTAGCAAGTGCATGCACTTAGTTATTCAGCATACTTATTGAGTTATCAAAGTCAAAAGTAGCAGTCATCACACAAATATAGTTAGTGTGCTTAGTGATCACTGTTGCTCAACTCATCAATGAATTCCAGAAATAAAGTAATTTGAACTAACAAAGGTAAAATGAAGGCAAAAATAAATGAAGGGCTTCATTTTTACCAGGTACTAGTCAATGTGTGGGTGGCAGATTACTGGAATTATGAAAGATTTCCCCATGTTTCATATATTAAATACTTAGGCTCAGCCCTTAGCTGGTTTAATCAGAATAGATCCATTGACTTCAATAGAGTGATGCTGATTTACATCAGTGAAGGCTCTGGTGCAGGATGTTCAAATATTCCCCTCAACATCTGCAATATTGTAAGATTCTCCTAAAACAAAAGAACCAGAAAATGAAATAATCTGGAACTCAAAGTAAAACTGGCTGGTCTGTTTTCATTGCCAAATGTAAGTAAAGAACAAAAAGTGAACAGTCAATGAGCTTTAACATATTTTGGTTTTAGTTACTGAGGGCCAAATCATGGAAACCTTTTCTTATTACAAGTGTTTTCACTATAGTCAGCACATGCATTAACCTTAGTGGTCACCATTGTCTTTATTTTTGTGAGTAAAGGTTTGCAGGACTGAGTTCTTGAGATGTTATATTTCCTTAATGGTTTCTCATTTATCTTTTAAAAGTAGTATAAACTAACAGTATCCTTTCAAAGCTTCTAGGCCAAATGCTTAACTGACTTATATGTTGTGGAACTCCACTGATTTCTGTGGGGGTGTAGTTGTCACATAATTCAGTTCTGTGTTTTCAAGCAGTAATTCTTAATAAATGATTTGTTACAGAGTTTGCTGTTAAGTGTGGTGAATAATGGTAAGGATAAATCCTGAACTACTGAGTATCTGGATTCTGATGACCAAAAAGCAGCTGATGTCTGATTTGTGTATACAATACAGTCCAATGCATTTATACTACTTTGTCAAGTTTCATAATTTTATTACTAAAGTCCACGTCAAAACAGATATATAGTAGTAGATATTATTTAATATTTATGTTGTAGAAATGCCCAAAAATATGATAGGAACTTTGTAAATGCACAGGAAAACACTGTCCCTACTGAATAATATTAATGTTATATTCATCTCATTGACATTACATGCAAGGCTTTAATCTAGTAATTTACAAATTTACAATATTGCATGTTTGCAATATTAATGTCTTGTCAAGTTACCGTTATGCCTTCCATGGGTACAGTAATATCGCATTAGAAAGACCTTATATCTGTGATATTAAGAAAGAAAAAAACATCCCGAAGGAGGATGTTTTCAAATCTATATTGAATATTTCAACTTCTTATTTAAGATGTATGTTGTAAATTAGGTTGATTCATGTGTGTGTGAGAGAAAATCTCTCTCTCTCTCTCTCTCTCTCTCTCAAACACACACTCTCTCTCTCACTTACTTAAATAGAATAGGAGAGAACCTCCTTTTCTTACTCCTTGAATCTCAATGAGTGTTTTGCCCAGTTAGGCAACAAGTTAGTATGGGATTTTACTATATGTTTCCAAAATTCTGATACCACTGTGATAGTCCATACAAAAAGTTCCATGAAAATTGAACAAAAAATGCAATTTACCTGTTTCAGCCCCTAAAATTTTCCCTATGAAACCTAAAATATTAGTCATTTACTTCTTAAGAAATACTAAGTTTAGAGATTAATGCCATGTTTCAGCCAAGTTACAGTTTTAAAATATTTATTGAAATTTTAACATGCTTCCTTTTTAAGGAACTTCATTGGTATATTAATATATGAAATTTCTTTGCCAATTTTAAATGAGAAAATGGGTTACATTAATACATTTTGTAATTTGTCATGTGATAGCTCAGCATGCCATTAGAGGGTATTCTTATAACTTGGATTTATGAATGATATAAGTTAAGTATTGCTATGAAATAGTAAAGCTGTGAGTCCACTCATAATGAACAAATAATTCTGTTTCAGTCTTGTATTTCACTGTTTTGAGAGCTATTGTGACACAGTTTAGTGCATGGGTTTTAAAAAATATATATTTCTTACTTTTCTCATTTGAGCTTTATACTGGGCATGCTCATTTATTTTATGCCAATAGCTTAGGATAGACTGAATGAGGTATAAAGGTTGACTGAGGTGCAAAAAGTAGACATTCTTTGCTTCTAAACCAGAAGTACTGGGTTAATGAAGTTTAATGATACATTATAGAATATAGGTCAGTGTATGAGTGGCTATAGATGTTATTGCTTGGAATTTTGATGTCTGAACTTGCACAAAAGAAAACACTTTTAAAAATGTACCTGAATGGGAATAGCCCAGTCGGGCAGTAGAATCTGAATGTCATATTGTCTGAAACTGAGTGAAGCACTGTGTTTCAAAATCTCTCATTTATGGAGAGATTCATAAAATCATAGAATCCTAGCCCCCTGCCCAAAGTAGGACCAACCCAACTAAACCATCCCAGGGCTTTGTCAAGCTGAGACTTAAAAACCTCTAGGGATGGGAGATGGAGATTCCACCACCTCCCTAGGTAACCCATTCCAGTACTTCACCACCCTCCTAGTGAAATAATTTTTCCTAATATCCAACCTAGACCTCCCCCCTTATTTGTGAGCTATTGATTTTGTTTTATTGCTTGCATTGAAATCCCTTACTTGTCTTCTCTTGTTCAAAGTGTTAAGCAACATTTTCAAAGTAATAATTACCTAGAGAATGAGAAGTATCTAGAATTTTAAATATCACATGTTCCTCCATGAGCTTCTTTCTCTAGTAATTAGATGTAAGCAGTAAAGTACACTAATTTGTTATATAAACCAACAAAATCAAATAATCCAAAGCAGTCTATCAGTGAAAAATGCAATTAAGCCACCAATGTATTCATTCAGATACAAAGTACTGCACTGTGTTATACCAGTGTATTCCTTTCCTTCATTAACTAGAACTTGAATAAGAAAGCATGATGGCTTAATAGCAGGTTTTTCACTGTTAAAAAGTATTTTGTTATCTAAAAATGTGATTGAGGCGTTATCCACATCATTCCATTTGTCACCTGTAAAAGTGATACATTCTACAGAGAAACCTGTTATAGCATAGGGATAGGAAGAATTAACATGTTTATGCCATTTTTATACACAGACTAACCAATCAAATTGTACATTTTTATAAAATTCAATATCTGCATTTAAAAACAGTATACGAACAGTTTTTCTCCTGCAGTGTACATTTGTATGTATACATAGTGCTTTGATTCAAGCTTACTAGGTGTATAGTGGAAAAACTTAAACAATGAACAGTCTCGCAGCACCTTTAAGACTAAGTAAACATGTAGATGGTATCATGAGCTTTCGTGGGCACAACCCACTGTTGTTTCATTTATACTGTAGTAGCATTCAAAGGGACCAGTCCCATCGTTCTAGCTATTATACAAATGCATAGAAAATATTGTCTCTACTCCAAAGAGTTTACAGTCCAGGGCTTGATCTTACAAGGAGCTGAACAATCTGGCCCTGATCCATCAAAGCACTTCAGCATATGCTTAACTTTAAGCTTGTGAGCAGTCCTATTTGTTTCAATTGTTATTCACTTTAAGGTAAGGAAATTAAGTATGCCAAATTAATGTACTTCCAAAGCACAGTGATGCTGTTTATTATATTAATGTAAGACGTTGAACTGTTTTTCTCTCTTTATGTAGGCCAGTTTCTCATTGAAGACTGCAGCGCCATGCTTTGAATTTTCCATCACATGTAAGCGTGCCGATTATTATTTCTTCTACATTCTACACGGGTATTTCCTTCACATACTATAGCTTGTTTTGATATTATTACACAGCTTCACTGCATTACAATGCAGTGAAAATTTCACAAAATAATTGTGAATATATTGAATACAAAGAGTTACACTCTTTGGACATAATGCTCAGCTTCTGTTTGCCTTGCAATCACTGCTCAGAGTTTTGCCAGATTGGACCCCTTAGGACAAGTATTTTGCCACTTTTATTTTATTTAAGTTTATGAAAGTTATATGCTTAAAGTGAAAAGGAGTTCAAATAGTCCCCTTAACTTAAATGAAACAATTTATGTGCATAATATGAAGCAAGTTAAGTGTTTGCAGGATCAAACCCTCAGACAGCTGACTAAAGGCAGAAATATTCCTTTGTGTATGTTTATATCTCTTGTTCCACACACATTTCCCCACTCTTCATGCTAGACATATATCAAGTAGAAGGGAGAGAGTGCAAGGAAGTGGAGGTGGGAGATACTGCCTTTATTTTTTCTGACAGTTTCTTCCAGTCCTTAACTCTTTTGATACTTTGTATTCACTGTTTGACTTGAGTGACACAAGAAACCCACTGTAGGAAGAGTAGCTGTCTGTGAACTAAGCCTTGTTTCCATGGCACAGAGTTTTCTGTTTAAAAATAAATTCCTGCTTTCTGGGGCTACATGTATGTACAGTGCTTGTGGTGTATTCATGCCAAGTAAAGGTTACACGGGGGCAGAGGAAGATAGGGATTTCTCTCTTCCCCATCCCCTTTATGCCCTATAACATTTGCATTCTGCATGTTTTAGCTTTCTGCTCTTTGATTCTGAACAAGAAAATCTCATTACTTTTTGGCATGCATTTTAAGGTCACTGAATCATTTTTGTTGTTGTCTCGTTGCCATTGTAATGAATGACTAGACTTAAAAACCATCATATTTGATTGTTTTTATGTTCATATTAAATCCTCTGCCATTGTGCATTTTAGACACCCAGATGTCTGTCAGTTCTACATGAGAGTTTAGGAGGTTTTGTCATCTTGTCTGAGTAGCTAGAAGTCTCTCTTGCTGTCAGAAGGAAGAGGGGGCAACTTCTAGCCTACAGGGTCTCATCTTAGCCACTTTGGTTTAAGTCTTTTAGGACTTCAGTTAATTCTATAGTACTTGAATACCTGTCTTCCAAGTGATTTATAAATGGAAGTGCCAGTTCAGAGGTTAACAGACCACATTGTGTAGGAAAGCTACCCTGCCTATTAAAGCCTCTGACCCGGAGCTAAATTTGAAAGCAAACTTGACAGACTTTGAGACTTTCTGAGTGGAACTTCAGCAATGAAACTCACCTCAACCTCTCACCCTCCGGTACCTTGGGTTCTCGCTGGACCATCTCACTGGCCTTAGAGAGCTCCTGGTATAACAGAATCTATGACAGAGAGGAGGGAGAGGGTGCTGCTCCAAGGCAAAGGACAGGACTGAATGAAAAGCACTGTGGAGCACTCCATAGAAATCTACCAACGAGTCAGTACCCCAGCCACAGTGTGTGCACTGCAGCCAGCCTGCAGCTCCGAGCTGTGTGTGCCGGGTCACCTAAGCATGACGCTTGCTAAGTAGTTCAAGAGACAGCATGGTAATCAGAAACCCTTTCATTTAGTGTGTGTGAAACAAAGCTGAGTTATGATTTTTTTTAAAGTAGTGTATGTGTATAATAAATTGTACCCATAATATTTGAAGGGGATTAAGGCCATATAGTCATTTGAATGTACTGTAAAATCTGTATGTACAATCTGAACGTGTGTTAACATCTATACAGTTTATAAATCCCATGCACATTTCTCACCAGTCTCACCCCCCGAGGTAAAAGCAGAAGAGAAACACTGGGCCCTTCCCCCCTCCCCTCACCAGCACACTTGGCACTTACCGATCCTTAACACTTGCTGGAAAGTCTGAGGGATGCCTATTAAAATGTAGAGAAGGAGAAATAAGAGTCCCCTGCTGCTATCCATAGCAGAGAGCCTGGGCTCACAGCAAAGGGTGCTCTCCATCTTCTTCAATCCTTTTTAATTCATGCTGAGCCTCTGCCAGTTCCTTGCACTCACAAGCTGCTCAGAGTTAGGCTATATTTCCTCCTCATTCTGTTGGTGTTTTTTGCTCATTGTGCAGAGTATTAGAAGTGTACGTTTCCCATGAAGTATTTACACATGAATAGCTGTTGTTGCTCTTTTGGGTCCCGTTGTACTCCACTCTCTTTTTCTCTTAGCCCATCACTCCCCCTCCATCAGTTAGTCGCATGTTGCAAAAGGGTCTTCCCTGAGATCATGGATCGATGCTTCTGTTCTGTGCTGAGCTCCAGGGGGTGGAAAGTTGCCGCTCGAAATGGCTGGAGCGCCTTGCTCATTCGTCCTAGAGTTAAGTATGAAAGTAGAGAAGAAAAGAAAAAGAAAGGGCGGGGGAGGGAGTCATTGCAGGGTTCCAGCACTAGCCTGATCTCCAGCAGATTAACTGGGATCTCAGCCACCTCTCTCCCTCACGCTCACACGCACTGAACTACTTTATGCTGCTGCTCTAGAGCTGATTGAATCTTTGCTTGCATCCTGATGATACAAGCACATCAAATCTCTGTATTGGCTGGCACGGATGCTGTGCCTGGGTATGATTAAAGCAGCCCTGTCAACTTGAAATGGGTCAATTTGACCAAACTGAAATAAAATCTCTTTTCTGGTGTCCGCCTGCCCCTGAGTTTTCCCTTGCACAATATGCTGGTTGTGGGGAGGGGGAGTCGGACCAGCTTGTCTTGCTCTGTTTTATATGTATTTCCTTCCCCCTTTTATTGTCTGAGAGACCCACACACTCAGCATGTGAGTGGGTGTGACACAGCAGGGGTCTTTCAGAGAATGAGACTTCACTTCCCCTTTCTAGGCATACATTTCTGGGAGCAACTGAAGCTAAGTTCCAAACCCTGCTATCTCATGTGAAGCTCCACAGAGAAGCCTTTTAGGGTGGAGCTGATAGACTCCTCTCTCCATCTCCCAGTCCCGACTTCTGGCTGCTTTTCTTTCATCTTGAATGGCTGTCTACTGCCATTTCTACACAGAAGCTAGAGGAAGTGGGAGGCCCCTACTCCCCCCTTCTTGGCACCTGATCTCATACCAGTTTGGCAGATGATCAAGGGGGAAAGCCCTTTTCCTGCATTCCAAGCTCATCTACCTCCACCAAGAAAGATAGACAATGGTTTATGGAAAATAGATTTTGTCAAACCAGATTGAGTTTTTTTTTATGAAATCATAAGTTTGGGATATAGAGATCATAGTGTTTATGTAATAGACTTCTACAAGGCATTTGATATGGTACTAAACACCATTTTGATTAAGAAACTAGAATGATACAAATTAAACATGATGCATTTATTACATTAAAACCAGGTATTTGATAGGTCTCAAAATTTAATTGGGGAATCATTGAGTGGGTGCATTTCTGGTAAGGTCCTGCAGAGATCCATTGTTGGCCCTACCCTATTTCAGATTTTTATCGAGGCACTGGAAAAAAAATGTTACTGATGAAGTTTTCAGATGGTAGAAGTGATGAATAACGAAGAGGACAGGTCATGGGTACTTAAATTATCTGGATTGCTTGGTAAGATAGATAGAAGCAAATAATGTGTTTCAATATGGTCATGTATAAAGTTATGCATCTAAGATCAAACAATGCAGTAACTCTGAAAAAAAGACTTGGGGTCATGATATATAATCAGCTGAACATGAACTCCCTGAGCTAATGTGATCCTTGGATGTGTATTGAGTGGAAACATAGAGATTATATTATTTATGTATTTGGCCCTGGTGCATCCATTTCTGGAATACAGTGTCTGCGTCTGGTGTCTACAATTCAAGAAGAATATTGATAAATAAGAGAAGGTTGTGAGAAGAGCCAAAAGAATTGTTAAAGGCCTTGTAGTGAAAGACTCAAGTAGTCCAGAGTATTCAGTTTATCAAAGAGCAAGTTAAAGGGTAACTTGATCAGTCTATAAGTACCTAGCAAAAATTCATTAATGGGCTCTTCAATCTAGCAGATAAAGGTATAATGAGATTGGAGGGCCAGAAGCTGAATTTAGACAAATTCAGACTACAAATAAGCTACAGTTTGAACCTTCCAAATCTGGAACTCTCTGGTCCAGCGACATCCATGGTCCAGCCAGGGCCAAAGATATTGCTGGACCAAAGAGCCCCAGAGCAGCACAGGGGCTGGGAAACCCTGGCTGGGCCAAGCGGCATCTGGGGCTGGAAACTGCCCTGACCTGGAAACACCAGCACCAATGGGGCCAGGTGATGCCCAGAAACCCTTGGCATTAGTGGGGCCATATGGCTGGGGAGTCCCAGCCCCAACTGGGGGAACCCCCAGCTGCTGCTGGGCTGCCTGCAGCCAGGCAGCTCTGGTCAGGAACCTTGGGAAATCCCTTGTAGTAGTGGGACTAGGGTGACCAGGCAGTCTCTGCCAGAGAACCCCCAGCTCAAGTGGAGCTGGCAGTGGTAGGCAGCTGGACTCACTAGCGGCAGTGGGGCAGCCCCAGTAGCAGGGTGGGCTGGCCAGACCGCCCCGGCTGGAAACCCCCCCGGAGGCAGCAGGGCCTGCAGGGGGAACACTGGAGAACACCCTGCAGCAGCAGGACTGGCAGCAGCCAAGTGGCCCCCACTGAGAACCCTGAGAGACCCTGTGGCAGTGGGTGGGCAGCAGGATGGAGAGCTATGCCAGGCAGCTTTAGCAGTGCTAGCGACAGGGCTAGGGAGCTCCATGGTCAGCTGCTGTCAGCCGACGGTCAGGGCAGTGTGTGTGTGTATGTTTCCGAGAAAAGGTTTAACGTCCGTGCCTTTACTGCTAGGACCGGGGTCCCATCGCAGAGGGTGGCCAGCAGGCCAACAGACCCCCCGTTATATAGGAAGAGCTTATTACATCTTAGATTTCAGCTGCTAGAATTTCATAATTCCTTCGCAGCGGGCAGCCTTGGAGAAAGACTGAAAGATGCCCCAGTGGATCCTGTCACCTGGGAGTGACACAGATCCAAACGCCCAAGCTCTTCCTATAACTGTCCCTTTAGACCGGCTGAAGTTCTTTTAAATTGTGCTTGGTTCTGTTACAGCAACTGAAGGAGGCAGGTTAAAGCTTAAACAGTTACAGGTTTATTAAAGAAGCTTATAAATCATATGGTTACAATGGCTATTGCTCTATTTCTTAACTATTAGCAAAATATAGGTCTTAAAAATGGTTACAAAGAAGATAAAGATAGAAAATTAGAAATAATGGTACCAAGCAACAGCTTACTCTTTCTATGTGTACACTTAAGACAGAGGACCACATCCAGGTACCATTTTTACCCCCTTCTGTGCCTCTCGACTCCAGCATGTCAGGCCAGGGCCGGTCCCTCAATTCCTAGGAAAGACGAAAATACAAGGTGGGCGTCCCCATAGAACCTCGGGAGGTCAAACACCTAACCCGACCAGCAGGTAGAGGGTAGAATGACACTCAAAGTGAGTGTGTGCTGGGCCCATCTTATATACTCATGGGGTCACGTATTTCTCTTTCTTATCTGTAATGCCAATTGATGCTGGTCTGTCTGCTGTGAGACCAGTTCTTACAAGGGAGTTGTGAACTTAATTTACACTTGTAAGAGAGATTTGAGATGATTAAATTTTGAAGTACTGGACATTGTTTTCTCAGTGGGAAATTCCTCTCAGGGACTGTGTGTGTGTTCGAATCAACATAGGTGCCAGCCGGTGGCAGTCTCACATATCCTGATCTCTCCTCATATCTATGTTTCAGCTTCTCAGGATCAGATGAGCCAGCATAGACTATGCTGATTTTATTGCTCCTTCTCTGTCCTGTATGCTTCAGGAAGGCAAATAAGATGGATGATATGGAGGCGGGCTGTCTGGCCACAGCTGCCCAGGAGTGGAGCAGCCAACAGGGAAGTACTGACCTCCACTGATCCAGCAAGCTCCCTGGTCTGGTACACCTCAGCTCCTGAGCGTGTTGGACCCGGGAGGTGCAACCTGTACATGTTTTTAACAGTGAGGCTAATCAACCACTGGAACAATTTACCAAGAATCTTGCCAGATTCCCCATCACTGGTTTTTGGGGTTTTTTTAATCAAGAATGGATGTTTTTCTAAAAGAGATGTTTCAATTCAAAGAAGAATTAATTCAGGAAAGTCGGGAGGTTGGGAAAGATTACCACAGTTGTCCCTTATGGTGCTATAATTTTATGAATTTTAACATTCTCCATTATCACCAATCTATTCCACACACCCCACACACTCATTTCTCTGAAGTCCTATTTTCTGAACTGCTGTGTAATCCTAATTCCTTCCTTGATTCCCATGTATCTCATTCTGGGAAACAAGAAAGGGATTGAAATGAAGTGAAATTTCAGATAATAGAGCTGTAAACTCTAGCCAAGACTTCAAGGAGGAGGAAGAGGTTATACCCCTGCCTGCAGGGAAGCCACACTGCTGCTGAAAGAACCACACAGGAATGAGAGAGTGGGGCTATGAGAGAGGAGATGTCGAGGGCTCCCTGTATTGAGTGACTTCCTACCCCTGTAAGCCCAAGGTGTGAAGAAGGCTGCAGTCCTGACAGGGCACAACAGAGTCCTGTCTGGGTGTGTCTGCTCTGCTGTTACTTTTGCTTCAAGAAGATATTTATTTCCTTCTAAAAATGCAAACTGGAAAAGAGGCATGGGTTAGTGTTAATATCAACAGGACTTTCCCTTTTTAAACAAAGAAAGTATAAATGTTTGAAAATATACCATGGCCCCAATTCTGGAAAGGATCTCTATTCAGAAAAGCACTTATGCATGTATTTATGTCCCATTGTAGCCAATTTCTTTCTGTATTTTAAGTTTTTTCAAGCATTTAAAACATGCACAGTGTTTTTAACATTAGAGGTGATGGCAATTTTTTCTAATGAAACCACTTTAAATTGAAATATGGTCCCTCTTTAAAAAACCGAATTGTTACCAAAGGCTTCTTCAATTTTTGTTTTCCCCATTTTCAGTTAAAAGTTTAATTGAGAAAAATAGCGTTTGCTCTTCTGTCAGATTTTTTCTTTTTCTGTATTTTTTTGTTACTGCCAGATTAGTCATATTGTGGGACTTTTTCACAATTGGGATGTTCCATTTTCCAAATTTAAAATTTAAAATCTTCTTTAGGAATTATCTGCTTTGACACTTAAAAATGAAATCTGAGCTATTTTAAAACACACTAGGACTGGACATTTTTTGAATTTGTTGAAATTTCCTTGGAATCCCTGCTTCCCTCATTTTTCATTCCACTGATCTCATGATGATTTTTTATGATATTATTGCCTGTGGGTCAAAAAGTCAACAGTTCAGGTTGTATACCAGGACAGGAGTTAATATGAAATGCTGACATTGCAGTTCATTGCAATGGGAAGAGCTATACCTTTTGAGTTGAGGTTGTAAATCAAGGTATCTAAAATACAATGTCTCTTGCCAGTCTCCGGTGGATGCCATAGGATCTTTAGTGTCCACCTGGATATATTTCAGAAAAATGCAGAGGAAAACCTAGGTGCCCTGGCCAACATTCCTTCTCTCAAATGAATAAGTTCCAAAGCACAGATCTTTTGCATTTGACCTATTGCTCAGCTCATACTGTCTGGCACATTTGCTTAGTCATTCATGGCATCGCCAGTATTTAATTCAATGCATTAGCAAAATACTTTGGAATATCTTGAGAATGAAAGGCACTAACTAAACCCTGGGCTAACAGTAAAACACATTAGTATTATAAATATTAACACTCTTTAGCAAACATTTAAGACTAGTGTTCCTTGCCTTTGACAGCATCTAATTTTAGCTGGTTGAAATGTGTAATTTGCAATATTAATATTGCTGTACATTGAAAAACTGGAACCTCTTAATGTTTATGGGGCATTCTTACTTGAATCCCAGGATTTAAACCCTTTCCCCTAAGATTTTAGTTCCAGGTTGGTGTCAATACTAGAACAGCTCTGTTTTCATGTTTAGATGTGGCCAAAATGTCAAAACAGTTATCCTCATTAAATTTCTACCCAATATAATGAAGATCTCATCAGAATGGCTCATACAATTTCTTCCAATTAGTGCTCAAATTTAGTGAAATTTAGGCACCATTGAATCCAAATATGAAACTTGGTTCATCTTTGATACCAAACTTTCATTTAAACTTTGTCTGCTCTAAACAATGTCTCATCGGTGGATTCAGGTCGTGGAATTCATTTAATGCTAAGTATAGTAAGAACACTTTTTCACATTCAGGTTGACCATTTCATTAAACATATAACATTATACAGTATACATTGCATTTTAGAAAACAGTAGCCATAAAAACTCCAAATGGAAACTTAATAAGTCATGCTCCACTACTTTCTTCATAACCTGTATGCAGCAGCTCATAACACGGATATGGGTATGGTCATCTAAAAATGGCCCCATCAAATCGGCAATCTGCTCCCGAAACAAACAAAAATCCCATGTTCAAAAATTCGTCTACTATGAATACACCATGGAAAAAACCTGCCAGTAATTTAAAAACAAAGAACTTTCTTTCTTTCTTTCTTTCTTTCTTTCTTTCTTTCTTTCTTTCTTTCTTTCTTTCTTTCTTTCTTTCTTTCTTTCTTTCTTTCTTTCTTTCTTTCTTTCTTTCTTTCTTTCTTTCTTTCGAATAAATGGTAAATTTTCAGAATGGAGAGGTGTAACTAGTGGTGTCCCCCAAGGGTCAGTCCTAGGACCAATCCTGTTTAACTTATTCATAAATGATCTGGAGAAAGGTGTAAGCAGTGAGGTAGTAAAGTGTGCAGATGTTACCAAACTGTTTAAGATAGTCAAGACAGAAGCAGCCTGTGAAGAACTTCAAAAAGATCTCACCAAACAGTGATTGGGCAACAAAATGGCAAATGAAATTTAATGTGGATAAGTGTAAAGTAATGCACATTGGAAAAAATAACCCCAACTATTCGTACAGTATGATGGGGGCTAATTTGGCTACGACAAATCAAGAAAGAGATCTTGGAGTTATCATGGAAACTTCCACACAGTGTGCAGCGGCGGTCAAAAAGGCAAATAGGATGTTAGGAATTATTAAGAAAGGGATAAAAAATAAGACACAGAATATCTTACTGCCCCTATATAAATCTATGGTACATCCTCATCTTGAGTACTGTGTACAGATGTTGTCTCCTCACCTCAAAAAAGATATTTTGGCCTTAGAAAGGGTTCAGAAAAGGGCAACTAAAATGATTAGGGGTTTGGAACGGGTCCCATATGAGGAGAGGTTAAAGCGACTGGGGCTTTTTCAGTTTAGAAAAGAGGAGACTGAGGGGGGATATGATAGAGGTCTATAAAATCATGAGTGGTGTGGAGATGGTGAATAAAGAAAAGTTATTTATTAGTTCCCATAATAGAAGAACTAGAGGACACCAAATGAAGTTAATGGGTAGCAGGTTTAAAACTAATTAAAGAAAGTTCCTCGTCACACAGCACGTAGTCAACCTGTGGAACTCCTTGCCAGAGGAGGCTGTGAAGGCTAGGACTATAACAGAGTTTAAAGAGAAGCTAGATAATTTCATGGAGGTTAGGTCCATAAAAGGCTATTAGCCAGGGGATAGAAATGGTGTCCCTGGCCTCTGTTTGTCAGAGGCTGGAGAAGGATGGCAGGAGACAAATCACTTGATCATTGTCTTCGGTCCACCCCCTCTGGGGCACCTGGTGCTGACCGCTGACAGGATAGTGGGCTAGATGGACGTTTGGTCTAACCCAGTACGGCCGTTCTTATGTTCTTGTGTTCTAAATTTCAATATGCACTACGGAAGTGATGTGCTCATAGCAAGTGGTCCCATGAATGAGCCAGGCTGCCGTATCCTGTAGGAGCTGAAGTTCCTCCATCACTTCCATCTTCAGCTCCAGAGATTATGAACTGTAGCAATTCAGACTGTAGGTGACAGATGCACTGGTTGCCATGGTCAGATGGTTGAGTGGGCAGAGCCTCCTAGCAGGCTGAATGGGGGGAAGAAAGCAGCATTCACTGCTGCTATTTTGTCAGCTTGTGTCAGTGAGAAGTTGAACAGTATGATGATGGTTCCCATCATTAGGGCAAAAAAGTTCTTAATATTCCTCCCCTAACAACCAGCATCAATCTGGTTTTGGGGGATTGAGATCTTCATATCCAGATATTCTCTGGTTCAGAGGCCTGGTTCTTCTACAGACTTTATCAAGCTTTGGATCAAGCACTTGATATTCTGATGTCTGAAATAGTTCCCTAACATGCTAATAGCTATCATATGCTATCATATGTTTCCTATCCCAGACAATGAAATTACATGGAAAAATAATGTATCATTAAAACACAACCAAATTAAGGAAATGATTCCTTCAGAATTAGCTTGAAATTCCTGTACATAGAATTGTATTACGCTCAGCCTAACCCTGAAATGATGCTCTTGTAGATCTCTTAATAACCCAAAGCCTTCACAAATTCCTTTTCCCAGTAATTTAGATGTTGTTTTATCCTAGTTCTCCTCTGCAGTACAAAAAGTAAACCAAAACTCTCCAATTGTATTTGTGAACCAATTTCTTTTTAACTTTGGCTCTGTCTCTCTCATATAGCAAATGACACTGCATACCTAATGGCACAAAGAATGTGTGCTGATAACAATCCACATGTTCTCCAGCCCTGTCTTCATTTTTATTTTATCCTTTTACTTCTGACTAATTCACATTCTGTCCACTCTATTGTGTTGCTGCGTGAATGCTTTTTCTGTAACTAGCTGATGACTATCCAGTTATTTGACCCAGCAGAAACATGTTACTGCCTTTTTTGTACAAAATACCCCATTTTTTCTGCGAGTGTCTGAAAGTTAGCATCACCAGCTGCTAAAATAACCAGCTAGAGTAAATACTAAGACATGTAAAAAGGCTCTCTAGCACTCATGCCTGTTGATAGCTAGGTGAATCAAAATCAGGATTAGGAGAAAGGAAACATGTATGTACCAGTGATGATGTCATTGATAAATCCATTGCCTGCCTCCCACAGATCATGATTCTTAACTATCTTGAGGTGTAGATAATTGAAACAATCCATTCAATATAGGGCAGCCTCCATAACTGTGACTGAGATGTACAATACTGTGTTTTTGGCAATAATAAAATGCCTTTGAAAGCTGAGAAATTAATCAGCACAGTTATTTTTAATCTTTTAGATCACCACAGACTCCCTTCATAACACTGAATATATCAGTAATACCTGAGTCTTCCAACTTATCTAAATACTGTTGTTTTAATGTGCTGTTTCTCTCACCATGAATAAGAGAAACTTGTCAGTTAATTCTAGCGTTGCCTTTTTGACCTAGGAAAAGAGAGATTGGGGCAGGGGAGAGGAGCCTTGACCATTATAAACAGAATGTTTCAGAAAATAACAGAAAAAGGTTCATTAACCGAATTCCAGAAGTGATATATTTTGTAATTCCCCCTCCCCTGCTGATGGTATTAAACATATTAAGCCAAATCCTCAGCAGTTCAAATAGCACCATATGACTTTAATGGACCTATGTCAATTAACACCAGCTGTGGATCCAGCTTGTTCTGGGGCTAGACCTTACTGCACTTGAAAATGAAATATAACGTGAATTGTATCAGAGACATGAGAATAGTAAATCTTAAAAATGAGAGTGAAATGACTTTTCCCTCCAGAGTTATTGACCAAAATCTTGAAATCCAACTATAAATATCTAATACATATCTCAAACTCTGCTGCAGTTTTCTGATGCCTGAAAATTCTACCTGTCCTTTGGGATGAATTCCATTCAAGAACACTGTGTCCCTATTGAGACATCTCATTCTTCCAGGATAGATGGGTTTTATAAATTCCAAGACGAGCTCATTTATAACAAAGTTTAGCATCAGTAGCTGCGGACTAATCTGGTAATGGAATAACCTGAGTAAATTCATCTTGCACCAACTTGCTGCCTGTGGTGTTTGGAACTAAACTGAATGCAATGAGATTCAAAAATCTTATTTACTAACAGATGAAATATGATGCAGAGAATACCCAAGAGTCCAAAGTCTTCCCTGATGCAACCTTACTGATATTTATGTTTATCTTGCTTTTCTAACTTTATGAAAACTGAATGGATCATCTTGACCTCTCACACAAATTGGAGTGAAAGGAATTTTGTCAACTGAATTTATTCAGGGTGAAATGTAATAATGAAACCTCCTCTAGGCACTCTTATGAGGTCACAAGGTAGCATGACAATGGTCCAGAAGTTCCTTGGAACAGGAGTGTTTGGAGCATCAGCAAGTATTTTAGTAATTCTTTAATATCTGTGAGCCTGAAACCCCTTTATTACAAGAGGTTTAAGTTATGGTAGGATTTGGCCCATAATATTCATGTTATTTTGTTAGGATTCGTAAAATTATTTCTGTATAAATTATTTACAGAAGCATTAGACTTAAGCAATACAAATTTATTGTTGAAGTTGTTCTGATGAAAATGGCAGTAGGAAGTATCTATATTAAAGGACTAGACTTTGGGAGATGAGGGTCCTAGCCCTGGCTACAGGCTTCCTGTGAAAACTTTACTTTTTGAACTTTCAGTTTCTCCTACTGTGAAAAAGGAATAAATAAAAAAAATACAAAAAGCAACAATTCCCTAACTCTCTGTAGTATTATCATCCCAATTAATTACTATTTGCACACACAAAAAAACTTACCAGTGCTCTGATGGAAGTTACTATACAAGTGCAAATGATTGTTATTACCAGATTCTCACTTAATGTACATTTACCTAACTATGCTGAATTCAGTGCAACTGTTATGCAAACAGGTTGAAGTGAACCTGGGATCACTGGAGCTTAGTGTGTGAGCCTCTATAGCTTGAGCTAAAAACCAGCTAAGGTCATAGAGCAAACTCATTCTTTCTGTACACGCTCTAAGTGTCACTAGATGAGACAGTACATCACACGCAGCAAGTATGTGAGTTACATGACTACAATGATACAGCTGAGACCTGGCTTGTGCTTAAATCCATGTAAATCAAGCCATGTGCATACTTCATAATAAAAAATGCAACTAAACCAAAGAGGAAAACCAGGATTTGAATGGTCATCGTATTTTTTACACAAAATATGGGTACAGAAGATTCCTTTGTGTCTTGAAGAGATTTTTCTGTATATTTTGTTTAAACTTGTGAACTTTATCCTTTTAATACATTTAATGTTAGGGGGAAAAGTTGAGATTCAACAGTAGGTCTCCAAGCATATCAAAGGCCCTGGTTTTTGTCCAAATTAGCCAACTTTTAACTGAACTAAGTCTATGGTATCTAATGAGAAGATGTCTGTGTCAAGGGTTGCTAATCTCCAGAAATGTGCATTCCAGATAAATGCAGTATATTCCAAGCAAATTTAGAGGATGCATTAATTGTATGTTGTTAAGAGAACAGGCTTTAATGGAACAAATTGGAGAATTAACGTACTGCTCAAAGTGAGTAAGGGCAGCACATCTGAGTCCTCCCATCCTCCCCATGTTGCCACATGTAAGGCTCCATGTTTAAAGGAAAACAACAAAGCAAAACTGCAAGGCAAAACAGTGAAAATTATTGTATGCGTAATGCTGAGGAATGCACAAAATAAGCAAGCTGAAAACAAAAATAGGGAGAATTTATATTCTCTTATCTTGTCTAGTTACCATTACAAGGAATATATGTATAACAATGATAAGTGAAGAGTTTCAGAGGTGTAGCCATTAGTCTTTATCTTTAAAAATGAGTAGTCCTGTGGCACCTTAAAAACGAACAAATATATTATATATCATGAGCTTTTGTGGGTAAAACCTACTTCATCAGATGAGGTGGAGTAGAAAATACCAAATCCCAGGTATATATAACAGCAAAAGCAGTTACCTGTCAATTGTCAAAGCCAATTTCCCCAATTTTTAATATTCACATTTTCACCTCAATAGCTATGAATGGGGCACATTCAGCCCACTTAATTAGCTTAATTAACATGGGTCCTACAATTGTCAGGTAACTACTTTTGCTGTTATTTATACCTTGGATTCTGTATTTTTCACTCCAATTCATCTGATGTTTAAAGAAAATAGTTCCAATCATTTGTTTAAAGAGCTCTTCCATGGTTTAGAGCAGAAATTTGGCAGACCTAATTTGGCAGCCTACTTGTTGGCAAACATGAGTCTCATCCACTTATCCACACTGCCTTTGAGAATGATTATGAATAATCTATGTGCTGTCTGTGACTAGTATGAGTACATCTTCAGTTACATGAATAAAAGGCCGAGGATACCAGATGCCTGGGCTTTGGCTGTGCGGCAAAAATTGTGGTATAGATGTTTGGTCTCAGGCTGGAGACTAGGATCTGGGACCCTCACCCCAGCATGCAATTTTACAGTCTCAGAAGCCTGAGTTTCACAAATCTGTGTCAGTAGACCTTGCCCACAGATGTTTGCTGTGGTAGATGCACCCTGCATGAACTATCATTAAGCCACTCTTGTCCATAGGCAGAAATAGAAGCTAGGAATCTCAGCTCCCAGTATTTCACTAATATCTAGTGTTTAATCGTAAAGATGACCTAAATTTATATTAAGAAAGACTTTGAGTGTCCATTCTCAAAGGAGAGAGGCAGGGTTGGCCATTCCTGCACCCTGGGCAGCGCGCGCGATGCATGCACAGCTCTGCCCCTAGGCACACGGCACCTGCGCAGCCCCATCCCCCAGCACGCTGCGCCCCTTAGAGCTGCAATCGGGCATGTAGCGCCTGATTGCAGCTCTAAGGGGCCCCGCGCAGCCCCCAGACCCGGGTGCGCAGCACCCCTTACAGTTGCCATCAGGCACCCCCCATAGATTGGCACCCCAGGCAGCTGCCCGGCTAGCTCCCCCTTAATCTGTCCCTGGAGAGAGGGGCCATGTAAATGAAAGTCATAATAGTACACAAGTGAATCTCAGAAATTACAGGGCATTTCCTTCCTTTTGCACAAGAAAAATGTATTGTATTTGATTATGTACGTGGTCAACACATTTCTACATAACTATTTTCCTTCCTGATTGAAGAACAGAGAAATTGTAATCCAAATTCATTGGCTGTCAAGGAGAATTTAATTTTCACTTGTTACATTCACTCCATGAATTGCATGTGTAGATATTTACATAAGGCAAAAATTTCTTTGACTCATTTAATTGCCTCTTTTTCAGGGATGTTTCAGGGATGCTGCATATTCTCTCTTCATATATGAAGCAATGCATACTGTTTCATGTATGAGGCAAGGGAGTGGAATGAAACTGCTGGGCTCCATTTTAACTAATGTCCTGACCAATCAATAGTTAAATAGTGTACAGTCCTCTTCTTGAAGGGCGTGTTCTTATTTGCTAATCTTGTTTGCCTTGGTTCTGGGGCTTTGTCCTCAAAATGTGCTGCATTATGTATCCCATGCATCAATATTTTCACGACTAATAAGAGCATTTATTGGATTTACCACTTTCACATTTTCTGTCACAATTTAATGCTGCTCACAAACAGCAGCCCTTCAAAATTGTTTCAGTGGGAAACTCTCTGGCTCCAGGACTATACATGTTGTTTACTTCATCCCATCTATAGAACTGGTTTTATAGCATGATTTATTCCTGGTCACTGAATGGCCCTTTCACAACAGGTTAGTAACAGATTGCAAATATAAGAAAGGAGGCCATTAGGTATCTTGAGCTACTTTCTAGCTAACAGTTTGGCAACAAAAGAATATTTTCAAAAAACATAACAGGAGACTGCATGCCCAGAACCCATATTTTTTTCTATGAATTGTTCAGGAACCACTCACACAGTTTATTCATATTTATCCCTGAGGCTGATATTATTTTTGACATAGCCGTATGACTAGTCAAACATTGTCTGCAGCCTGACTTTTTAATGCAAGAAAGATAAGCATGCCTTGAACTTTACTACACATGTCAGATTCATTATACTCACAAGCAGCGTGGGAGAGCTAATTTTATTGGCATGGAGGTTGGAAACTCCTGGTACAATTCACTTACAAATCCCATTTTTTTTCTCTATTGGCCCACCCCAAGGGAAGTTAAAAGCAGTATGTCCACTCTGTTCTTTATTTTAAAACTACCTTTTCTCTTGATCCAGCAAAAATATTTGAGGCTATTATGTATTTCTATTTTAATAACTTGCCTGCATCAATAATGTATGATGTTTTAATAAATAAGACTATCCTAACCTAATGCTGCATAAGCAAGTGAAGCTTGCCTGCCAGACAAAAATGTACTAAGCCTTGCTTATGGCGCTAAGATCTTTCTTTTTGAATCTGGATGCTACTACAATAGAGTAGCTTTCTTTTCATGGCTATGAAGCTACCCTATGCATAAAACAACACAGAACTTATTAATTTCTCTTATAGTGTCAGAACACTGAAGAAATATTTTCTTTCTTGTGGGAAAAAAGGTCAGTAGCTGCACACTCTACAAGTACTAGAGATTAGAGATGACTTCTACTTTGTCAGCTAAAATTAATTCCTGCTGCTGAGGAAAAGGTTCAAATGTTATTTTAAAGCTTTGTGCAAGTAAATGTGGCATCTGGCATTATTCTAAGAATCTTTATCATTTACCAGCTACCCATATAAGGTGCTGTGTTTTGCACTGCTTTTCCTTGCTTCAAGTTGCATATGTATTGTATTTATTTCACATCAGTAAATTATTCTTTTTCAGTTTATATTGGCTTTCAGTTTATAAACACTTCCAGGAAGGGAATACATATTGCTTTGTCAAAATATTTCTGGATCAGGAGCTTTTTTAGACAAATGAATAAACATCTGTTTTTAAACAACAGATACAGAAAAACAACTATTCAGATTCGGATCCCTTCACTCATCTAGAATAGCACTTTACTCCTATGGAACAGGGTGCTGTTCCAAAGAAAGGTGTCAGAATCTGGCCTCAAGGCATTTCAACCACAGATGCAAAGGTAATTGTGAAGAAGCAACAGTGGCAATGTTTGCACTATCTTCTTCTCTATGTATTTTAGAAATGTGCATCTGTTTGTCTGAGTCTTCCTTAAATGGTAAGAGCTAGAGCCACCACATTTGTTATGCAGCTTCCTTGTCTCCAAACTTAAAGCGAGGTTGTGCCAGGAAACCAGGAAATACCTGGAATGGGACTGTTTTTGATAACATGGAAATGGGGGAGGGTGCTTTTTGAGGGACGCAATACTGCTGGGGGCAGCAAGCGCAGGATAGAGCTATAATGCAGAGTGACCACTGGAAGCAGCCGCACCACCAAGCAAGTGGCCAGCTGTGGCTGAGCCTCACCATCTTATCAGCTACCAGACTGGGTAAATGGCCCTTTGTCTCAAACCCCTCCTTCCCTGGCCCTTGGCTGCAGTGCCAGAGCAGAGGGCTGTGGGGGGATGGAGAAAGCCCCACTGGATGGGGGGGACTGTAGAAAAGGCCCCTACTGGGGGAGAAAAGGTATGACAGGGAGAGGAGACAAGGCTCTACCAGAGAAGAGAGGGGATGGGGAAGACAAGGCCCCTGCCAGACAGAAGGGGAGGATGGGGAGAGAAAGGCCCCTGCCAAAAAGTAGTTTATTTAACCACAAATTTAAGTGAGTGCAAGTATTGAGGCTCAAAAGTTAAACCTGGCTTCAGTAAAATAAAGATAAGTTAGGCACTAGGAAGCATTTTAACTGACTATACTTGATTCAATGTAAAATCCTTACCACATCCTTCCAACAGCAATACAGAACATAATTTTCAGGTGAGGCCCTCCCCCAAAGTCCAACAGCTGGGGGGAAGGGGAGATTTGGATAATAGGAACAATTTTCTGGCCTCAGGATCTACATTTGTAACTTTGTATTTCATTATCTTAAAGTATGTGACTTAAAACAATAGTCTTTTTCAAAGACAGCTTTAAGATATGCTTCAACAATATTTAAACGTTATCAAGAATATTGAATGAACATATGTCTGTAATAAAAAAGACTCTAGATCATTATTAGCATCATCACTATGAATTCAAACATAGCTCTACATAGGCTGAAAAGTGTTTAAACCCTGTGCTGAAAAATGATAGTGAAATAAGAAGGGGAATTAAATCATTTCATTAAGTGAATGTGGCTGCGTTGAATAACTGATACAACATTCTCATTATGGTTTCTTCAGTTTTCTGCTTCTCTGAATTCTTGAAGGCTGGAAGTCTTACAACACACGCAGAAAAATCTATGAGATGATTAATTCCTGCTGAACCATTCTGTTATAAAGCTTTGGTGTCCTTGCTGATTATAGTTCCTTTATTTGAAATTGTGAGAAGATGAGCAATACCCCGTCAGGAATTGTCACTAGAATTCATCCTAATCAATGACATACATTAAAAGCGAGTATCAGTGAATTCACATACATTAAAGTGTGCTTTATTGGCATGTCATATGTAATAACTATTTTATTTCAATATTGTCTTCTTGATTTAATAAAATGATGGCCGTGTGCTATGTTGTTTTATGCTTGTGCCTTTAACTTAAACCCAAATGGAAGTTAAACGAGTTTGTAGGATTCCTCCTAATTCGTAATGTGCTGTGTGTTATGCATCTGATAGTTAAATGTAACTGTTAATCCACAACAATCACATGAGATTTCTTGAATAATTTTGGGTGTGACAGAGACAGAGTAGAGGGCTATAAAAAAGTAGTAGAGGGGTGATATATAAGCCTCAGACTGAGGAGATCCCTGCTCCCAGAGTAAATGGGAGGAGCTGGTTTAGAACCAGCAGAGGCAATAAGGGGCAGTGGGAACACCTAGGTCTAATTTACCAGGCCTGCAGAGTCAGGGCAGCCTCAGCTAATTAGGACACTGGCCAGGGTGGGGGGTAGGTAATTAAGAAAACCAATTCAGACTAGTTATAAAAGAAGCTTTGTCTACGGTTGGGGTGCACGTGTGGCTGAGAGGACAGAGGAGGGCACTGCTGGGAGTAGGAGGAACGGAGACAACAGCTGAACACTAGGGCTGTGTCTAGACTGCATCCCTTTTCCGTAAAAGGGATGCAAATTAGACATATCGCAATTGCAAATGAAGCGGGGATTTAAATCCGCCCCTGCTTCATTAGCATAAAAATGGCTGCCGCTTTTTTCCAGCTCGGAGCTTTGCCGGGAAAAAGCACCAGTCTCAACGCGGATCTTTCAGAAAATAAAGCCTTAGCCTGAGGGATAAGGGATCTTTCGGAAAAGGCTTTATTTTCCAAAAGATCCATGTCTAGACTGGCACTTTTTTCTGGCAAAGCTCCGAGCCGGAAAAAAGCGGTAGCCATTTTTATGCTAATGAAGCGGGGGCGGATTTAAATCCCCGCTTCATTTGCAATTGCGATGTGTCTAATTTGCATCCCTTTTACGGAAAAGGGATGCAGTCTAGACACAGCCTAGGAGGATGAACGGGTGAGAAGGAAGGGGCTGGGGAAGGTGTTGGGAAGTAGCCCAGAGGTCTGGGAGCTGTCTTACAGCAGGTGTTGGGTACTCACACAGACAGATTCTATTACAGAGCCCTGGGCTAGAACCCAGAGTAGAGGGTGGGCCCAGGTTCTCTCCCCTGCCTCCCCCCCAACACTCAGCTCCCCATTTCCATTCGGGGAAAAGGATTATGGAGTTTATTCTCTATTTTACTATACATTGGCCACTGATGAAAAGAGCTCAACAAACAGCAAATTAAAGCCCTAGGCATGGTGCTTAAAACTCCTGTGAGCCTCTGAGGCAAACAAAATCCTCCAGGAAGTGCAGGACCCACTGAGGTTTCATAGGAGCTTTGTCACATGGGATGTATAATTAAGTTGCATTAGTTATTTGCTGACACAAGCACTTTTCCAAATGAGGATGATTTAATCAATGAACATAAAGCATGTAAGTATGTAATCCTTAAATAGCTGCCCGGAAAAAAATAAAAGTTTTTAATTTAATATCCCATTCAGGGTTCAAATTACACAGGGATCTATCTGTATATTTGTAGGGCTAGATCATGAATCAACTTGTGCAACATTTCAGGGACACGAGAGAGTAAAAGCCTCCACACCTGTGCCACAGCCTCTTTGGACTGTGAGTCCTGGTGTGTAACTATTGCACATTTGGTTACCTCCCCATACACCCAACCTCTGCCACCAAAAAAGGAAAGATGTGCTACTGGCTAAGGACAATGTACCAAATCCCATAGCACAGCTGAAGTGGGGGGTAATAATCTGACCAGTGTCCTATTACTATTCTCAGGAGCAAGGGAAAGCAGAGAAGTAATCAACCCTTTGAGGTCTATTTCCTTACCTATGCTGCTTCTGGGGCAACATCGCTGTTCGTGCCTCATTTCATGGGGCAGATTATATATGCCAGTCTAGCTCCTTATTGACTCCTTTGTATCCTCCAAAGATATTTAAAATAAAATTGAGTTAAACCAATTGAAACAGAGAATTGAAGTCCTGATAGAAATGTTGCAGAACATGAATGTCCGTTGCTGCAAGGCACTTTGCAAGCATTAACTTGTTAATTATCCATGGGAGGTGCAGCCAATAACTAGTAATATCCCAGGGGTTAGTGTCTGTGCTCATCTGAAGCTCTACAAGGAGAGGAGAACGAGGTCCTTTTTAGTTCTCCATCTTTCAGTGATTCTTCCAATCCCAAACAGCTGATGTATAGCTGAAAGTCTGAGTCTGTGTGCATTATGGATGTTAACTATAGATTTATTGAATAGTCGATTAACCTCATGAATTCTTATCGGTTAGTCGACTATTCTATAGACCTGAAGGTGGGGCTGGCAGCCAGTGTGTGCTGGACTTCACACCCAAGGAGCCCCCTGCCACTCCATGCTACTGCCTCTGATTCAGAGGCAGCAGCACAGGGTGCCAGGCGGCAGCTGATCCGCAAGGGGAACCTCGCAGACTGGCTGCCTGTAGCTCCGCGCTGCTGCCTCTGATGCAGTGGAAGCGGGGGAGGGGGGCAGTAGCCCCTGTCTAGGGGGAGTCTGAGCTCCCAGACGCAGTGTGACCTGGAACTGAGACAGGCTGCCTGCCTGCCCGGCTCCTAATACACTTTAAATGCCGAACAACAGCAGGGGTAGATCCCACACCCAGTGTGAGCCAGGACTGAGCCGGGCTGCTGGCCAACCTGCTAGAAAATTTACTGGCAAGAGGTGTGAGGGGAAATGCACGTAGTCTATGGCATTAACCTATAAGCTTTTGCTTATCGGTTAATCAGTTACACTATTACATCCCTAGTCTGCATTGTTACCTGATTGTGGGAATCTTGGCATACTGGATCTGCATATTCAGTGAAAAAAACATTTGTATTCCTGAACATGGCATTATACATTGCTGAGGCATGTAGGAAAATGTGTGTGCAATGTGTAGCTTCCAGAAGGAATAGGAATTGTTTGGGACTATCTTTCATTTCTTATTAGTTTCTTCTTGGTTTGTTTCCCAGTGTTTTGTACTTTAAACATCTTAAAGCTGCTGTTTTTTAAATGCTTCAAAGCAACAGCATAAATAGCTTCTGTTAGACTAACTCCCTCATTCCCCTGATACTTTTTAATTAAAATCATGAATGGTCTAATTATCCCATTTTTATATTTAGACCTCTGATTTCTATGGAAGATTGCTATTGAATTGTCTGAGGTGGCATAATATATCACCTTCTCAGAATCTTTCACTACTTCTACTAGATTTAGAACTTCTCCTAGGGACCAGACTCTGTAGGTCCTGGTCTAGGACCCGGTGGAGAGGGTAGGCCTGGGTTCCCCTGCCCCAACCTCACCAACCCTACATGGGGATCCACGATCCATTAGTGTTGACTCTGGCTGTTAGGCCACACTGCCCTGTGAAAAAGGGCATTGTTATTGATTTAGGCCACTGGACCATACTGACCTGAGGGAAGAGGTTACTGTTATTGACTCAGGGCCACCAGACCCTATGGCCAGGGCCACCAGACCCTATGGCCTTACGTGTATAAGCAAGAGATGAGTCATATTATCCCCCCCATCCTGCCTCCCAAAGTAGTATGCACACAAGATTGAATGCCATTGGAGGGGCCTCAGAGGTTTGACACCCATCCACTGAGGGGGACAAATATGTCACCCCATGACAGGGACCTAAAGTGGGGGGGGGAGTAAGTGCTTGGGTTAGTTTCTCATGAGTGATTTCTTTTTACATTGTGTTATATAAATAAATGTATAGGCAATGCTGTTATTCCTGCAGAGGAATCATAAGCTGCCAAACTGAAGGTGAGGGAAAGACGGGTTGCTTCTAAGGTACATCTACACTGCATACAGGCAGTCCCCGACTTACGCGGATCCGACTTACTCTGGCAAAGCCTCAGAGAAAAGCCTCAGAAGCGCGGGGAACCGCCGCTGCTGTGGCTTCAGTCCCTGTGCCTGTGGTCTGCTGGGGACCGTCCCCAGCAGACCACAGGCACCGGGACTGAAGCCGCAGCCGCGGGTGGGTCCCGCGCCTCTGAGACTTTGCCAGAGCAAAGCCTCAGAGGCGCGGCACCCCGCTGCCGCTGCGGCTCTGCTCCCGGTGTCCCTGGTCTGCTGGGGGGGGGGGGGGCGCGGCTAGTGTGCCCCCCCCCAGCAGACCAGGCTTTTGTTTTGGACCCTGGAGCAGAGCAGCTGGGGTGCTGCCGATTGGTCCTGCAGCGCAGCTCTGGGCACTACTGGACCAATCCGGCAGCACCCCAGCTGCTCTGCCCCAGGTCCTGATTCAGCCGCTGCTGGTCAGTTTCAGCAGTGGCTGAATCAGGACGCCTGGGGCAGAGCAGATGGGGTGCTGCTGGGTTGGTCCAGTAGCGCCGAGGAGCGGTGCTACTGGAGCAACCCAGCAGCACCCCAGCTGCTCTGCCCCAGGCGTCCCCAAGTCAGCCGCTGCTGAAACTGACCAGCGCTGACTACAGGAAGCCCGAGGCAGAGTTGCTCTGCCCCAGGCTTCCTGGAATCAGCGCTGATCAGTTTCAGCAGCAGCTGACTTGGGAAAGCTTGGGGTTCTTAAGTTGAATCTGTATGTAAGTCAGAACTGGCGGTCAGTTTCAGCAGCGGCTGAATCTGGACGCCAGTTCCGACTTACATACAGATTCAACTTAAGAACAAACCTACAGTCCCTATCTTGTACGTAACCCGGGGACTGCCTGTACTTATTTTGAAATAAGCTGTTCCAGAAGAAATACTCTGAAATAGCTTATTTCAAAATAGCACATCTACACTGCAGAGAAGCTTCAAAATTAGTCCAAGGCAGGCTCCCCTAATGTGGACATTCTGTCTCGATTTAGAGCCCCAGGAAGCACTGGGGAGTAATAACTCTGAATGGCCCTGGGAAACAACTTTTTTGAAATAGCAGCAGTGGAGCGTCCACACTACTGCTGTTTCGGAATAGCTTTTTTGGAATAAGCGTTATTCCCCGTGGAATGAGGTTTAGAGAAGTCAGAATGAGCCATCCGTTATTTCAAATTTATTTTGAAATAATGGAATTGCTGTATAGACAATTGCATTATTTCAGAATAACGGCCATTATTCTGCTGTGTAGACGCACACTGAAGGTGAATTGTGAACCAAAAACTGTCTGACTATTTTCTTCCATTATTTGATCTGAGGAAGTGGGTCTGGCCCAGGAAAGCTCATCATCTATTAAACTATCTTGTTAGTCTTTAAAGTGCTACATAGTCCTGTATTTTGTTCCTTTATGAGAAACTGATAAAACCACCTCACCATCAATATGAATCAGTTGTCTTTGTTTTTTTTTTACACTTCACAAAGCAGGGATATAAGCTTTACACTTCCCTCTCTTTGCTAGAGGAACTTGGCAGGGTCTTGGAGGATGTGAGTAATAATGTCTCATGAAAGCTGCTGCTCTCACCCTTTTCCCAGCTTTGTTGGGGGAAAGAGAGGAGGTTGATTTAGCATCTCTGCCACATGTGAAAGAGAGAGAGAGAAAATTATAATTCAACATTTTCTCTCTGTGCTGTCATGGGGAAAGGGAAAGCTGTAAGCTCGTCTCCTCCTAAATTCTTGCCATAATTCTCCAGCAAAGAGGGGGACACGAGAGCCTCATCTTTTAATGTAAATATTGTTTCTGAATATTTGGACCAGGTTTATACATAGTAATTAGCAATGGAGGATAAGGTTTTATCTTTGTAGTTCATCTTCCCTCTTCATGCACTATAATAGCTAATTTTCTTCTGTTTATATCTTTTTTGATTGGTGTTACAAGCAATATGATAACTGAGATACATGTGTTTAGTTAACACCATATTTTAATTCAGAGAAATGAAATTCAAAGAGTACGATTTGCCAGTATCAGACATTTTCCTCCTGTAAATAATGCACATTTTTACTCTAATTTTCTGAATGCTTTGTTTTGTCTTGACACTTGTGAAATAGAGTTGTTCCTCTGTGTGAAATTGACTTAATAATGTGATGTATGAAAATTAAGTTTAAAGTCCCAAATTTCCAGCATATATTAAATCCATACTTATGGTGAGCACATACATACTTTGATCAAAAGGAAACTTAATATTTGTTTGTAGGTAGTCACCACTGCCACTTTAGTTTGAGGCTGAACTAGCAGTTAATTGGCTTGGCACCGGTGCTTGAAATTAAGTTGAACAATGTAATCTCAATGTTTATATACAGACACCAGATGTGGCTTGAGATTCCTGATCTTAGAACACCTTCCCCAGAGATCAATAGAGACTGTGGGTGTTATGAAGAGGATATATAGTTCCCTCATTTGCACACTCAGTGGAAACTGATGTCAGTGAGATGAGTCTACAGTAAATCAAAGACAGTCCCTAAACTATATGCAGATCCTGGGCTGTTATGTTGCATCCCTTAACAACTATTTCTATGATCTACTTTACTGTGAACTTTGGGGACTTTCATTTGAAAAGCACACACACCACTACAACACAAACAGTTTCAATTAAATGAATAATATTCCTGCCCTCCTATAATCTTTGTTTTTAAAACTGTGGGAGTTTCCATGCACTGATCTTTATTTCATCCTTCTTGGGCTTTCTTGTTACTATCCTGTCCCGATTCTCCTCCTACCTCTTTGACTGTTTTTTCACTGGATCTTCTTCTGACACCTCCCATTGTCTATGGCAGTCCCAAGGATTCGGTCATTCACCTTCTTCTCCTCGCACTTTGTACCTCGTCTCTGGACAATCATGTCAATCCAATTTAATTGATTGACTAATAATTTTTCTTCCTAAAGACCCCAAAGAGAGGGTCCCATTACCAAATACCCAGACCATGCTGGAGCATATGACATAGCTATTCATTTTGGCCACAAGGTTGAAAAATGGCCTCAGATTTTAGATGTTTCTTTCTCTGGGGGTGTCCAAGTTGAGACACACAAGACCTGATATTCAAAAGCACTTTTAACGCCAATGAAAGTTAATGGGAGTAGAGGGTGCTCAGAACCTCTGAAAATGAAGTTGAGTGTTTCCCAACCCAAGCACCCAAAATCAATGCCTAGATTTGACGATGCTGGCCTATACAGGTATTTATTTTGAAGCACCATAGATGTGCATGGCTCTTTGCAGCTTCCTCACAGAGCTTGCCGTTCCCCATCCCACATTTACAGGCAAGGTTCTAGCCCATGCAAGTGAACAGGGGATCATGCAATGTATTTCTTGGGGAGACATAGCTATATGTTTTTTTGTTTTAGCAATTAGCTGACAGATTTTTCTGAGGTGCTTGAAACAATCATGACTTGTTAGACATTACATATATTGGGAGATTTAAAACAAAATTGAAGAATTAGCTAGGCATGTTGGTGATTTCATTCATCTTTCCTCAAGACTGGCTATCTTTTACTGAGAACAGAACATGACTGTAGAAAATGGTTTGATAAACACAAAAGGGATGAATGGATGGATGACCAGAATAACAGAACAAGTGAAAACTGGTCATCACCTGAAACTCCCATCTTGAATTAATAATTATTTAGTGATAGGGCTGGCTGTTTTCCTAGATTCTCAGTTAATTATAGTACCTGCAGTTTTCAGACAAAGTTGTCTGTAATACAAATATGGCATTTTTTAAATAAAATATGAGCTCAATATTAGGTACTATAAAAAAATCTTCATTATACAGTACAATGTTTATTATATAAAAACAAATAGAAAAAATGTTACCAACAATTTTTTCTTTTAATCACTGAATTCATTAGACAGATGCTAATACATGTATAGTCTATGTGCATGTTATGTAGACTCAGAAACATTTTGTTTCGAGTCTATTCCTCTGCAGTTGCATTTAAATTGGAGAATGGGATTAGGAGTACTTATTCCAAATGAATTAACAGTCTTTGCTAACTGATTCTTTTTACCCATGAATCTGACTTTGTTTTTTACAAAAATGAGATCTGGAGACATTCATGGGGAAATTCCAGTTTTGATTTCTTTAGTAAATGCAAATACAAGTCCTCTCGTTAACAGCTTGTCGTTCTTAAGAAGTAAAGAGCCCCGGAAATTATTAAGGTCCATATGGTACTTCAAAGGGTTTTCATGTGGATTAGTATCTTATATAATGGTGGGCCTAACCTACATTGGGCTTAATTTAGTTTCCCCCTTTTCCTGCTCTACAGGAAAAAAGGTTTGTTTCCTAATGATAAACTTGGGTATTAATGTAATTTACATTTGGTTTGCTTTCAGGCACAATCAGCATACGCTGGAATAAGCATTTTAAATCCCTTACAAAACACTGTTGGTTTTTGCAATTATTTTTTTAAATTTTACTGACCCTATCTTGACTATTTTCTTGGGTTGAAACAATTTAATTAGATTTGATTTGGAATTATAGATATTACATTTTTAAAAAAACCCTCAATAGCATGCAACCTTTATTGGAAAATAAAACAAGATTGTTCAGCAAGGATGCAAAGATTTTAAATTTCTAGGTCCTGGTTCACGCAATAGACCTGAGGATGGTTACAAAGAATACATACACAATTTTGCCAATAGAGAATATCACCACTGAATAGCTGTATAGAATACTTTTTTGTAGCAATTTAAGTTAAACAAAACCATAAGAAAGAAGCTCTTAGTGCATTCTAAATTTTCATTAAATTGTTTGTTACTTTTTTAAAATAGTTTTGCTTTTTGTAACATATACTTTGTTTCCCAGTAGACAGTCACATTATCAATGTGTTCCATTTTGGAAAATGTAACTAAACAAACCTCTCGGATTCACATTTTCAAAAAAAAAAAAAAAAAAGTCCACTCATTTGGGGTACCTCCACTTTTGATCGCCCAATGTTACATACTTTGGGCCAGATTTGTGTCAACGGCAAATGAAGCCAATGAGAACTGTGAATGCTCAGCACCTCTGAAAATCAGCCTCCCAGCTGGCATCCAAAAATTGAGCTAAGTCAAAATTGGTTGACACTTTTTAAAAAAGTTGGTCTTGAGATGCCAGATCCTCAGCTGACACCAATCAGTATAGTTCTATTATACCAGCTGAAGAAGAGGACATTTGTCACTAATTCCCCTACTGCTTTCTGTGCACCATGATTTTATTCTGTGAAGACAACAGTTGGAGCAGAAAACAGGTTTACTAACTGGCTATATGGAAAAATATATTCCATTTTGAAAAGATTGGGAGCAGAAATGTTCTTCGAGTAAGTCCCTTTTTCAACTGCTGCTGCTGCAGATATATTTTTGTATGATTGGCCTGACCCAAGTAATTTCAGATTGTACTATATTCACAATTGGCTAGAAAATGGAATAGTCAAACACTTACTACAGATAAAGGTGGACTTAATATACTCAAACTACTCAACTAGACAGAACTATCTACCACTAAAATATGTAACTTATTTTAGATGCACTATCTTGTTCTGTGTGTTTAGTGTGAATATCTGTAGTACTTGAAGCAAAATCACTTGCTTGAAATGATTGATCCATGACAAAAAAACCTAAATCTTAATTTCTTATTATCAGACAACAGACATTCCTTTTATACTGCAAATGGTGGGGGGAAATTATGGTAGACAACTGGGAATAGCAGGGATAAAACCATTCACCTCCAGCGACTTGTATTCAGTGTATCAAGGACGTGTTTCTAGAATACAACAATAAAAAGTTATTAGATTTCAGGAAAGAATGTCGAGAACTTGGAAATTTAATGAGTTATGTTTGATGGGTGGAAGTATTAATGTCCACCCGGACAGTGGAAGGTTGGAGAATCCTAAAAGTTGTGGTACTTAAAATACAGTTACTACTACCCCATGTAATATGTAGTTTCACAAAGGAACATTCAAGTTTCAGGGTTAAAAAAGTCATGTTCTGCAAATGGAAAACCAGAGAGACCACAATGCCAGAAGATGATATGCCTAAGGCATAAAAATGAGTTAAGGTTAGCTAAGAGGTCAAGGAGAAAAGCAAATGTGGGCACAGTCAGTGAGGAGGAAGTCATCTCAGGAAAGTATTATTTTTTCTGTAGATAAGCCCATTCTGACTGTAGGACCCAGGAATGAAGTTTCATGAGCACGCACCATTGGATCTGTGCTCAGCCCTTTCCCCTAAGGTCTGCTGTGGGGGATTAAGAGGGCAGGTTAGTCATTGTGCCTATTCAATCCTTGGCTTCTTTGCTGAGAGTGCCAACTTAGTTTCCAAGCAATGCCACTTTGTAATGCTGATTTATATCCTCTACTAACACTACCATCTATCTAAGGATTAGTTACTCAACTGGTATAAATTGGCAATGCTCCATTAGCTTTGGTGGAACTACAGTAATTTAACCCAACTCCAGAGCTGTCTGGCCCTAATTTCATAGAGCTCTCCAGACAGTATTAAGTTGGTAAGGATTTACAGTCACTACTAATATGGGCCAGATTCAAAGCAGTGATCTAGAGATTCCAAGGTTCTCTGTGGCAATGTAAATCCTGTGAGCCAATTGGACTCCTATTCAGTGCTATAACAGAGGTGAGTGTCCCATCTGACCACATCTGTGCACTGCCACAAAGGCCATTGCTAATACTTAACCTTTTATAGTTAGTGAATATTTTAGATGTGTACAGATATAAATTTGGGATGGATATTAAAGGAATGCAAAGCTGTCCTCACACCTGTTAAAATCACACTTTAAACCTACTAATAGTTAAAAATAGGTTTTTAACATGCCACTCATATAAGGACGCCCATGCCAAATCTGCAGAAAGTATAAGTAAAGAAAACAAAGGGATAGTTTTAAAATAGATTATTTTTATTACTCTTTCATTTTTCAAAAATGTATTTAAAGATAAATGTACGATGAATACCATTTAAAACAGGAAAATTTAAGACACTCCAATATCATTCTCTCCTGGTTGTCACAAATCTTGTTGAAGTCCCCCTTTGGAACATGTTCCAGACTGCTGTGAAAGGATCCAAATGCCACCTTCTCACATGCTTTAAGCCTCCAGAGTCTCCACAGGCATTTGTATTCCCTTCCTTCAGTTTTCAAGATGGGTTAAGGGCTCGTCCACAAGTCCTTCTTCAGAGATGTGGGGGGAGCGATCAACAAAGCCATTTGTCTATTGTGGCTTGCTTGATGTCTTTAGTCCTTCTTTTACTGGGAAGAAATTAATACTTCTTCTTCGAGTGATGTCTCTGTGGGTGCTCCACTGTTGTTGGGTTGTCCCAGTGCCTCGAATCAGAGATTTTCCTAGCAATAGCTGGTCATGCCACACATGTGCAATAGGCTTCTCAACTGTTTGCACCTTTGCACTTCGCATGCATGACCCGACTTCCCTCAGTTCCTTCATTACCAGATGGAGCTCAATCTCTCTCTCTTCTTGCCTATCTATAGATAGAAAAATATAGTTATAATTAGTTAATTTTCCCTGTTCGTGACCTGGTTAGTTAGTTATTCTTGTAAAACAAACAAAAAATTCTTAATGTAAATATCTTTACAAAAGCAAGCAGATAAACAGCACACAGTGGGAATAGGCCTCAGCTGCAGCCTTTCCGGACTATTCATCCCGCTTTAAAAAAAAAAGAGAGAGGGAGGGGGAGAAAAGAGAAGAAAGATGAACGTAACTGCCATAGAACCAGTCAAGTGGTTAGCCCATTTGCCACCATGTCATGATCTCCCAGTTTTAAGGAGTATGACACTTGTTGTGAGCCTATGCTGGCCTTGGATGGCCATTCCTCATGCCTCCAATGACTTGGAGAGAGACAAATTCCCCCAAAGTGTGTCCACTGCTGCAGCCTCACAGCCAGAATGCACAGAGTCTCTGTATATTTCTCTTTAATAAGGCTCTACAGCCTTTGGACTCCCAGGATAATAGCAGCCAGGCTCAGTTTGCCAATACCCAGAAGAGATGGGTGAGTTCCCTCCAACAAAACCACCCACAAAGAAAAAGATCTCTTCAGCCAGTTTCCTACCACCAAGGTCAGTATGGGAGACAAACCGGACACATCCCGCACTGGGCACTCCCATGCCATGTCGGTCACAGAACCAAAATACAACACTCCCAGACCACAGCACTGCCAGAGCAGCACCGATGCCAGCCAAAACCCAGGAACCGGACAAGCCTTCAGCACCGCCTGCAGGTGCTGACTAAACCACCAGCACCTCAAAAGGCACATTCCAAATTGGCCAGACCTCTGCCACGCACACCTAGCCTGGAACTGGTGCCGTCTCCACCGGCACCGATGCCTCCTCCATCAGCACTATGTTCAACAGCACCACTAGACAATGCCCCTGGTTTGGCACCACTACTCTTCATACAGACACTATATACCAGTGCAGCCTTCGGTGCCACGCTCGACATCAATGCACAGCACCACTTTGAGGCAATCGTCTCCATCCCCTCCATCATCAAGGGGGTCTCCTCGCTTACCCAGATCACCAGTGCTGTCTCATCAGAGTGGGTTTGATGACTGGAGGAGTGTGTTCTCTTCCCAGCACTCATCACCTGCCAGATTATATGCACCCTATGAGAGTCATAAACCACGATACCCCTTCCCCAGGGTTCCCAGACTGGTTGTATCATCTGCATCATTATCCACCACAGTGGTCCCCTTGGCATCAGTAGTCATCCTCAAGATATCATTCAACCGTGCCGTCAGCACCTGCTAAGAGACATACAACATCCTCTTACCCTCAGAGCCCTCCTCCAACTGAAGAGGGACAAATCATGAATGAGTATGATCCTCAGCCACCAGATACTTTGCCAACTGACCAGTCGTCCTCTTCACCTGATGAAGCGGTGATCCTGGCTGATTCATTGCTGACAGATGATTTAAAGCAATTGCAAGAACTCTTCAAGTGCATTGCCACTATTCAAGAGATCACACTTACTGAAGTTCAAGAGAAACAACATTGGCTCCTAAATAACTTACAGCCAGCGACCCAATCTAAGATCGTGTTCCCAATAGATGAGGCAATCATGGAAGTGGCACATGAGGTGTGGCAAACACCAGCCTCAGCCCCTTCCTCGCCCAACAAATGGGCTGACAAAAAATACTTTGTCCCTTCCAAGAGCATGGAATTTTTATTTTCACACCTACAGCCGAATTCACTAGTGGTAGATCTTGCTCATCACAGATCTAAATTACCCCAATTCAAGACCTCTACCCAAAATAAAGACCATAAATGCATAGATCTTTTCAGTAGGAAGATGTATTCTTCCTCAGCATTTCAGCTGCTCTCAGCTCACACATAGCTTCTTTTTGTTCCTCCATTTCTCCTTCTGGTTCATTGCTCTTTGTCTTCCCCCACTCCTTACCTAGGGGAAGCTTTTTAAAGCAACTCCACTGGCTGTAATTGGCTGCAGGTGTTGAGTGACTTGTCTGCGGGAGCGATCTAGTTAACTAGCCCCAGGTGTTTTCCTGCCTTCATTTTATTGCAGTAGGCTCTAGTAGTTTATTCTGAAAAGAGAAAAGCACTTATTCAGTGCCCTGTTTACCTGCCTTCCACCAGAGTGTGGCAGGCTGCTGGCTTAGGTCTGTCACAACAGTTATGCACCAAACGTCATGGCTACAGGCTACTGGTGTCCCAAAAGAGCTCCAGAACAAGGTGGAGGACCTTCCTTTTGACAAGGATAAACTCTTCGCAGCAAAGATAGATGAGGTCCTCCACTCCAGCAAAGACTCTCTGATGACCCTCCGTACCCCGAGGATATACACACCTCCCTACCACAGAAGGTGTTACATACCTAACCACAGGTAGAAATTTCTCCTGTGCTCGCCATCAACAGAGGACCTTAGACCAGAGTCGCTCCAGAGTAAGAACCCAAAAGAGATGAGCTCCCAACACCCGGTTGTCCATCCAGCATTCTTCCAAGCAGCAATTACTACAGACTGATGGGTCCTTGAGATTGTAAGATGCGGATACACCAGCCCCCTCATCTCTGTTCCTCCAATCTCCCCACCTTCCCTGTCCCTTTTCAGGGACTCCTCTCATGAAAAACTCCTAAATCAAGAGGTAGGGAGACCATCTGTTACACATAGGAGCCATAGAAAGGATGCCTGACCAATATTGGGGCAGGGGATTTTATTCCAGTTACTTCCTCAGAGAAAAGAGAATAGTCACTTGGAGACCCATCCTAGATCTTTGTCAGTTAAAAAAATTCCTCTGCAAACAATAAAGAACATAAATGCCTAGATCTTTTCAGTAGGAAGATATATGATCATGCTCACATCAATTATTCTGGCACTAGATGAGGCAGACTGGTTTGCAGCCCTTGATCTTCAGGACACTTACTTCCATGTGACTATACATCCATCGCACAGACTATTTCTCCGTTTTATGATCATGTCAGAGCATTTTCAATACCGAGTCCTTCCTTTTGTACTTTCTACTGCTCCCAGAATGTTTTCAAAGACCCTGGTCATCGTTGCAGCCCATCTACATCGTCAGGGAATTATGATTTTTCCATACCTGGACAATTGTGTTATACAAGGTCCTTCCCGCCAAGTCCTACGAGTTATGGTGATATTCACCAAGAGGTTCTTCCAGTCCCTGGGACTCATTATAAATGAATGGGAATCTACACTACACTGTACTCAGTCTCTAGAATTCTTAGGGGCTCATTTGGACTCCATAGGTGTGTCTAGACTACATGGCTCCGTCGATGGAGCCATGTAAATTAGTTTATTCGGCATAGTCAAAGAAGCGGGGATTTAAATAATCCCCGGTTCATTAAAATAAACATGGCTGCCGTGCTGTGCCAACGATCAGTTGATCCAACACAGCATGGCAGGCTAGACATGGATCTGTCAGCTGGGGAAGCCTTTGCCGACCAATCCCTTGTGCCTTGTGATCAATGTTTCTAGGCCATACAAAATCTTATCACTATTGTGATATCTAGCCCTACTTTTCCAATACTCACCTGCCTATAGTTCATGGGTCACATGGCTGCTACAGCATACATAGTCCAACATGCACATCTGCACTTTCGCTGCCTCCAGCATTGGCTCTCCTCAGTATATGCCCCCTCCACGCACCATGTATGCAAGCAGATTTCTCTTCCTCCAAATGTACTCACTTCATTATATTGGTGGACCAGTCCTGGCAACCTCCTTGCAGGTGTTCCAAATTTATCAGACATAGCCTACAGAAAAATCCAGATTACTACAGACGCTTCCCTTCATAGATGCGGAACCTAATCTGTCTGGACCATGAAGGGCTATCAGAATGACAATGATCCATCTTTATCTTGCAAAGAACTCTTGGAATGAGGGGAATTCGGAAAAAAGAGTAGTGCAAATGGGCATCCCCTGTAATGAAAAAGGCATCACCCAGCGATCCTGGTCTCACACGCATTCTGGAACACTTGGTATTGTGGTGTGATGCAAATAAATCTATCAGAGGGAAACTCCGTCGCAGAAACACAGTGTGAAGAACGCACAGGTGGAGTTCCCATTCGTGGTCTATTGTGAAGTATGTGCTGAAGATATCTGCGGTTGTATTCTTGACCCCAGGTAGGTAGGCCCCAGTGCTCTTAAGGAGGATAAAAGTCTCAAGGGAACAGAGCATTCAATGGGAGCAGAGGGAAACCATCCCGTAGTTGGGACCCTCCTCCCAGAGGATGTTGCGGTATCCTCTCGCACTGAGGATACCTCTGAGGGGGAGGGAATACCAGTTAGGAAGAGGCAGGTGTTAGTAGTGGGTGATTCGATCGTTAGAAACATAGAT
Source organism: Pelodiscus sinensis (assembly GCF_052426305.1). NCBI lineage: Eukaryota > Metazoa > Chordata > Testudines > Trionychidae > Pelodiscus > Pelodiscus sinensis. The sequence continues at coordinate 186,627,852 of NC_143052.1, forward strand.
AGTTGGGTTTGTGATGACCGGGAGAACCGTATGGTCATTTGCCTGCCTGGTGCGAAGGTTGAGGATCTCTCGAGGCATCTAGACAGACTTATGTGTAGTGCTGGGGAGGAGCCGGTGGTCGTGGTACATGTAGGTACCAATGACGTAGGGAAGGGTAGGAGAGATGTCCTGGAGGCCAAATTTAGGCTGCTAGGAAAGAGACTGAAATCCAGGACCTCTATGGTAGTGTTTTCGGAAATGCTTCCAGTTCCACGCACAGGGCCAGGTAGGCAGGTGGAGCTTCAGAGTCTCAATGCGTGGATGAGACAATGGTGTAGGGAAGAGGGGTTTAGATTTATTAGGAACTGGGGACACTTTTGGGAGAGGGGGAGCCTATACAGGAAGGATGGGCTCCACCTAAGCCAGGGTGGAACCAGACTGCTGGCACTAAACATTAAAAAGGCCGTAGAGCAGTTTTTAAACTAAGAGATGGGGGAAAGCCGATTGGTGTGGAGATGCACGTAAATCGGAGGGAGACTTCTCTTAGAGGAGAATCCATTGATAGAGATTCTCTAAGATGTAGTCAGAAACAGAGGAGGGGAGAGGGCAAACCATGGGCCAGAGCAGACAAACAACCGCATACAAAGGAATCCAATGCATCAGGGAAGGGCAAACAAATAAGCAGTGGCAAATTTTTAAAGTGCTTGTACACAAATGCTAATAAGATGGGTGAACTAGAGTACCTCATATTAAATGAGGAGATTAACATAATAGGCATCACTGAAACCTGGTGGAATGAGGAAAATCTGTGGGACACAATCATACCGGGATATAAAATATATAGAAAGGATAGAGCAGGCCAGGTGGGTGGCGGAGTGGCACTGTATGTGAAAGATAATGTAGAATCAAATGAAATAAAAATATTAAGTGAATCAACATGTTCCATAGAATCGCTATGGATAGTAATTCCATGCTCCAATAATAAGAAATTAGCAGTAGGGATATATTACCGACCACCTGACCAGGACAGCGATACTGACATTGAAATGCTGAGGGAGATTAGAGAGGCTACCAAAATAGAGAACTTTATAATAATGGGGGATTTTAATTACCCCGCATATTGACTGGATACATGTCACCTGAGGAAGAGAAGCGGAGATAAAATTTCTCAATGGCTTAAATGATTGCTTCTTTGAGCAGCTGGTGCAGGAACCCACAAGGGGAGAGGCAATTCTCGATTTAGTCCTGAGTGGAGTGCAGGATCAGGTCCAGTAAATAACCGTTACAGGACCGCTTGGGAATAGTGACCATAATATAATAACATTCAACATTCCTGTGGTGGGAAGAACACCTCAGCAGTCCAGCACCCTGGCATTTAATTTCAAAAAGGGGAATTACACAAAAATGAGGAGGTTAGTTAAACAAAAATTAAAAGGCACAGTGACTAGAGCCAAATCCCTGAAAGCTGCATGGAAACTTTTTAATGACACCAAAATAGAGGCCCAACTTAAATGTATACCCCAAATTAAAAAACATAGCAAGAGACCTAAAAAAGTGTCACCGTGGCTTAACCACCATGTAAAAGAAGCAGTGAGGGACAAAAAGGCATCTTTTAAGAAGTGGAAGTCCAATCCTAGTGAGATAAATAGAAAGGAACATAAAAACTGTCAAATCAAGTGTAAAAATGTAATAAGAAAAGTAAAAAAAAAATTTTTGAGGAACAGCTAGCCAAAAACTCAAAAAGAAATAACAAAATGTTTTTTAAGTACATTAGAAGCAGGAAGCCTGCTAAAAAACCTGTGGGTCCCCTAGATGATCGAGCTATAAAAGGAGCAATCAAGAACGATAAAGCCATTGCGGAGAAACTAAATGATTTCTTTGCTTCAGTCTTCACGGCTGAGGACATTGGGGAGATTCCCAAATCTGCACCATCCTTTGTGGGTGATGAATCTGAGGAACTGTCTCGGATTGAAGTGTCATTAGAGGAGGTTTGGGAACAAATAGAAAAACTTAATGTTAACAAATCTCCGGGACCGGATGGCATTCATCCAAGGGTTCTAAAAGAACTCAAATGAGAAATTGCTGAGCTATTATTTGTGGTTTGTAACCTATCCTTTAAATCGGCTTCCGTACCTAATGACTGGAAGGTAGCCAATGTAACACCAATATTTAAAAAGGGCTCTAGAGGCGATCCTGGCAATTACAGAATGGTAAGTCTAACTTCAGTACCGGGAAAATTAGTCGAAACAATAGTAAAGAATAAAATGGTGAAGCATGTAGAAGAACATAATTTGTTGGACAAAAGTCAACATGGTTTCTGTAAAGGGAAATCATGTCTTACTAATCTATTAGAGTTCTTTGAAGGGGTTAACAAACATGCAGATAAGGAGGATCCAGTAGATATAGTATACTTGGATTTTCAGAAAGCCTTTGACAAGGTCCCTCACCAAAGGCTCTTGTGTAAATTACATGGCCATGGGATAAGAGGGAATGTCCTTTCATGGATTGAGAACTGGTTAAAAGACAGGAAACAAAGGGTAGGAATAAATGGTAAATTTTCAGATTGGAGAGGGGTAACTAGTGGTGTCCCCCAAGGGTCAGTCCTGGGACCAATCCTTTTCAACTTATTCATAAATGATCTGGAGAAAGGGGTAAGCAGTGACGTAGTAAAGTTTGCAGATGATACAAAACTGTTTAGGATAGTCAAGACAGAAGCAGACTGTGAGGGACTCCAAGAAGATCTCACCAAACTGAGTGATTGGGCAACAAAATGGCAAATGAAATTTAATGTGGATAAGTGTAAAGTAATGCACATCGGGAAAAATAACCCCAACTATATGTACAGTATGATGGGGGCTAATTTGGCTACGACAAATCAGGAAAGAGATCTTAGAGTTATCGTGGACAGTTCTCTGAAAACTTCCACACAGTGTGCAGCGGCGGTCAAAAAGGCAAATAGGATGCTAGGAATTATTAGGAAAGGGATAGAAAATAAGACCCAGAATATCTTACTGCCCCTGTATAAAACTATGGTACGCCCACATCTTGAATACTGGGTACGGATGTGGTCTCCTCACCTCAAAAAAGATATTTTGGCCTTGAAAAGGGTTCAGAAAAGGGCAACTAAAATGATTAGGGGTTTGGAACGGGTCCCATATGAGGAGAGGTTAAAGCGACTGGGACTTTTCAGTTTAGAAAAGAGGAGACTGAGAGGGGATATGATAGAGGTCTATAAAATCATGAGTGGTGTGGAAAGGGTCGATAAAGAAAAGTTATTTATTAGTTCCCTAAATAGAAGAACTAGAGGACACCAAATGAAATTAATGGGTAGCAGGTTTAAAACTAATAAAAGAAAGTTCTTCTTCACACAGCGTGTAGTCAACCTGTGGAACTCCTTGCCAGAGAAGGCTGTGAAGGCTAGGACTATAACAGAGTTTCAAGAGAAGCTAAATAATTTCATGGAGGTTAGGTCCATAAAAGGCTATTAGCCAGGGGATAAAATGGTGTCCTTGGTCTCTGTTTTTCAGAGGCTGGAGAGAGATGGCAGGAGACAAATCGCTTGATCATTGTCTTCGGTCCACCCTCTCTGGGGCACCTGATGCTGGCCACTGTCGGCAGACAGGATACTGGGCTAGAAGGACCTTTGGTCTGACCCAGTACGGCCGTTCTTATGTTCTTACCACTGCAATGTCTAGCACCCTGGGCCTTTAAAATTGCTGCCAGAGCCCCAGGTGGTGCAGGTCAGGCAGTGCTGAAGGACGGGCTGGGAGACTGGAGCCAAACCCTCCCTATCTTGCCCAAGGGCCCAGCAATTCTGTCGCCAGGCCTGCAGCTCCACATTGGTCAGTGTTCAGTGAGGTCCAGGGCTTTGACATTAGCTGGCACCTGGTCTGCCAGCATCACAGGTCTCACAGCTAACCTGTATGTCCCCTGCTACAAAAGCATGTCTTTTCCCAAAAACTTATATTCCCCATCAGTCTTTCTTTCAAAAGCCTTTCCCTCCCACCCTGAGTCCTTTTTAACCCCACCTTTGTCTCTTTGTCCTGTTTAGAAATTTCCATTTTTCAAATGTCAGACCCCTATTGAGAGTTGGAGAAAAATGCTTTCTCCAAATTTCAGCCAACTTCCTTATCATAACCATTCTGTGGTCAGAGTACAGTCATTATGGTTAGCTACCTTCCATTAGCCGTAGTTTGGTGGGGTATATGGTACAGGATCCATGATGGATTTCACATTTACATAGAGGCATTCAATGATATGGCACTTTTCATAGTAACAGTTTAGATTAATAGATGCTAAGGCTCAAAGGATTGCTGTGGTCATCCATTCTGACCTTCTGCACAATTCAGGCCTTAGAACATCCCCAAAATAATTTTTGCTTGTCACATTGTCCTGAATCAAAACTCCGATTGAAGCAGCAGCTATATTTAGATTAGTGAGAATTGTGTGGGGTGAAATCCTGGCCCCATGGAATTCAATGGAAAAACTTGTATCGACTTCAGTGGAATCAGGAATTCACCTTCTATTGGTATTAACTTCCAAGGGACAGTCCACATTTCCTGACCCATTATGCTGATTACTTTATTTTAGCTAGTTAGCTGTTCTGCTTGTTACTGCATGCTTACCTGCACTGACACTGCTCTTCCAGCAACCCATTATATTCTCTGGTAGCTGTCTTATCTATGTAAGCCCATCTCTCTGACCAACAAAAGTTGGTGCAAATAAAAGATATTACCTCACCCACCTTGTCTTTTAAAAGTTTATGAGGTATTCCTGCAGAACACTCATAGTGCAAAATGTGCATATGAGAGGGGAAAAAATTGGAATCTTAGATTGGATTTAAAAATGTGTGCCCAAATTTGAAATTGTGCTCCATAGCCACAGGGTCCAGCTAAGAGGGATGGGGAAGTCACTTGGGATTCTCCAGTCCTCTGACTGATTTCCCCCTCGTTTGAGCCCTACCATAGTGTATAGCTACTTTGAAAGTGCTTTAAAACAAACCTCAGCACATCCTACCACCTCAGGGTGAGCCTCTGCTTCTCACCTTCCACCTTCTTGAGCTGGCTATGGCTTAAGAAATTGCAGCACTTCAGCCTTTCCTCCTTTTGCTTAGCCATGCTCCCAAAAAACCCTCTAACATTGGACGTTGTGCAAGAATTAGTAGCTATACAGTATTGACAGTTGGGGACATCCCAGGGATGGGAGAGTCCTCAGCTAAATAAATCCATTGGTGGATGAGTACAAAGGATTTGTAAAGATGGGATAAACTGGTCCATAGGGGTCAACGTGAAGGGCAGCTGAACCTTGGAGCTACAGGTGAGGAATTAATCCCCTTTCCAGAACCTATGGGTCAGGGTTTTCATTTGCAAACCTAAGTCTGCAATGCTGCTGCCAGCACAGTGTATTTCTTCTCAGTAAAGCCATAGATCCCCTTGGGCTCTTGATCAGCTCACTAGTAATGAACCTTAAATTGATTATAACATTAGTCCTCTAACCAAAAATGGAAGACGGAACAAACAGCACACCAAATCTCAAATGGCAGCAGATAAACCTTTGTTCCCGTTTATTGACAGTTACTGTAAATTAAAATGCTGTTTGAGGTCCATTAAATAAGAACCCCTACAGCTCATTTCTTCATGTTCTACAGTTTTAAATCAAGATTTAAAATTCCCAAACAATGGAGCAGCTGACAAATCTCTTGGCAGTCTGGTGTGAGCACATATTTTATGCTTTTCATTTAGACGGCACTAGATACTGTCCTCAGCTCATTTGTACTCCTCACAGTAATGTTAGCTTTCAAAGAAACATATTCTCATTCTCTTGCCTTCATGTGGTGAGATCTGGAGTCTCCTGTGTCTATTATAGGCATTTATTAGCATAAAAAAGAGCTTCACTGAAAACTACCATGGTTTCAATAGGAGTATTGCCTCTATAAAGGCTGAAAAAAGACTTCAGGATTTAGACTCATGGGGAGAAATCTTGGTCCCATTGAAGTCAGTGTGAATTTCACTATTGACTTCAATGAGGTCAGAATTTTACACATGGAGTTTTGCTGTTGAAAAGTTCCTTTGGGCAGATTTTCATGCTGTATTGCTCAGTTGGAGTCAATGAAGTTACACTGATTTATACCAGCTGAGGATCTGATCCTTTGTTTGCAGGCCCCAATATAGCAGTCCATACGTACTGAACAAAGCACTTAAGCACATACTTAAAATTAAGTGCATGGTTAAATGCTTTGCTAAATGAAGGCTTTACAGTATAGAAGTTTTTCAGTATTTTCTCTCTTCCTAAGTATTTTTTTAAAATAAATTCATCCTCAATTTCTTACTGTTCCAAGAACCATTGCCATGAAAAGCTCCAATTACTCTTTGTTAGTGATAAGAATGTTCTATGGCTAGTACAAAAGAGAAAATGAAATGTGTAAAATGCTGCCACACTAAAATTTATGATTTTATGCTTTATTCAAGTTATCAACAGCTGTAAGTAAAAAGACATTAGAACCAAATAGTCTTTAACTATATATAATCCCCAAACTCCTTAGGGTTTATCTGGTCACTCTGTCTAACACCAAATTTGTTTTGGTACTTAAGAACCTGAATCCTTTTGTACCCATTGTTTGTAAGGTGGAATACAAGTTATACTAATGTATTGCCATCCCAGAACATGACAGAACCTATATCCAGAATTGTTGTGTGTAGCATGAGGTGGGCAATAATTTTTGACCAGGAGCCACTTCAGAAATTTGTGAAGTGGCGCTGGGCCTCCCCAGAAGGGGAGGAGCCTCAGGAAGAAGGGGTGGGGCCAGGATATTCCTATGCTTCCCCACCCACAGACCCCGATTGGCATGCAAGTGGGGAAGCGTGCAAATTCTCCCCCCTCCCCGCTGAGAGAACAGCCATCTGTTCTGAACAGCTGGCAGTTCCCTCTAGGTACCCATGCCCCTGACAATGGGAGGAGACTGTGCGTGCTCCCCCTTGTTGCTCCCAGATCAATCAGGGCCTGGGGAGGAGGAGCCTATGAAGTCTCTTGCTCCCTGCCCCCACCCTACAAGGGAGTACCACACTTAGCGACAACCGCCAGCTGTTGCTCAGCTGGCAGTTAACTTTAAGTGTTGAAGCCCTTGCAGGGCAGGAGGAGACTTGGTGCCCTCTCCCCGCTCCCAAGCCCTGATTGGTCTTGGGGCAGGGGTCACGCATGAAGTTTCCTCCCACCCTGCCTCCATACTGCAAGAAGCGTGCAGTGCTTAGAAGTGCCTCACCCCTCACAGGGTGGGAGAAGACTTCATGTGTTCTCCCCACCCCCAGATCAGTGAAGTCTCCTCCCGCCCTGCCAGGATCACGCAAGGTGAGGGGAAGAGACTTTGCATGTTTCCCTCTGTCCACAGGCCTTGATTGGCCTGTGGGTGGGTGGAGCAGCAGGACCTCCACAGGCCAGATCAACTTACTTGGCGGGCTGAATCTGGCCCACAGAGGACCTTTTGCCCACCCCTGATGTAGCAGGTTTTATGATCTACATTATTGTTTTCATTTAATTATTTCAAACTTGCTCTTATAATTATTATGAATGAGAGAGAGAGAGAATGCTTTATCTGTTTGTTTCCCTGTGAAGCTCTACCTATATAAAATTGCTACATCAGATGATAGAGGTAAGCTATGTTACAATTTTTAAAATAATGGATTTATTATTTCCCATTTCCTTTAAAATTGTTCCAAGCTCTGCGTTGCTCTGGCTGCAGCTTGCCTCGTTATAAGATTTACGATCACACTCAGGCTACGTCCAAACAGCAAGCCTCTTTCGAAAGAGGTTTTTTCTTAAGATACTTTTGAAAAAGCCTTTTTCGAAAAAGAGCATCTAGACTACAACCAGTACTTTCGAAAAAGCAAGCCGTTTTTTTTGAAAGAGAGCACCCAGGCAGTCTGGATGCTCTCTTTCGAAAAAGCACACTTTGCATTACCTAGCGCCTTTTTTCGAAAGAGCACTTTCAAAAAAAGGCATTATTCCTCATAAAACGAGGTTTTCCCGTCGAAAAAACTGCCGCATTCTTTCAATTTACTGTCAACAGAACGCGGCAGCAGTCTAAACTCAGGGGAAGTTTTTTTGAAAAAAGGCCACTTTAAAAAAAAAAAATTCCTGTTTTCTAGACACACCCTCAGTGATACATTCTTCCTGTACTCCTGAAGTACACATTTTAACAGCTTTACAATGGAGCTTTAATTGTTTTCATAATGTAAGATGGGGCTAAACTGAAAGGAAGTACTTAAAATAAGTTTGTTTATAACACTTACATTTTCTGCCATTATCTAGTCCTAGTCATCTCTGTGTGGAGATTTTGCTGGACATGGGGAGGTCATTCTGCCCCACGCCCCCAAGACCTGGCCCAGCCCACCAGCCTCCCAGCCGGCTCCCCATCTGTTGCTGCAGTTCCCAGCCCTGCCAAGCAGCCACATGCTGGGTCTCGCAATCCCACAGGGCAGCCCTGCCACCATGTGCTGGGTGACCCTGCAATAGCTCACTATGGGTAGCTCACTGCCCTGCCGACCCTGCAGGGCTCCCTGCAGCTGGCCCTCCACCAGGACTCTCTAGTCCTGCAACATCCATGCTGGACCACAGATGTTGCCAGACTAAAGAGTCCTGGTTTAGAAAGTTTCAACCTGTACTATGATGTTGAGGTTTGTGACAGTCAGTCTGCTAGTAGTCCCTGAATAAGGCCTTTTCCTTTAGCAGTGACTTGCTTTTATCAATTACTGTATTAGTGTGGTAATTTATTTTCTTTTAGCCTACCCTGTTCTTTCAGCCTTTTCACATCATTCTTTGAGCTGTTGCTTCACTAATGTACTGAATTCTTGGCAAGCTGTATTTCAGCCATATTATAGCAGTTTTTCATATGTCTCAGCTTGCTGAATCAAACTTTCTTGGCAGTATTCATTATTGTATTCCTTCAAATTGATTTTAGAGATGCCCTCATTTCTCTTAGATAATTTTAATTTGTTTTTTCATTTGGTTCTGGTTTTATCCAGAACAGAGAATTCAAATATACATTTTCAGATATACAAATGTTGATTTGGTTATAATTAAACTCAAAAACGGACTACTAGCAATGCATTTTTCCCTCCATTGCATATTCTTATTTGGAAATATTCAAAATTGTACATTATTTCTATTATGGTGGTACTAGAGTCACTGATCAGGGATTAGGGCCCCATTGTGTTAAGTGCTGCACGTATATATAATAAAAAGACTGCCCTCGCCCACACAGAAACTGCTCTTTACAGTCAGATATCAGGAATAATTACACACATAAACCTGTAGGGGAACAATTTAATCTCCCTGGACATTGAATAATGGATTTTAAAGTGGCCATTCTTCTATAAAGGATTTTTATCACCCCATTACCAAGGGAGACTGCTGACCTGGAATTCATTTACACGTTTCTCACTTTCAACTTGGGCTTGATTAAAGATATTAACTGGTTAACACGCTATAAAGGCAATTTCCCTTGCCTTTAATATTCACATTTACACATCAAAAGCTATGAATGGGACACATGCAGCCTGACTCAATTAGATCCATTAATACTGACCCTACAATTGACTGCTTTTGCTGTTATATATATCCCAGATTCTGTAATTTCCACTCCAACTCATCTGATAAAGTGGGATTTACTCATGAAAGCTCATGATGTAATATATTTGTTAGTTTCTAAGGTGCCACAGAGCTGCTTGTGGTCTTTACAGTATCTTTCAGTTCTGTATTTTCATGAATAAGCAGGACTAGCAATTTCTACACTCATTACATATTACAGTATTATGAACAGTTATGCAAAAGACTTATCAAATTGTAAAAGCAGAAAACAATTATCTGTACTAGTTTAAAGAAAATGCTTGTCCCCTGTGCTTCCTAAGTCTGTTTGCTTAGAAAACTGCTGATCTTGCATGTAAACATCTCCTTGCTAAAAGGGGGGAAAAATGCCTCCAAACATAAAGCTGTATTGCAGAGTACCTTCTGTAGCATAGGAATAGAACATCTTTACTGCCCTTCAGTTACCCAGAAAGTACACTACAGGTTGAACCTCTCTAGTCCGGCACACTTTGGTCTGGCAACACCCATGGTCTGGCATGATTTTAGTTAGCCAGATGTTCACTTCTCGTGTGTGGCCTAGTTTCCTCTGGTCCCATAAAGTTTGTTTACAGCCACTAGTCCTGGTTTGCAGTGTTCTGTGCTGTTATTTAGCTTTATTTTATTCCAAAATGACTTTTAAGAGCCCAATAGACAGTGTAAGTGTTGGTAATGCTGCTAAACAATATTGACCTCCTGTGGTCCAGCAAATTTTCTGGTTCAGCACCAGTGAGATCCTTAGACCATGGCTACAATGACATTTTTTTGCAGAAGTGGCTATGCAAATCGCGCTCTCATTTGCAGATCTTCTTCCAATTCTTTTTGAGGACGAGGTTTTGCTGATAAAAAGCCCCATGTAGACAGGGCCATTTGTTGGGAAAAAAACACCTTTTTCGCAAGACCCCTTATTACTCAAAAATCGAGGTTTACAGAATCTTGCAAAAAAGGGTTTTTTCCCCGACAAATGGCCCTGTCTACATGGTGCTTTTTATCAGCAAAACCTTTTCCACAAAAAGAATTGGAAGAAGATATGCAATTGAGAGCACGATTTGCATATCCTCTTCCGCAAAAAAATGGCAGAGTAGCCGTAGCCTGAGAGTGCCGGACTAAAGAAGTTCAACCTATAATCCATGTAGGTTTCAGTTAGCTATGTCACTAATGCTTGGTGTTGAATACAAACATGTACCTGCA